>NW_027436189.1:0-369000 GCF_964199755.1 Larus michahellis | reverse complement strand
GCACAGCGCCAAGTGGGAAAGGGTGGTTTTGAGGCTGAAGGCAGCAGGAAAGCCTGCAGCCCCCAGGTGTGTGGGGCTACACAAGCGGTTCCCAAAGAGCTTTAGAACAAGGCATAGTTTTCCCTGCTGGCTCTTTGGGCGTGGGACCAATCTCCAGACATATGGCCATTTTTGTGCCTGGAGCGACGCCAAGTGGGACAGGGCCGTTTTGAGGCTGAAGGCAGCAGGAAAGCCTGCAGCCCCCAGGTGTGTGGGGCTACGCAAGCGGTTCCCAAAGAGCTTTAGAACAAGGCATAGTTTTCCCTGCTGGCTCTTTGGGCGTGGGACCAGTCTCCAGACATATGGCCATTTTTGTGCCTGGCGCGGCGCCAAGTGGGAAAGGGTGGTTTTAAGGCTGAAGGCAGCGGGAAAGCCTGCAGCCCCCAGGACTGTAGCGCTACGCAAGAGGTTCCCAAAGAGCTTTAGAACAAGGCATAGTTTTCCCTGCTGGCTCTTTGGGCGTGGGACCAATCTCCAGACATATGGCCATTTTTGTGCCTGGCGCGGCGCCAAGTGGGAAAGGGTGGTTTTGAGGCTGAAGGCAGCGGGAAATCCTGCAGCCCCTAGGTCTGTGGGGCTACGCAAGCGGTTCCCAAAGAGCTTTAGAACAAGGCATAATTTTCCCTGCTGGCTCTTTGGGCGTGGGACCAGTCTCCAGACATATGGCCATTTTTGTGCCTGGCGTGGTGCCAATTGGGAAAGGGTGGTTTTAAGGCTGAAGGCAGCAGGAAAGGCTGCAGCCCCCAGGTCTGTGGGGCTACGCAAGCGGTTCCCAAAGAGCTTTAGAACAAGGCATAGTTTTCCCTGCTGGCTCTTTGGGCGTGGGACCAGTCTCCAGACATATGGCCATTTTTGTGCCTGAAGCGACGCCAAGTGGGACAGGGCGATTTTGAGGCTGAAGGCAGCAGGAAAGCCTGTAGCCCCCAGGTGTGTGGGGCTACGCAAGCGGTTCCCAAAGAGCTTTAGAACAAGGCATAGTTTTCCCTGCTGGCTCTTTGGGCGTGGGACCAGTCTCTGGACATATGGCCATTTTTGTGCCTGGCGCAGCGCCAAGTGGGAAAGGGTGGTTTTGAGGCTGAAGGCAGCAGGAAAGCCTGCAGCCCCCAGGTGTGTGGGGCTACGCAAGCGGTTCCCAAAGAGCTTTAGAAGAAGGCATAGTTTTCCCTGCTGGCTCTTTGGGCGTGGGACCAATCTCCAGACATATGGCCATTTTTGTGCCTGGCGCAGCGCCAAGTGGGAAAGGGTGGTTTTGAGGCTGAAGGCAGCAGGAAATCCTGCAGCCCCTAGGTGTGTGGGGCTACGCAAGAGGTTCCCAAAGAGCTTTAGAACAAGGCATAGTTTTCCCTGCTGGCTCTTTGGGCGTGGGACCAGTCTCCAGACATATGGCCATTTTTGTGCCTGAAGCGACGCCAAGTGGGACAGGGCGATTTTGAGGCTGAAGGCAGCAGGAAAGCCTGTAGCCCCCAGGTGTGTGGGGCTACGCAAGCGGTTCCCAAAGAGCTTTAGAACAAGGCATAGTTTTCCCTGCTGGCTCTTTGGGCGTGGGACCAGTCTCCAGACATATGGCCATTTTTGTGCCTGGCGCAGCGCCAAGTGGGAAAGGGTGGTTTTGAGGCTGAAGGCAGCAGGAAAGCCTGCAGCCCCCAGGTGTGTGGGGCTACGCAAGCGGTTCCCAAAGAGCTTTAGAAGAAGGCATAGTTTTCCCTGCTGGCTCTTTGGGCGTGGGACCTATCACCAGATATATGGCCATTTTTGTGCCTGGCGCGGCGCCAAGTGGGAAAGGGTGGTTTTAAGGCTGAAGGCAGCAGGAAAGCCTGCAGCCCCCAGGTCTGTGGGGCTACGCAAGAGGTTCCCAAAGAGCTTTTAGAACAAGGCATAGTTTTCCCTGCTGGCTCTTTGGGCGTGGGACCCATCTCCAGACATATGGCCATTTTTGAGCCTGGAGCAACGCCAAGTGGGACAGGGTGGTTTTGAGGCTGAAGGCAGCAGGAAAGCCTGCAGCCCCCAGGTCTGTGGGGCTACGCAAGCGGTTCCCAAAGAGCTTTAGAACAAGGCATAGTTTTCCCTGCTGGCTCTTTGGGCGTGGGACCAGTCTCCAGACATATGGCCATGTTTGTGCCTGGCGCGGCGCCAAGTGGGACAGGGCGATTTTGAGGCTGAAGGCAGCAGGAAAGCCTGCAGCCCGCAGGTCTGTGGGGCTACGCAAGCGGTTCCCAAAGAGCTTTAGAACAAGGCATAGTTTTCCCTGCTGGCTCTTTGGGCGTGGGACCAGTCTCCAGACATATGGCCATTTTTGTGCCTGGAGCGACGCCAAGCGGGAAAGGGTGGTTTTGAGGCTGAAGGCAGCAGGAAAGCCTGCAGCCCGCAGGTGTGTGGGGCTACGCAAGCGGTTCCCAAAGAGCTTTAGAACAAGGCATAGTTTTCCCTGCTGGCTCTTTGGGCGTGGGACCAGTCTCCAGACATATGGCCATTTTTGTGCCTGGCGCGGCGCCAAGTGGGAAAGGGTGGTTTTAAGGCTGAAGGCAGCTGGAAAGCCTGCAGCCCCCAGGTCTGTAGGGCTACGCAAGCGGTTCCCAAAGAGCTTTAGAACAAGGCATAGTTTTCCCTGCTGGCTCTTTGGGCGTGGGACCAGTCTCCAGACATATGGCCATTTTTGTGCCTGGCACAGCGCCAAGTGGGAAAGGGTGGTTTTGAGGCTGAAGGCAGCAGGAAAGCCTGCAGCCCCCAGGTGTGTGGGGCTACACAAGCGGTTCCCAAAGAGCTTTAGAACAAGGCATAGTTTTCCCTGCTGGCTCTTTGGGCGTGGGACCAATCTCCAGACATATGGCCATTTTTGTGCCTGGAGCGACGCCAAGTGGGACAGGGCCGTTTTGAGGCTGAAGGCAGCAGGAAAGCCTGCAGCCCCCAGGTGTGTGGGGCTACGCAAGCGGTTCCCAAAGAGCTTTAGAACAAGGCATAGTTTTCCCTGCTGGCTCTTTGGGCGTGGGACCAGTCTCCAGACATATGGCCATTTTTGTGCCTGGCGCGGCGCCAAGTGGGAAAGGGTGGTTTTAAGGCTGAAGGCAGCGGGAAAGCCTGCAGCCCCCAGGACTGTAGCGCTACGCAAGAGGTTCCCAAAGAGCTTTAGAACAAGGCATAGTTTTCCCTGCTGGCTCTTTGGGCGTGGGACCAATCTCCAGACATATGGCCATTTTTGTGCCTGGCGCGGCGCCAAGTGGGAAAGGGTGGTTTTGAGGCTGAAGGCAGCGGGAAATCCTGCAGCCCCTAGGTCTGTGGGGCTACGCAAGCGGTTCCCAAAGAGCTTTAGAACAAGGCATAATTTTCCCTGCTGGCTCTTTGGGCGTGGGACCAGTCTCCAGACATATGGCCATTTTTGTGCCTGGCGTGGTGCCAATTGGGAAAGGGTGGTTTTAAGGCTGAAGGCAGCAGGAAAGGCTGCAGCCCCCAGGTCTGTGGGGCTACGCAAGCGGTTCCCAAAGAGCTTTAGAACAAGGCATAGTTTTCCCTGCTGGCTCTTTGGGCGTGGGACCAGTCTCCAGACATATGGCCATTTTTGTGCCTGAAGCGACGCCAAGTGGGACAGGGCGATTTTGAGGCTGAAGGCAGCAGGAAAGCCTGTAGCCCCCAGGTGTGTGGGGCTACGCAAGCGGTTCCCAAAGAGCTTTAGAACAAGGCATAGTTTTCCCTGCTGGCTCTTTGGGCGTGGGACCAGTCTCTGGACATATGGCCATTTTTGTGCCTGGCGCAGCGCCAAGTGGGAAAGGGTGGTTTTGAGGCTGAAGGCAGCAGGAAAGCCTGCAGCCCCCAGGTGTGTGGGGCTACGCAAGCGGTTCCCAAAGAGCTTTAGAAGAAGGCATAGTTTTCCCTGCTGGCTCTTTGGGCGTGGGACCAATCTCCAGACATATGGCCATTTTTGTGCCTGGCGCAGCGCCAAGTGGGAAAGGGTGGTTTTGAGGCTGAAGGCAGCAGGAAATCCTGCAGCCCCTAGGTGTGTGGGGCTACGCAAGAGGTTCCCAAAGAGCTTTAGAACAAGGCATAGTTTTCCCTGCTGGCTCTTTGGGCGTGGGACCAGTCTCCAGACATATGGCCATTTTTGTGCCTGAAGCGACGCCAAGTGGGACAGGGCGATTTTGAGGCTGAAGGCAGCAGGAAAGCCTGTAGCCCCCAGGTGTGTGGGGCTACGCAAGCGGTTCCCAAAGAGCTTTAGAACAAGGCATAGTTTTCCCTGCTGGCTCTTTGGGCGTGGGACCAGTCTCCAGACATATGGCCATTTTTGTGCCTGGCGCAGCGCCAAGTGGGAAAGGGTGGTTTTGAGGCTGAAGGCAGCAGGAAAGCCTGCAGCCCCCAGGTGTGTGGGGCTACGCAAGCGGTTCCCAAAGAGCTTTAGAAGAAGGCATAGTTTTCCCTGCTGGCTCTTTGGGCGTGGGACCAATCTCCAGACATATGGCCATTTTTGTGCCTGGCGCAGCGCCAAGTGGGAAAGGGTGGTTTTGAGGCTGAAGGCAGCAGGAAATCCTGCAGCCCCTAGGTGTGTGGGGCTACGCAAGCGGTTCCCAAAGAGCTTTAGAACAAGGCATAGTTTTCCCTGCTGGCTCTTTGGGCGTGGGACCAGTCTCCAGACATATGGCCATTTTTGTGCCTGGCGCGGCGCCAAGTGGGAAAGGGTGGTTTTGAGGCTGAAGGCAGCAGGAAAGCCTGCAGCCCCCAGGTGTGTGGGGCTACGCAAGCGGTTCCCAAAGAGCTTTAGAACAAGGCATAGTTTTCCCTGCTGGCTCTTTGGGCGTGGGACCAATCTCCAGACATATGGCCATTTTTGTGCCTGGAGCGACGCCAAGTGGGAAAGGGCGATTTTGAGGCTGAAGGCAGCAGGAAAGCCTGCAGCCCGCAGGTGTGTGGGGCTACGCAAGCGGTTCCCAAAGAGCTTTAGAACAAGGCATAGTTTTCCCTGCTGGCTCTTTGGGCGTGGGACCAGTCTCCAGACATATGGCCATTTTTGTGCCTGGCGCAGCGCCAAGTGGGAAAGGGTGGTTTTGAGGCTGAAGGCAGCAGGAAAGCCTGCAGCCCCCAGGTGTGTGGGGCTACGCAAGCGGTTCCCAAAGAGCTTTAGAAGAAGGCATAGTTTTCCCTGCTGGCTCTTTGGCCGTGGGACCAATCTCCAGACATATGGCCATTTTTGTGCCTGGCGCAGCGCCAAGTGGGAAAGGGTGGTTTTGAGGCTGAAGGCAGCAGGAAATCCTGCAGCCCCTAGGTGTGTGGGGCTACGCAAGCGGTTCCCAAAGAGCTTTAGAACAAGGCATAGTTTTCCCTGCTGGCTCTTTGGGCGTGGGACCAGTCTCCAGACATATGGCCATTTTTGTGCCTGGCGCGGCGCCAAGTGGGAAAGGGTGGTTTTGAGGCTGAAGGCAGCAGGAAAGCCTGCAGCCCGCAGGTGTGTGGGGCTACGCAAGCGGTTCCCAAAGAGCTTTAGAACAAGGCATAGTTTTCCCTGCTGGCTCTTTGGGCGTGGGACCAATCTCCAGACATATGGCCATTTTTGTGCCTGGAGCGACGCCAAGTGGGAAAGGGCGATTTTGAGGCTGAAGGCAGCAGGAAAGCCTGCAGCCCGCAGGTGTGTGGGGCTACGCAAGCGGTTCCCAAAGAGCTTTAGAACAAGGCATAGTTTTCCCTGCTGGCTCTTTGGGCGTGGGACCAGTCTCCAGACATATGGCCATTTTTGTGCCTGGCGCAGCGCCAAGTGGGAAAGGGTGGTTGTGAGGCTGAAGGCAGCAGGAAAGCCTGCAGCCCCCAGGTGTGTGGGGCTACGCAAGCGGTTCCCAAAGAGCTTTAGAACAAGGCATAGTTTTCCCTGCTGGCTCTTTGGCCGTGGGACCAATCTCCAGACATATGGCCATTTTTGTGCCTGGCGCGGCGCCAAGTGGGAAAGGGTGGTTTTGAGGCTGAAGGCAGCAGGAAAGCCTGCAGCCCCCAGGTCTGTGGGGCTACGCAAGCGGTTCCCAAAGAGCTTTAGAACAAGGCATAGTTTTCCCTCCTGGCTCTTTGGGCGTGGGACCAATCTCCAGACATATGGCCATTTTTGTGCCTGGAGCGACGCCAAGTGGGAAAGGGTGGTTTTGAGGCTGAAGGCAGCAGGAAAGCCTGCAGCCCCCAGGTGTGTGGGGCTATGCAAGCGGTTCCCAAAGAGCTTTAGAACAAGGCATAGTTTTCCCTGCTGGCTCTTTGGGCGTGGAACCAATCTCCAGACATATGGCCATTTTTGTGCCTGGCGCGGCGCCAAGTGGGACAGGGCGATTTTGAGGCTGAAGGCAGCAGGAAAGCCTGCAGCCCCCAGGTCTGTGGGGCTACGCAAGCGGTTCCCAAAGAGCTTTAGAACAAGGCATAGTTTTCCCTGCTGGCTCTTTGGGCGTGGGACCAATCTCCAGACATATGGCCATTTCTGTGCCTGGCGCAGCGCCAAGTGGGACAGGGTGGTTTTGAGGCTGAAGGCAGCAGGAAAGCCTGCAGCCCCCAGGTCTGTGGGGCTACGCAAGCGGTTCCCAAAGAGCTTTAGAAGAAGGCATAGTTTTCCCTGCTGGCTCTTTGGGCGTGGGACCAATCTCCAGACATATGGCCATTTTTGTGCCTGGCGTGGCGCCAAGTGGGAAAGGGTGGTTTTGAGGCTGAAGGCAGCAGGAAAGCCTGCAGCCCGCAGGTGTGTGGGGCTACGCAAGCGGTTCCCAAAGAGCTTTAGAACAAGGCATAGTTTTCCCTGCTGGCTCTTTGGGCATGGGACCAATCTACAGACATATGGCCATTTTTGTGCCTGAAGCGACGCCAAGTGGGAAAGGGCGATTTTGAGGCTGAAGGCAGCAGGAAAGCCTGCAGCCCCCAGGTGTGTGGGGCTACGCAAGCGGTTCCCAAAGAGCTTTAGAACAAGGCATAGTTTTCCCTGCTGGCTCTTTGGGCGTGGGACCAGTCTCCAGACATATGGCCGTTTTTGTGCCTGGCGCAGCGCCAAGTGGGAAAGGGTGGTTTTAAGGCTGAAGGCAGCAGGAAAGCCTGCAGCCCGCAGGTGTGTGGGGCTACGCAAGCGGTTCCCAAAGAGCTTTAGAACAAGGCATAGTTTTCCCTGCTGGCTCTTTGGGCGTGGGACCAATCTCCAGACATATGGCCATTTTTGTGCCTGGCGCGGCGCCAAGTGGGAAAGGGTGGTTTTGAGGCTGAAGGCAGCAGGAAAGCCTGCAGCCCCCAGGTGTGTGGGGCTACGCAAGCGGTTCCCAAAGAGCTTTAGAACAAGGCATAGTTTTCCCTCCTGGCTCTTTGGGCGTGGGACCAGTCTCCAGACATATGGCCATTTTTGTGCCTGGCGTGGCACCAAGTGGGAAAGGGTGGTTTTGAGGGTGAAGGCAGGAGGAAAGCCTGCAGCCTCCAGGTCTGTGGGGCTACGCAAGCGGTTCCCAAAGAGCTTTAGAACAAGGCATAGTTTTCCCTGCTGGCTCTTTGGGCGTGGGACCAATCTCCAGACATATGGCCATTTTTGTGACTGGCGCGGCGCCAAGTGGGAAAGGGTGGTTTTGAGGCTGAAGGCAGCAGGAAAGCCTGCAGCCCCCAGGTGTGTGGGGCTACGCAAGCGGTTCCCAAAGAGCTTTAGAACAAGGCATATTTTTCCCTGCTGGCTCTTTGGGCGTGGGACCAATCTCCAGACATATGGCCATTTTTGTGCCTGGAGCGACGCCAAGTGGGACAGGGCGATTTTGAGGCTGAAGGCAGCTGGAAAGCCTGCAGCCCCCAGGTGTGTGGGGCTACGCAAGCGGTTCCCAAAGAGCTTTAGAACAAGGCATATTTTTCCCTGCTGGCTCTGTGGGCGTGGGACCAGTCTCCAGACATATGGCCATTTTTGTGCCTGAAGCGACGCCAAGTGGGACAGGGCGATTTTGAGGCTGAAGGCAGCAGGAAAGCCTGCAGCCCCCAGTTGTGTGGGGCTACGCAAGCAGTTCCCAAAGAGCTTTAGAACAAGGCATAGTTTTCCCTGCTGGCTCTTTGGGCGTGGGACCAATCTCCAGACATATGGCCATTTTTGTGCCTGGAGCGACGCCAAGTGGGAAAGGGTGGTTTTGAGGCTGAAGGCAGCAGGAAAGCCTGCAGCCCCCAGGTGTGTGGGGCTACGCAAGCGGTTCCCAAAGAGTTTTAGAACAAGGCATAGTTTTCCCTGCTGGCTCTTTGAGCGTGGGACCAGTCTCCAGACATATGGCCATTTTTGTGCCTGGAGCGACGCCAAGCGGGAAAGGGTGGTTTTGAGGCTGAAGGCAGCAGGAAAGCCTGCAGCCCGCAGGTGTGTGGGGCTACGCAAGCGGTTCCCAAAGAGCTTTAGAACAAGGCATAGTTTTCCCTGCTGGCTCTTTGGGCGTGGGACCAGTCTCCAGACATATGGCCATTTTTGTGCCTGGCGCGGCGCCAAGTGGGAAAGGGTGGTTTTAAGGCTGAAGGCAGCTGGAAAGCCTGCAGCCCCCAGGTCTGTAGGGCTACGCAAGAGGTTCCCAAAGAGCTTTAGAACAAGGCATAGTTTTCCCTGCTGGCTCTTTGGGCGTGGGACCCATCTCCAGACATATGGCCATTTTCGTGCCTGGAGCAACGCCAAGTGGGAAAGGGTGGTTTTGAGGCTGAAGGCAGCAGGAAAGCCTGCAGCCCCCAGGTGTGTGGGGCTACGCAAGCGGTTCCCAAAGAGCTTTAGAACAAGGCATAGTTTTCCCTGGTGGCTCTTTGGGCGTGGGACCAGTCTCCAGACATATGGCCGTTTTTGTGCCTGGCGCGGCGCCAAGTGGGAAAGGGTGGTTTTGAGGCTGAAGGCAGCAGGAAAGCCTGCAGCCCGCAGGTGTGTGGGGCTACTCAAGCGGTTCCCAAAGAGCTTTAGAACAAGGCATAGTTTTCCCTGCTGGCTCTTTGGGCGTGGGACCAGTCTCCAGACATATGGCCATTTTTGTGCCTGGTGCAGCGCCAAGTGGGAAAGGGTGGTTTTAAGGCTGAAGGCAGCGGGAAAGCCTGCAGCCCCCAGGTCTGTAGGGCTACGCAAGAGGTTCCCAAAGAGCTTTAGAACAAGGCATAGTTTTCCCTGCTGGCTCTTTGGGCGTGGGACCCATCTCCAGACATATGGCCATTTTTGAGCCTGGAGCAACGCCAAGTGGGACAGGGTGGTTTTGAGGCTGAAGGCAGCAGGAAAGCCTGCAGCCCCCAGGTGTGTGGGGCTACGCAAGCGGTTCCCAAAGAGCTTTAGAACAAGGCATAGTTTTCCCTGCTGGCTCTTTGGGCGTGGGACCAGTCTCCAGACATATGGCCATTTTTGTGCCTGGTGCGGCGCCAAGTGGGAAAGGGTGGTTTTGAGGCTGAAGGCAGCAGGAAAGCCTGCAGCCCCCAGGTCTGTGGGGCTACGCAAGCGGTTCCCAAAGAGCTTTAGAACAAGGCATAGTTTTCCCTGCTGGCTCTTTGGGCGTGGGACCAATCTCCAGACATATGGCCATTTTTGTGCCTGGCGCGGCGCCAAGTGGGAAAGGGTGGTTTTGAGGCTGAAGGCAGCGGGAAAGCCTGCAGCCGCCAGGTGTGTGGGGCTACACAAGCGGTTCCCAAAGAGCTTTAGAACAAGGCATAGTTTTCCCTGCTGGCTCTTTGGGCGTGGGACCAATCTCCAGACATATGGCCATTTTTGTGCCTGGAGCAACGCCAAGTGGGACAGGGCCGTTTTGAGGCTGAAGGCAGCAGGAAAGCCTGCAGCCCCCAGGTCTGTGGGGCTACGCAAGCGGTTCCCAAAGAGCTTTAGAACAAGGCATAGTTTTCCCTCCTGGCTCTTTGGGCGTGGGACCAGTCTCCAGACATATGGCCATTTTTGTGCCTGGCGCGGCGCCAAGTGGGAAAGGGTGGTTTTGAGGCTGAAGGCAGCAGGAAAGCCTGCAGCCCCCAGGTTTGTGGGGCTACGCAAGCGGTTCCCAAAGAGCTTTAGAAGAAGGCATAGTTTTCCCTGCTGGCTCTTTGGGCGTGGGACCAATCTCCAGACATATGGCCATTTTTGTGCCTGGAGCGACGCCAAGTGGGACAGGGCAGTTTTGAGGCTGAAGGCAGCAGGAAAGCCTGCAGCCCCCAGGTGTGTGGGGCTACGCAAGCGGTTCCCAAAGAGCTTTAGAACAAGGCATAGTTTTCCCTGCTGGCTCTTTGGGCGTGGGACCTATCACCAGATATATGGCCATTTTTGTGCCTGGCGCGGCGCCAAGTGGGAAAGGGTGGTTTTGAGGCTGAAGGCAGCAGGAAAGCCTGCAGCCCCCAGGTCTGTAGGGCTACGCAAGAGGTTCCCAAAGAGCTTTAGAACAAGGCATAGTTTTCCCTGCTGGCTCTGTGGGCGTGGGACCCATCTCCAGACATATGGCCATTTTTGTGCCTGGAGCGACGCCAAGTGGGAAAGGGTGGTTTTGAGGCTGAAGGCAGCAGGAAATCCTGCAGCCCCCAGGTGTGTGGGGCTACGCAAGCGGTTCCCAAAGAGCTTTAGAACAAGGCATAGTTTTCCCTGCTGGCTCTTTGGGCATGGGACCAATCTCCAGACATATGGCCATTTTTGTGCCTGGCGCGGCGCCAAGTGGGAAAGGGTGGTTTTGAGGCTGAAGGCAGCGGGAAAGCCTGCAGCCCGCAGGTGTGTGGGGCTACTCAAGCGGTTCCCAAAGAGCTTTAGAACAAGGCATAGTTTTCCCTGCTGGCTCTTTGGGCGTGGTACCAGTCTCCAGACATATGGCCATTTTTGTGCCTGGAGCGACGCCAAGTGGGACAGGGCCGTTTTGAGGCTGAAGGCAGCAGGAAAGCCTGCAGCCCCTAGGTGTCTGGGGCTACGCAAGCGGTTCCCAAAGAGCTTTAGAACAAGGCATAGTTTTCCCTGCTGGCTCTTTGGGCGTGGGACCAGTCTCCAGACATATGGCCATTTTCGTGCCTGGCGTGGCGCCAATTGGGAAAGGGTGGTTTTAAGGCTGAAGGCAGCGGGAAAGCCTGCAGCCCCCAGGTCTGTGGGGCTACGCAAGCGGTTCCCAAAGAGCTTTAGAACAAGGCATAGTTTTCCCTGCTGGCTCTTTGGGCGTGGGACCAGTCTCCAGACATATGGCCATTTTCGTGCCTGGCGCGGCGCCAAGTGGGAAAGGGTGGTTTTGAGGCTGAAGGCAGCAGGAAAGCCTGCAGCCCCCAGGTCTGTGGGGCTACTCAAGCGGTTCCCAAAGAGCTTTAGAACAAGGCATATTTTTCCCTGCTGGCTCTTTGGGCGTGGGACCAGTCTCCAGACATATGGCCATTTTTGTGCCTGGCACGGCGCCATGTGGGAAAGGGTGGTTTTAAGGCTGAAGGCAGCAGGAAAGCCTGCAGCCCCCAGGTGTGTGGGGCTACACAAGCGGTTCCCAAAGAGCTTTAGTAGAAGGCATAGTTTTCCCTGCTGGCTCTTTGGGCGTGGGACCAATCTCCAGACATATGGCCATTTTTGTGCCTGGAGCGACGCCAAGTGGGACAGGGCCGTTTTGAGGCTGAAGGCAGCAGGAAAGCCTGCAGCCCCCAGGTCTGTGGGGCTACGCAAGCGGTTCCCAAAGAGCTTTAGAACAAGGCATAGTTTTCCCTGCTGGCTCTTTGGGCGTGGGACCAGTCTCCAGACATATGGCCATTTTTGTGCCTGGCGCGGCGCCAAGTGGGAAAGGGTGGTTTTCAGTCTGAAGGCAGCAGGAAAGCCTGCAGCCCGCAGGTGTGTGGGGCTACGCAAGCGGTTCCCAAAGAGCTTTAGAACAAGGCATAGTTTTCCCTGCTGGCTCTTTGGGCGTGGGACCTATCACCAGATATATGGCCATTTTTGTGCCTGGCGCGGCACCAAGTGGGAAAGGGTGGTTTTAAGGCTGAAGGCAGCAGGAAAGCCTGCAGCCCCCAGGTCTGTAGCGCTACGCAAGAGGTTCCCAAAGAGCTTTAGAACAAGGCATAGTTTTCCCTGCTGGCTCTTTGGGCGTGGGACCAATCTCCAGACATATGGCCATTTTTGAGCCTGGAGCGACGCCAAGTGGGACAGGGCGGTTTTGAGGCTGAAGGCAGCAGGAAAGCCTGCAGCCCCCAGGTGTGTGGGGCTACGCAAGTGGTTCCCAAAGAGCTTTAGAAGAAGGCATAGTTTTCCCTGCTGGCTCTTTGGGCGTGGGACCAGTCTCCAGACATATGGCCATTTTTGGGCCTGGCGCGGCGCCAAGTGGGAAAGGGTGGTTTTGAGGCTGAAGGCAGCAGGAAAGCCTGCAGCCCCCAGGTGTGTGGGGCTACGCAAGCGGTTCCCAAAGAGCTTTAGAACAAGGCATAGTTTTCCCTGCTGGCTCTTTGGGTGTGGGACCAGTCTCCAGACATATGGCCATTTTTGTGCCTGGCGCGGCGCCAAGTGGCAAAGGGTGGTTTTCAGTCTGAAGGCAGCAGGAAAGCCTGCAGCCCCCAGGTGTGTGGGGCTACGCAAGCGGTTCCCAAAGAGCTTTAGAACAAGGCATAGTTTTCCCTGCTGGCTCTTTGGGCGTGGGACCTATCACCAGATATATGGCCATTTTTGTGCCTGGCGCGGCGCCAAGTGGGAAAGGGTGGTTTTGAGGCTGAAGGCAGCGGGTAAGCCTGCAGCCCCCAGGTCTGTAGGGCTACGCAAGAGGTTCCCAAAGAGCTTTAGAACAAGGCATAGTTTTCCCTGCTGGCTCTGTGGGCGTGGGACCAATCTCCAGACATATGGCCATTTTTGTGCCTGGAGCGACGCCAAGTGGGACAGGGCCGTTTTGAGGCTGAAGGCAGCAGGAAAGCCTGCAGCCCGCAGGTGTGTGGGGCTACGCAAGCGGTTCCCAAAGAGCTTTAGAACAAGGCATAGTTTTCCTTGCTGGCTCTTTGGGCGTGGGACCAGTCTCCAGACATATGGCCATTTTTGTGCCTGGCGCGGCGCCAAGTGGGAAAGGGTGGTTTTGAGGCTGAAGGCAGCAGGAAAGCCTGCAGCCCGCAGGTTTGTGGGGCTACTCAAGCGGTTCCCAAAGAGCTTTAGAACAAGGCATAGTTTTCCCTGCTGGCTCTTTGGGCGTGGGACCAATCTCCAGACATATGGCCATTTTTGTGCCTGGCACGGCGCCAAGTGGGAAAGGGTGGTTTTGAGGCTGAAGGCAGCAGGAAAGCCTGCAGGCCCCAGGTGTGTGGGGCTACACAAGCGGTTCCCAAAGAGCTTTAGAACAAGGCATATTTTTCCCTGCTGGCTCTTTGGCCGTGGGACCAGTCTCCAGACATATGGCCATTTTTGTGCCTGGAGCGACGCCAAGTGGGACAGGGCCGTTTTGAGGCTGAAGGCAGCAGGAAAGCCTGCAGCCCCCAGGTCTGTGGGGCTACGCAAGCGGTTCCCAAAGAGCTTTAGAACAAGGCATAGTTTTCCCTGCTGGCTCTTTGGGCGTGGGACCAGTCTCCAGACATATGGCCATTTTTGTGCCTGGCGCGGCGCCAAGTGGGAAAGGGTGGTTTTAAGGCTGAAGGCAGCGGGAAAGCCTGCAGCCCCCAGGTCTGTAGCGCTACGCAAGAGGTTCCCAAAGAGCTTTAGAACAAGGAATAGTTTTCCCTGCTGGCTCTTTGGGCGTGGGACCAATCTCCAGACATATGGCCATTTTTGAGCCTGGAGCAACGCCAAGTGGGACAGGGCGGTTTTGAGGCTGAAGGCCCCAGGAAAGCCTGCAGCCCCCAGGTGTGTGGGGCTACGCAAGTGGTTCCCAAAGAGCTTTAGAAGAAGGCATAGTTTTCCCTGCTGGCTCTTTGGGCGTGGGACCAGTCTCCAGACATAGGGCCATTTTTGGGCCTGGCGCGGCGCCAAGTGGGAAAGGGTGGTTTTGAGGCTGAAGGCAGCAGGAAAGCCTGCAGCCCCCAGGTCTGTGGGGCTACGCAAGCGGTTCCCAAAGAGCTTTAGAACAAGGCATAGTTTTCCCTGCTGGCTCTTTGGGCGTGGGACCAGTCTCCAGACATATGGCCATTTTTGTGCCTGGCGCGGCGCCAAGTGGGAAAGGGTGGTTTTCAGTCTGAAGGCAGCAGGAAAGCCTGCAGCCCCCAGGTCTGTGGGGCTACGCAAGCGGTTCCCAAAGAGCTTTAGAACAAGGCATAGTTTTCCCTGCTGGCTCTTTGGGCGTGGGACCTATCACCAGATATATGGCCATTTTTGTGCCTGGCACGGCACCAAGTGGGAAAGGGTGGTTTTGAGGCTGAAGGCAGCGGGTAAGCCTGCAGCCCCCAGGTGTGTGGGGCTACGCAAGAGGTTCCCAAAGAGCTTTAGAACAAGGCATAGTTTTCCCTGCTGGCTCTTTGGGCGTGGGACCAATCTCCAGACATATGGCCATTTTTGTGCCTGGAGCGACGCCAAGTGGGACAGGGCCGTTTTGAGGCTGAAGGCAGCAGGAAAGCCTGCAGCCCCCAGGTCTGTGGGGCTACGCAAGCGGTTCCCAAAGAGCTTTAGAACAAGGCATAGTTTTCCCTGCTGGCTCTTTGGGCGTGGGACCAGTCTCCAGACATATGGCCATTTTTGTGCCTGGCGCGGCGCCAAGTGGGAAAGGGTGGTTTTGAGGCTGAAGGCAGCAGGAAAGCCTGCAGCCCGCAGGTTTGTGGGGCTACTCAAGCGGTTCCCAAAGAGCTTTAGAACAAGGCATAGTTTTCCCTGCTGGCTCTTTGGGCGTGGGACCCATCACCAGACATATGGCCATTTTTGTGCCTGGAGCGACGCCAAGTGGGAAAGGGTGGTTTTGAGGCTGAAGGCAGCAGGAAAGCCTGCAGCCCCCAGGTGTGTGGGGCCACGCAAGCGGTTCCCAAAGAGCTTTAGAACAAGGCATAGTTTTCCCTGCTGGCTCTTTGGGCGTGGGACCAGTCTCCAGACATATGGCCATTTTTGTGCCTGGCGCGGCGCCAAGTGGGAAAGGGTGGTTTTGAGGCTGAAGGCAGCAGGAAAGCCTGCAGCCCGCAGGTGTGTGGGGCTACTCAAGCGGTTCCCAAAGAGCTTTAGAACAAGGCATAGTTTTCCCTGCTGGCTCTGTGGGCGTGGGACCAATCTCCAGACATATGGCCATTTTTGTGCCTGGAGCGACGCCAAGTGGGACAGGGCCGTTTTGAGGCTGAAGGCAGCAGGAAAGCCTGCAGCCCCCAGGTCTGTGGGGCTATGCAAGCGGTTCCCAAAGAGCTTTAGAACAAGGCATAGTTTTCCCTGCTGGCTCTTTGGGCGTGGGACCAATCTCCAGACATATGGCCATTTTTGTGCCTGGCGCGGCGCCAAGTGGGAAAGGGTGGTTTTGAGGCTGAAGGCAGCAGGAAATCCTGCAGCCCCCAGGTGTGTGGGGCTACGCAAGCGGTTCCCAAAGAGCTTTAGAACAAGGCATAGTTTTCCCTGCTGGCTCTTTGGCTGTAGGACCAGTCTCCAGACATATGGCCATTTTTGTGCCTGGCGTGGCGCCAATTGGGAAAGGGTGGTTTTAAGGCTGAAGGCAGCGGGAAAGCCTGCAGCCCCCAGGTCTGTGGGGCTACGCAACAGGTTCCCAAAGAGCTTTAGAACAAGGCATAGTTTTCCCTGCTGGCTCTTTGGGCGTGGGACCAATCTCCAGACATATGGCCATTTTTGTGCCTGGAGCGACGCCAAGTGGGACAGGGCGGTTTTGAGGCTGAAGGCAGCAGGAAAGCCTGCAGCCCCCAGGTGTGTGGGGCCACGCAAGCGGTTCCCAAAGAGCTTTAGAACAAGGCATAGTTTTCCCTGCTGGCTCTTTGGGCGTGGGACCAGTCTCCAGACATATGGCCATTTTTGTGCCTGGAGCGACGCCAAGTGGGACAGGGCCGTTTTGAGGCTGAAGGCAGCAGGAAAGCCTGCAGCCCCCAGGTGTGTGGGGCTACACAAGCGGTTCCCAAAGAGCTTTAGAACAAGGCATAGTTTTCCCTGCTGGCTCTTTGGGCGTGGGACCTATCACCAGATATATGGCCATTTTTGTGCCTGGCGCGGCGCCAAGTGGGAAAGGGTGGTTGTGAGGCTGAAGGCAGCAGGAAAGCCTGCAGCCCCCAGGTGTGTGGGGCTACGCAAGCGGTTCCCAAAGAGCTTTAGAACAAGGCATAGTTTTCCCTGCTGGCTCTTTGGGCGTGGGACCAGTCTCCAGACATATGGCCATTTTTGTGCCTGGCGCGGCACCAAGTGGGAAAGGGTGGTTTTGAGGCTGAAGGCAGCAGGAAAGCCTGCAGCCCCCAGGTCTGTGGGGCTACTCAAGCGGTTCCTAAAGAGCTTTAGAACAAGGCATAGTTTTCCCTGCTGGCTCTTTGGGCGTGGGACCCATCACCAGACATATGGCCATTTTTGTGCCTGGCGCGGCGCCAAGTGGGAAAGGGTGGTTTTGAGGCTGAAGGCAGCGGGAAAGCCTGCAGCCCCCAGGTGTGTGGGGCTACACAAGCGGTTCCCAAAGAGCTTTAGAACAAGGCATAGTTTTCCCTGCTGGCTCTTTGGGCGTGGTACCAATCTCCAGACATATGGCCATTTTTGTGCCTGGAGCGACGCCAAGTGGGACAGGGCCATTTTGAGGCTGAAGGCAGCAGGAAAGCCTGCAGCCCCCAGGTGTGTGGGGCTACGCAAGCGGTTCCCAAAGAGCTTTAGAACAAGGCATAGTTTTCCCTGCTGGCTCTTTGGGCGTGGGACCTATCACCAGATATATGGCCATTTTTGTGCCTGGCGCGGCGCCAAGTGGGAAAGGGTGGTTTTGAGGCTGAAGGCAGCGGGTAAGCCTGCAGCCCCCAGGTCTGTAGGGCTACGCAAGCGGTTCCCAAAGAGCTTTAGAACAAGGCATAGTTTTCCCTGCTGGCTCTTTGGGCGTGGGTCCAGTCTCCAGACATATGGCCATTTTTGTGCCTGGCGCGGCGCCAAGTGGGAAAGGGTGGTTTTGAGGCTGAAGGCAGCAGGAAATCCTGCAGCCCCCAGGTGTGTGGGGCTACGCAAGCGGTTCCCAAAGAGCTTTAGAACAAGGCATAGTTTTCCCTGCTGGCTCTTTGGGCGTGGGACCCATCACCAGACATATGGCCATTTTTGTGCCTGGCGTGGCGCCAGTTGGGAAAGGGTGGTTTTAAGGCTGAAGGCAGCGGGAAAGCCTGCAGCCCCCAGGTCTGTGGGGCTACGCAACAGGTTCCCAAAGAGCTTTAGAACAAGGCATAGTTTTCCCTGCTGGCTCTTTGGGCGTGGGACCAATCTCCAGACATATGGCCATTTTTGTGCCTGGAGCGACGCCAAGTGGGACAGGGTCGTTTTGAGGCTGAAGGCAGCAGGAAAGCCTGCAGCCCCCAGGTGTGTGGGGCTACGCAAGCGGTTCCCAAAGAGCTTTAGAACAAGGCATAGTTTTCCCTGCTGGCTCTTTGGGCGTGGGACCAATCTCCAGACATATGGCCATTTTTGTGCCTGGCGCGGTGCCAAGTGGGAAAGGGTGGTTTTGAGGCTGAAGGCAGCAGGAAAGCCTGCAGCCCGCAGGTCTGTGGGGCTACTCAAGCGGTTCCCAAATAGCTTTAGAACAAGGCATAGTTTTCCCTGCTGGCTCTTTGGGCGTGGGACCTATCACCAGATATATGGCCATTTTTGTGCCTGGCGCGGCGCCAAGTGGGAAAGGGTGGTTTTAAGGCTGAAGGCAGCGGGTAAGCCTGCAGCCCCCAGGTCTGTAGGGCTACGCAAGCGGTTCCCAAAGAGCTTTAGAACAAGGCATAGTTTTCCCTGCTGGCTCTTTGGGCGTGGGACCAGTCTCCAGACATATGGCCATTTTTGTGCCTGGCGCGGCACCAAGTGGGAAAGGGTGGTTTTGAGGCTGAAGGCAGCAGGAAAGCCTGCAGCCCCCAGGTCTGTGGGGCTACTCAAGCGGTTCCTAAAGAGCTTTAGAACAAGGCATAGTTTTCCCTGCTGGCTCTTTGGGCGTGGGACCCATCACCAGACATATGGCCATTTTTGTGCCTGGCGCGGCGCCAAGTGGGAAAGGGTGGTTTTGAGGCTGAAGGCAGCGGGAAAGCCTGCAGCCCCCAGGTGTGTGGGGCTACACAAGCGGTTCCCAAAGAGCTTTAGAACAAGGCATAGTTTTCCCTGCTGGCTCTTTGGGCGTGGTACCAATCTCCAGACATATGGCCATTTTTGTGCCTGGAGCGACGCCAAGTGGGACAGGGCCGTTTTGAGGCTGAAGGCAGCAGGAAAGCCTGCAGCCCCCAGGTGTGTGGGGCTACACAAGCGGTTCCCAAAGAGCTTTAGAACAAGGCATAGTTTTCCCTGCTGGCTCTTTGGGCGTGGGACCTATCACCAGATATATGGCCATTTTTGTGCCTGGCGCGGCGCCAAGTGGGAAAGGGTGGTTGTGAGGCTGAAGGCAGCAGGAAAGCCTGCAGCCCCCAGGTGTGTGGGGCTACGCAAGCGGTTCCCAAAGAGCTTTAGAACAAGGCATAGTTTTCCCTGCTGGCTCTTTGGGCGTGGGACCAGTCTCCAGACATATGGCCATTTTTGTGCCTGGCGCGGCACCAAGTGGGAAAGGGTGGTTTTGAGGCTGAAGGCAGCAGGAAAGCCTGCAGCCCCCAGGTCTGTGGGGCTACTCAAGCGGTTCCTAAAGAGCTTTAGAACAAGGCATAGTTTTCCCTGCTGGCTCTTTGGGCGTGGGACCCATCACCAGACATATGGCCATTTTTGTGCCTGGCGCGGCGCCAAGTGGGAAAGGGTGGTTTTGAGGCTGAAGGCAGCGGGAAAGCCTGCAGCCCCCAGGTGTGTGGGGCTACACAAGCGGTTCCCAAAGAGCTTTAGAACAAGGCATAGTTTTCCCTGCTGGCTCTTTGGGCGTGGTACCAATCTCCAGACATATGGCCATTTTTGTGCCTGGAGCGACGCCAAGTGGGACAGGGCCATTTTGAGGCTGAAGGCAGCAGGAAAGCCTGCAGCCCCCAGGTGTGTGGGGCTACGCAAGCGGTTCCCAAAGAGCTTTAGAACAAGGCATAGTTTTCCCTGCTGGCTCTTTGGGCGTGGGACCTATCACCAGATATATGGCCATTTTTGTGCCTGGCGCGGCGCCAAGTGGGAAAGGGTGGTTTTGAGGCTGAAGGCAGCGGGTAAGCCTGCAGCCCCCAGGTCTGTAGGGCTACGCAAGCGGTTCCCAAAGAGCTTTAGAACAAGGCATAGTTTTCCCTGCTGGCTCTTTGGGCGTGGGTCCAGTCTCCAGACATATGGCCATTTTTGTGCCTGGCGCGGCGCCAAGTGGGAAAGGGTGGTTTTGAGGCTGAAGGCAGCAGGAAATCCTGCAGCCCCCAGGTGTGTGGGGCTACGCAAGCGGTTCCCAAAGAGCTTTAGAACAAGGCATAGTTTTCCCTGCTGGCTCTTTGGGCGTGGGACCCATCACCAGACATATGGCCATTTTTGTGCCTGGCGTGGCGCCAGTTGGGAAAGGGTGGTTTTAAGGCTGAAGGCAGCGGGAAAGCCTGCAGCCCCCAGGTCTGTGGGGCTACGCAACAGGTTCCCAAAGAGCTTTAGAACAAGGCATAGTTTTCCCTGCTGGCTCTTTGGGCGTGGGACCAATCTCCAGACATATGGCCATTTTTGTGCCTGGAGCGACGCCAAGTGGGACAGGGTCGTTTTGAGGCTGAAGGCAGCAGGAAAGCCTGCAGCCCCCAGGTGTGTGGGGCTACGCAAGCGGTTCCCAAAGAGCTTTAGAACAAGGCATAGTTTTCCCTGCTGGCTCTTTGGGCGTGGGACCAATCTCCAGACATATGGCCATTTTTGTGCCTGGCGCGGTGCCAAGTGGGAAAGGGTGGTTTTGAGGCTGAAGGCAGCAGGAAAGCCTGCAGCCCGCAGGTCTGTGGGGCTACTCAAGCGGTTCCCAAATAGCTTTAGAACAAGGCATAGTTTTCCCTGCTGGCTCTTTGGGCGTGGGACCTATCACCAGATATATGGCCATTTTTGTGCCTGGCGCGGCGCCAAGTGGGAAAGGGTGGTTTTAAGGCTGAAGGCAGCGGGTAAGCCTGCAGCCCCCAGGTCTGTAGGGCTACGCAAGCGGTTCCCAAAGAGCTTTAGAACAAGGCATAGTTTTCCCTGCTGGCTCTTTGGGCGTGGGACCAGTCTCCAGACATATGGCCATTTTTGTGCCTGGCGCGGCACCAAGTGGGAAAGGGTGGTTTTGAGGCTGAAGGCAGCAGGAAAGCCTGCAGCCCCCAGGTCTGTGGGGCTACTCAAGCGGTTCCTAAAGAGCTTTAGAACAAGGCATAGTTTTCCCTGCTGGCTCTTTGGGCGTGGGACCCATCACCAGACATATGGCCATTTTTGTGCCTGGCGCGGCGCCAAGTGGGAAAGGGTGGTTTTGAGGCTGAAGGCAGCGGGAAAGCCTGCAGCCCCCAGGTGTGTGGGGCTACACAAGCGGTTCCCAAAGAGCTTTAGAACAAGGCATAGTTTTCCCTGCTGGCTCTTTGGGCGTGGTACCAATCTCCAGACATATGGCCATTTTTGTGCCTGGAGCGACGCCAAGTGGGACAGGGCCGTTTTGAGGCTGAAGGCAGCAGGAAAGCCTGCAGCCCCCAGGTGTGTGGGGCTACACAAGCGGTTCCCAAAGAGCTTTAGAACAAGGCATAGTTTTCCCTGCTGGCTCTTTGGGCGTGGGACCTATCACCAGATATATGGCCATTTTTGTGCCTGGCGCGGCGCCAAGTGGGAAAGGGTGGTTGTGAGGCTGAAGGCAGCAGGAAAGCCTGCAGCCCCCAGGTGTGTGGGGCTACGCAAGCGGTTCCCAAAGAGCTTTAGAACAAGGCATAGTTTTCCCTGCTGGCTCTTTGGGCGTGGGACCAGTCTCCAGACATATGGCCATTTTTGTGCCTGGCGCGGCACCAAGTGGGAAAGGGTGGTTTTGAGGCTGAAGGCAGCAGGAAAGCCTGCAGCCCCCAGGTCTGTGGGGCTACTCAAGCGGTTCCTAAAGAGCTTTAGAACAAGGCATAGTTTTCCCTGCTGGCTCTTTGGGCGTGGGACCCATCACCAGACATATGGCCATTTTTGTGCCTGGCGCGGCGCCAAGTGGGAAAGGGTGGTTTTGAGGCTGAAGGCAGCGGGAAAGCCTGCAGCCCCCAGGTGTGTGGGGCTACACAAGCGGTTCCCAAAGAGCTTTAGAACAAGGCATAGTTTTCCCTGCTGGCTCTTTGGGCGTGGTACCAATCTCCAGACATATGGCCATTTTTGTGCCTGGAGCGACGCCAAGTGGGACAGGGCCGTTTTGAGGCTGAAGGCAGCAGGAAAGCCTGCAGCCCCCAGGTGTGTGGGGCTACGCAAGCGGTTCCCAAAGAGCTTTAGAACAAGGCATAGTTTTCCCTGCTGGCTCTTTGGGCGTGGGACCAATCTCCAGACATATGGCCATTTTTGTGCCTGGAGCGACGCCAAGTGGGACAGGGCCGTTTTGAGGCTGAAGGCAGCAGGAAAGCCTGCAGCCCCCAGGTCTGTGGGGCTATGCAAGCGGTTCCCAAAGAGCTTTAGAACAAGGCATAGTTTTCCCTGCTGGCTCTTTGGGCGTGGGTCCAGTCTCCAGACATATGGCCATTTTTGTGCCTGGCGCGGCGCCAAGTGGGAAAGGGTGGTTTTGAGGCTGAAGGCAGCAGGAAAGCCTGCAGCCCCCAGATGTGTGGGGCTACGCAAGCGGTTCCCAAAGAGCTTTAGAACAAGGCATAGTTTTCCCTGCTGGCTCTTTGGCTGTGGGACCAGTCTCCAGACATATGGCCATTTTTGTGCCTGGCGTGGCGCCAATTGGGAAAGGGTGGTTTTAAGGCTGAAGGCAGCGGGAAAGCCTGCAGCCCCCAGGTCTGTGGGGCTACGCAACAGGTTCCCAAAGAGCTTTAGAACAAGGCATAGTTTTCCCTGCTGGCTCTTTGGGCGTGGGACCAATCTCCAGACATATGGCCATTTTTGTGCCTGGAGCGACGCCAAGTGGGACAGGGTCGTTTTGAGGCTGAAGGCAGCAGGAAAGCCTGCAGCCCCCAGGTGTGTGGGGCTACGCAAGCGGTTCCCAAAGAGCTTTAGAACAAGGCATAGTTTTCCCTGCTGGCTCTTTGGGCGTGGGACCAATCTCCAGACATATGGCCATTTTTGTGCCTGGCGCGGTGCCAAGTGGGAAAGGGTGGTTTTCAGTCTGAAGGCAGCAGGAAAGCCTGCAGCCCGCAGGTCTGTGGGGCTACTCAAGCGGTTCCCAAATAGCTTTAGAACAAGGCATAGTTTTCCCTGCTGGCTCTTTGGGCGTGGGACCAGTCTCCAGACATATGGCCATTTTTGTGCCTGGCGCGGCGCCAAGTGGGAAAGGGTGGTTTTGAGGCTGAAGGCAGCAGGAAAGCCTGCAGCCCCCAGGTGTGTGGGGCCACGCAAGCGGTTCCCAAAGAGCTTTAGAACAAGGCATAGTTTTCCCTGCTGGCTCTTTGGGCGTGGGACCAGTCTCCAGACATATGGCCATTTTTGTGCCTGGCGCGGCGCCAATTGGGAAAGGGTGGTTTTGAGGCTGAAGGCAGCAGGAAAGCCTGCAGCCCGCAGGTGTGTGGGGCTACTCAAGCGGTTCCCAAAGAGCTTTAGAACAAGGCATAGTTTTCCCTGCTGGCTCTTTGGGCGTGGGACCCATCACCAGACATATGGCCATTTTTGTGCCTGGCGTGGCGCCAATTGGGAAAGGGTGGTTTTAAGGCTGAAGGCAGCGGGAAAGCCTGCAGCCCCCAGGTCTGTGGGGCTACGCAACAGGTTCCCAAAGAGCTTTAGAACAAGGCATAGTTTTCCCTGCTGGCTCTTTGGGCGTGGGACCAGTCTCCAGACATATGGCCATTTTTGTGCCTGGAGCGACGCCAAGTGGGACAGGGCGGTTTTGAGGCTGAAGGCAGCAGGAAAGCCTGCAGCCCCCAGGTGTGTGGGGCCACGCAAGCGGTTCCCAAAGAGCTTTAGAACAAGGCATAGTTTTCCCTGCTGGCTCTTTGGGCGTGGGACCAGTCTCCAGACATATGGCCATTTTTGTGCCTGGCGCGGCGCCATGTGGGAAAGGGTGGTTTTGAGGCTGAAGGCAGCAGGAAAGCCTGCAGCCCCCAGGTCTGTGGGGCTACGCAAGCGGTTCCCAAAGAGCTTTAGAACAAGGCATAGTTTTCCCTGCTGGCTCTTTGGGCGTGGGACCAGTCTCCAGACATATGGCCATTTTTGTGCCTGGAGCGACGCCAAGTGGGACAGGGCGGTTTTGAGGCTGAAGGCAGCAGGAAAGCCTGCAGCCCCCAGGTGTGTGGGGCTACGCAAGCGGTTCCCAAAGAGCTTTAGAACAAGGCATAGTTTTCCCTGCTGGCTCTTTGGGCGTGGGACCAGTCTCCAGACATATGGCCATTTTTGTGCCTGGCACGGCGCCAAGTGGGAAAGGGTGGTTTTAAGGCTGAAGGCAGCGGGAAAGCCTGCAGCCCCCAGGTCTGTAGGGCTACGCAAGCGGTTCCCAAAGAGCTTTAGAACAAGGCATAGTTTTCCCTGCTGGCTCTTTGGGCGTGGGACCCATCTCCAGACATATGGCCATTTTTGTGCCTGGAGCAACGCCAAGTGGGACAGGGCGGTTTTGAGGCTGAAGGCAGCAGGAAAGCCTGCAGCCCCCAGGTGTGTGGGGCTACGCAAGCGGTTCCCAAAGAGCTTTAGAACAAGGCATAGTTTTCCCTGCTGGCTCTTTGGGCGTGGGACCAGTCTCCAGACATATGGCCATTTTTGTGCCTGGCGCGGCGCCAAGTGGGAAAGGGTGGTTTTGAGGCTGAAGGCAGCAGGAAAGCCTGCAGCCCCCAGGTCTGTGGGGCTATGCAAGCGTTTCCCAAAGAGCTTTAGAACAAGGCATAGTTTTCCCTGCTGGCTCTTTGGGCGTGGGACCCATCACCAGACATATGGCCATTTTTGTGCCTGACGCGGTGCCAAGTGGGAAAGGGTGGTTTTGAGGCTGAAGGCAGCAGGAAAGCCTGCAGCCCCCAGGTGTGTGGGGCTACACAAGCGGTTCCCAAAGAGCTTTAGAACAAGGCATAGTTTTCCCTGCTGGCTCTTTGGGCGTGGGACCTATCACCAGATATATGGCCATTTTTGTGCCTGGCGCGGCGCCAAGTGGGAAAGGGTAGTTTTGAGGCTGAAGGCAGCAGGAAAGCCTGCAGCCCCCAGGTCTGTAGCGCTACGCAAGAGGTTCCCAAAGAGCTTTAGAACAAGGCATAGTTTTCCCTGCTGGCTCTTTGGGCGTGGGACCCATCTCCAGACATATGGCCATTTTTGAGCCTGGCGCGGCGCCAAGTGGGACAGGGCGGTTTTGAGGCTGAAGGCAGCAGGAAAGCCTGCAGCCCCCAGGTGTGTGGGGCTACGCAAGCGGTTCCCAAAGAGCTTTAGAACAAGGCATAGTTTTCCCTGCTGGCTCTTTGGGCGTGGGACCTATCACCAGATATATGGCCATTTTTGTGCCTGGCGTGGCGCCAAGTGGGAAAGGGTGGTTTTGAGGCTGAAGGCAGCGGGTAAGCCTGCAGCCCCCAGGTCTGTAGGGCTACGCAAGAGGTTCCCACAGAGCTTTAGAACAAGGCATAGTTTTCCCTGCTGGCTCTGTGGGCGTGGGACCAATCTCCAGACATATGGCCATTTTTGTGCCTGGAGCGACGCCAAGTGGGACAGGGCCGTTTTGAGGCTGAAGGCAGCAGGAAAGCCTGCAGCCCCCAGGTCTGTGGGGCTACGCAAGCGGTTCCCAAAGAGCTTTAGAACAAGGCATAGTTTTCCCTGCTGGCTCTTTGGGCGTGGGACCAGTCTCCAGACATATGGCCATTTTTGTGCCTGGCGCGGCACCAAGTGGGAAAGGGTGGTTTTGAGGCTGAAGGCAGCAGGAAAGCCTGCAGCCCCCAGGTGTGTGGGGCTACTCAAGCGGTTCCTAAAGAGCTTTAGAACAAGGCATAGTTTTCCCTGCTGGCTCTTTGGGCGTGGGACCAGTCTCCAGACATATGGCCATTTTTGTGCCTGGCGCGGCGCCAAGTGGGAAAGGGTGGTTTTGAGGCTGAAGGCAGCGGGAAAGCCTGCAGCCCCCAGGTGTGTGGGGCTACACAAGCGGTTCCCAAAGAGCTTTAGAACAAGGCATAGTTTTCCCTGCTGGCTCTTTGGGCGTGGTACCAATCTCCAGACATATGGCCATTTTTGTGCCTGGAGCGACGCCAAGTGGGACAGGGCCGTTTTGAGGCTGAAGGCAGCAGGAAAGCCTGCAGCCCCCAGGTGTGTGGGGCTACGCAAGCGGTTCCCAAAGAGCTTTAGAAGAAGGCATAGTTTTCCCTGCTGGCTCTTTGGGCGTGGGACCTATCACCAGATATATGGCCATTTTTGTGCCTGGCGCGGCGCCAAGTGGGAAAGGGTGGTTTTGAGGCTGAAGGCAGCGGGTAAGCCTGCAGCCCCCAGGTCTGTAGGGCTACGCAAGCGGTTCCCAAAGAGCTTTAGAACAAGGCATAGTTTTCCCTCCTGGCTCTTTGGGCGTGGGTCCAGTCTCCAGACATATGGCCATTTTTGTGCCTGGCGCGGCGCCAAGTGGGAAAGGGTGGTTTTGAGGCTGAAGGCAGCAGGAAATCCTGCAGCCCCCAGGTGTGTGGGGCTACGCAAGCGGTTCCCAAAGAGCTTTAGAACAAGGCATAGTTTTCCCTGCTGGCTCTTTGGGCGTGGGACCCATCACCAGACATATGGCCATTTTTGTGCCTGGCGTGGCGCCAGTTGGGAAAGGGTGGTTTTAAGGCTGAAGGCAGCGGGAAAGCCTGCAGCCCCCAGGTCTGTGGGGCTACGCAACAGGTTCCCAAAGAGCTTTAGAACAAGGCATAGTTTTCCCTGCTGGCTCTGTGGGCGTGGGACCAATCTCCAGACATATGGCCATTTTTGTGCCTGGAGCGACGCCAAGTGGGACAGGGCCGTTTTGAGGCTGAAGGCAGCAGGAAAGCCTGCAGCCCCCAGGTCTGTGGGGCTACGCAAGCGGTTCCCAAAGAGCTTTAGAACAAGGCATAGTTTTCCCTGCTGGCTCTTTGGGCGTGGGACCAGTCTCCAGACATATGGCCATTTTTGTGCCTGGCGCGGCACCAAGTGGGAAAGGGTGGTTTTGAGGCTGAAGGCAGCAGGAAAGCCTGCAGCCCCCAGGTGTGTGGGGCTACGCAAGCGGTTCCCAAAGAGCTTTAGAACAAGGCATAGTTTTCCCTGCTGGCTCTTTGGGCGTGGGACCAGTCTCCAGACATATGGCCATTTTTGTGCCTGGCGCGGCGCCAAGTGGGAAAGGGTGGTTTTGAGGCTGAAGGCAGCGGGAAAGCCTGCAGCCCCCAGGTGTGTGGGGCTACACAAGCGGTTCCCAAAGAGTTTTAGAACAAGGCATAGTTTTCCCTGCTGGCTCTTTGGGCGTGGTACCAATCTCCAGACATATGGCCATTTTTGTGCCTGGAGCGACGCCAAGTGGGACAGGGCCGTTTTGAGGCTGAAGGCAGCAGGAAAGCCTGCAGCCCCCAGGTGTGTGGGGCTACGCAAGCGGTTCCCAAAGAGCTTTAGAACAAGGCATAGTTTTCCCTGCTGGCTCTTTGGGCGTGGGACCTATCACCAGATATATGGCCATTTTTGTGCCTGGCGCGGCGCCAAGTGGGAAAGGGTGGTTTTGAGGCTGAAGGCAGCGGGTAAGCCTGCAGCCCCCAGGTCTGTAGGGCTACGCAAGCGGTTCCCAAAGAGCTTTAGAACAAGGCATAGTTTTCCCTCCTGGCTCTTTGGGCGTGGGTCCAGTCTCCAGACATATGGCCATTTTTGTGCCTGGCGCGGCGCCAAGTGGGAAAGGGTGGTTTTGAGGCTGAAGGCAGCAGGAAATCCTGCAGCCCCCAGGTGTGTGGGGCTACGCAAGCGGTTCCCAAAGAGCTTTAGAACAAGGCATAGTTTTCCCTGCTGGCTCTTTGGGCGTGGGACCCATCACCAGACATATGGCCATTTTTGTGCCTGGCGTGGCGCCAGTTGGGAAAGGGTGGTTTTAAGGCTGAAGGCAGCGGGAAAGCCTGCAGCCCCCAGGTCTGTGGGGCTACGCAACAGGTTCCCAAAGAGCTTTAGAACAAGGCATAGTTTTCCCTGCTGGCTCTTTGGGCGTGGGACCAATCTCCAGACATATGGCCATTTTTGTGCCTGGAGCGACGCCAAGTGGGACAGGGTCGTTTTGAGGCTGAAGGCAGCAGGAAAGCCTGCAGCCCCCAGGTGTGTGGGGCTACGCAAGCGGTTCCCAAAGAGCTTTAGAACAAGGCATAGTTTTCCCTGCTGGCTCTTTGGGCGTGGGACCCATCACCAGACATATGGCCATTTTTGTGCCTGGCGCGGCGTCAAGTGGGAAAGGGTGGTTTTGAGGCTGTAGGCAGCGGGAAAGCCTGCAGCCCCCAGGTCTGTGGGGCTACGCAAGCGGTTCCCAAAGAGCTTTAGAACAAGGCATAGTTTTCCCTGCTGGCTCTTTGGGCGTGGGACCCATCTCCAGACATATGGCCATTTTTGTGCCTGGCGCGGCGCCAAGTGGGAAAGGGTGGTTTTGAGGCTGAAGGCAGCAGGAAAGCCTGCAGCCCGCAGGTGTGTGGGGCTACGCAAGCGGTTCCCAAAGAGCTTTAGAACAAGGCATAGTTTTCCCTCCTGGCTCTTTGGGCGTGGGACCAATCTCCAGACATATGGCCATTTTTGTGCCTGGCGCAGCGCCAAGTGGGAAAGGGTGGTTTTGAGGCTGAAGGCAGCAGGAAGGCCTGCAGCCCCCAGGTGTGTGGGGCTACGCAAGCGGTTCCCAAAGAGCTTTAGAACAAGGCATAGTTTTCCCTGCTGGCTCTTTGGGCGTGGGACCAATCTCCAGACATATGGCCATTTTTGTGCCTGGCGTGGCGCCAAGTGGGAAAGGGTGGTTTTGAGGCTGAAGGCAGCAGGAAAGCCTGCAGCCCCCAGGTCTGTGGGGCTACGCAAGCGGTTCCCAAAGAGCTTTAGTAGAAGGCATAGTTTTCCCTGCTGGCTCTTTGGGCGTGGGACCCATCACCAGACATATGGCCATTTTTGTGCCTGGAGCGACGCCAAGTGGGAAAGGGTGGTTTTGAGGCTGAAGGCAGCAGGAAAGCCTGCAGCCCCCAGGTCTGTGGGGCTACGCAAGCGGTTCCCAAAGAGCTTTAGAAGAAGGCATAGTTTTCCCTGCTGGCTCTTTGGGCGGGGGACCAATCTCCAGACATATGGCCATTTTTGTGCCTGGCGCGGGGCCAAGTGGGAAAGGGTGGTTTTGAGGCTGAAGGCAGCAGGAAGGCCTGCAGCCCCCAGGTGTGTGGGGCTACGCAAGCGGTTCCCAAAGAGCTTTAGAACAAGGCATAGTTTTCCCTGCTGGCTCTTTGGGCGGGGGACGAATCTCCAGACATATGGCCATTTTTGTGCCTGGCACGGCGCCAAGTGGGAAAGGGTGGTTTTGAGGCTGAAGGCAGCGGGAAAGCCTGCAGCCCCCAGGTGTGTGGGGCTACGCAAGCGGTTCCCAAAGAGCTTTAGAACAAGGCATAGTTTTCCCTGCTGGCTCTTTGGGCGTGGGACCCATCACCAGATATATGGCCATTTTTGTGCCTGGCGCGGCGCCAAGTGGGAAAGGGTGGTTTTGAGGCTGAAGGCAGCAGGAAAGCCTGCAGCCCCCAGGTCTGTGGGGCTTCGCAAGCGGTTCCCAAAGAGCTTTAGAACAAGGCATAGTTTTCCCTGCTGGCTCTTTGGGCATGGGACCAATCTCCAGACATATGGCCATTTTTGTGCCTGGCGCGGCGCCAAGTGGGAAAGGGTGGGTTTGAGGCTGAAGGCAGCAGGAAGGCCTGCAGCCCCCAGGTGTGTGGGGCTACGCAAGCGGTTCCCAAAGAGCTTTAGAACAAGGCATAGTTTTCCCTGCTGGCTCTTTGGGCGTGGGACCAATCTCCAGACATATGGCCATTTTTGTGCCTGGCGCGGCGCCAAGTGGGAAAGGGTGGGTTTGAGGCTGAAGGCAGCAGGAAGGCCTGCAGCCCCCAGGTGTGTGGGGCTACGCAAGCGGTTCCCAAAGAGCTTTAGAACAAGGCATAGTTTTCCCTGCTGGCTCTTTGGGCGTGGGACCAGTCTCCAGACATATGGCCATTTTTGTGCCTGGCGCGGCGCCAAGTGGGAAAGGGAGGTTTTGAGGCTGAAGGCAGCAGGAAAGCCTGCAGCCCCCAGGTGTGTGGGGCTACGCAAGCGGTTCCCAAAGAGCTTTAGAGCAAGGCATAGTTTTCCCTGCTGGCTCTTTGGGCGTGGGACCCATCACCAGACATATGGCCATTTTTGTGCCTGGCGCGGCGTCAAGTGGGAAAGGGTGGTTTTGAGGCTGTAGGCAGCGGGAAAGCCTGCAGCCCCCAGGTCTGTGGGGCTACGCAAGCGGTTCCCAAAGAGCTTTAGAACAAGGCATAGTTTTCCCTGCTGGCTCTTTGGGCGTGGGACCCATCTCCAGACATATGGCCATTTTTGTGCCTGGCGCGGCGCCAAGTGGGAAAGGGAGGTTTTGAGGCTGAAGGCAGCAGGAAAGCCTGCAGCCCCCAGGTGTGTGGGGCTACGCAAGCGGTTCCCAAAGAGCTTTAGAACAAGGCATAGTTTTCCCTCCTGGCTCTTTGGGCGTGGGACCAATCTCCAGACATATGGCCATTTTTGTGCCTGGCGCAGCGCCAAGTGGGAAAGGGTGGTTTTGAGGCTGAAGGCAGCAGGAAGGCCTGCAGCCCCCAGGTGTGTGGGGCTACGCAAGCGGTTCCCAAAGAGCTTTAGAACAAGGCATAGTTTTCCCTGCTGGCTCTTTGGGCGTGGGACCAATCTCCAGACATATGGCCATTTTTGTGCCTGGCGTGGCGCCAAGTGGGAAAGGGTGGTTTTGAGGCTGAAGGCAGCAGGAAAGCCTGCAGCCCGCAGGTGTGTGGGGCTATGCAAGCGGTGCCCAAAGAGCTTTAGAACAAGGCATAGTTTTCCCTCCTGGCTCTTTGAGCGTGGGACCAATCTCCAGACATATGGCCATTTTTGTGCCTGGCGCAGCGCCAAGTGGGAAAGGGTGGTTTTGAGGCTGAAGGCAGCAGGAAGGCCTGCAGCCCCCAGGTGTGTGGGGCTACGCAAGCGGTTCCCAAAGAGCTTTAGAACAAGGCATAGTTTTCCCTGCTGGCTCTTTGGGCGTGGGACCAATCTCCAGACATATGGCCATTTTTGTGCCTGGCGCGGCGCCAAGTGGGAAAGGGTGGTTTTGAGGCTGAAGGCAGCAGGAAAGCCTGCAGCCCGCAGGTGTGTGGGGCTATGCAAGCGGTGCCCAAAGAGCTTTAGAACAAGGCATAGTTTTCCCTCCTGGCTCTTTGAGCGTGGGACCAATCTCCAGACATATGGCCATTTTTGTGCCTGGTGCGGCGCCAAGTGGGAAAGGGTGGTTTTGAGGCTGAAGGCAGCAGGAAAGCCTGCAGCCCCCAGGTCTGTGGGGCTACGCAAGCGGTTCCCAAAGAGCTTTAGAACAAGGCATAGTTTTCCCTGCTGGCTCTTTGGGCGTGGGACCAATCTCCAGACATATGGCCATTTTTGTGCCTGGCGCGGGGTCAAGTGGGAAAGGGTGGTTTTGAGGCTGAAGGCAGCAGGAAGGCCTGCAGCCCCCAGGTGTGTGGGGCTACGCAAGCGGTTCCCAAAGAGCTTTAGAACAAGGCATAGTTTTCCCTGCTGGCTCTTTGGGCGGGGGACGAATCTCCAGACATATGGCCATTTTTGTGCCTGGCGCGGCGCCAAGTGGGAAAGGGTGGTTTTGAGGCTGAAGGCAGCGGGAAAGCCTGCAGCCCCCAGGTCTGTGGGGCTACGCAAGCGGTTCCCAAAGAGCTTTAGAACAAGGCATAGTTTTCCCTGCTGGCTCTTTGGGCGTGGGACCCATCACCAGATATATGGCCATTTTTGTGCCTGGCGCGGCGCCAAGTGGGAAAGGGTGGTTTTGAGGCTGAAGGCAGCAGGAAAGCCTGCAGCCCCCAGGTGTGTGGGGCTACTCAAGCGGTTCCTAAAGAGCTTTAGAACAAGGCATAGTTTTCCCTGCTGGCTCTTTGGGCGTGGGACCCATCACCAGACATATGGCCATTTTTGTGCCTGGCGCGGCGCCAAGTGGGAAAGGGTGGGTTTGAGGCTGAAGGCAGCAGGAAGGCCTGCAGCCCCCAGGTGTGTGGGGCTACGCAAGCGGTTCCCAAAGAGCTTTAGAAGAAGGCATAGTTTTCCCTGCTGGCTCTTTGGGCGGGGGACCAATCTCCAGACATATGGCCATTTTTGTGCCTGGCGCGGGGCCAAGTGGGAAAGGGTGGTTTTGAGGCTGAAGGCAGCAGGAAGGCCTGCAGCCCCCAGGTGTGTGGGGCTACGCAAGCGGTTCCCAAAGAGCTTTAGAACAAGGCATAGTTTTCCCTGCTGGCTCTTTGGGCGGGGGACGAATCTCCAGACATATGGCCATTTTTGTGCCTGGCGCGGCGCCAAGTGGGAAAGGGTGGTTTTGAGGCTGAAGGCAGCGGGAAAGCCTGCAGCCCCCAGGTGTGTGGGGCTACGCAAGCGGTTCCCAAAGAGCTTTAGAACAAGGCATAGTTTTCCCTGCTGGCTCTTTGGGCGTGGGACCCATCACCAGATATATGGCCATTTTTGTGCCTGGCGCGGCGCCAAGTGGGAAAGGGTGGTTTTGAGGCTGAAGGCAGCAGGAAAGCCTGCAGCCCCCAGGTCTGTGGGGCTTCGCAAGCGGTTCCCAAAGAGCTTTAGAACAAGGCATAGTTTTCCCTGCTGGCTCTTTGGGCATGGGACCAATCTCCAGACATATGGCCATTTTTGTGCCTGGCGCGGCGCCAAGTGGGAAAGGGTGGGTTTGAGGCTGAAGGCAGCAGGAAGGCCTGCAGCCCCCAGGTGTGTGGGGCTACGCAAGCGGTTCCCAAAGAGCTTTAGAACAAGGCATAGTTTTCCCTGCTGGCTCTTTGGGCCTGGGACCAATCTCCAGACATATGGCCATTTTTGTGCCTGGCGCGGCGCCAAGTGGGAAAGGGTGGGTTTGAGGCTGAAGGCAGCAGGAAGGCCTGCAGCCCCCAGGTGTGTGGGGCTACGCAAGCGGTTCCCAAAGAGCTTTAGAACAAGGCATAGTTTTCCCTGCTGGCTCTTTGGGCGTGGGACCAGTCTCCAGACATATGGCCATTTTTGTGCCTGGCGCGGCGCCAAGTGGGAAAGGGTGGTTTTGAGGCTGAAGGCAGCAGGAAAGCCTGCAGCCCGCAGGTGTGTGGGGCTACGCAAGCGGTTCCCAAAGAGCTTTAGAACAAGGCATAGTTTTCCCTGCTGGCTCTTTGGGCGTGGGACCCATCACCAGACATATGGCCATTTTTGTGCCTGGCGCGGCGTCAAGTGGGAAAGGGTGGTTTTGAGGCTGTAGGCAGCAGGAAAGCCTGCAGCCCCCAGGTCTGTGGGGCTACGCAAGCGGTTCCCAAAGAGCTTTAGAACAAGGCATAGTTTTCCCTGCTGGCTCTTTGGGCGTGGGACCCATCTCCAGACATATGGCCATTTTTGTGCCTGGCGCGGCGCCAAGTGGGAAAGGGAGGTTTTGAGGCTGAAGGCAGCAGGAAAGCCTGCAGCCCCCAGGTGTGTGGGGCTACGCAAGCGGTTCCCAAAGAGCTTTAGAACAAGGCATAGTTTTCCCTCCTGGCTCTTTGGGCGTGGGACCAATCTCCAGACATATGGCCATTTTTGTGCCTGGCGCAGCGCCAAGTGGGAAAGGGTGGTTTTGAGGCTGAAGGCAGCAGGAAGGCCTGCAGCCCCCAGGTGTGTGGGGCTACGCAAGCGGTTCCCAAAGAGCTTTAGAACAAGGCATAGTTTTCCCTGCTGGCTCTTTGGGCGTGGGACCAATCTCCAGACATATGGCCATTTTTGTGCCTGGCGTGGCGCCAAGTGGGAAAGGGTGGTTTTGAGGCTGAAGGCAGCAGGAAAGCCTGCAGCCCCCAGGTCTGTGGGGCTACGCAAGCGGTTCCCAAAGAGCTTTAGAACAAGGCATAGTTTTCCCTGCTGGCTCTTTGGGCGTGGGACCCATCACCAGACATATGGCCATTTTTGTGCCTGGAGCGACACCAAGTGGGACAGGGCGGTTTTGAGGCTGAAGGCAGCAGGAAAGCCTGCAGCCCCCAGGTGTGTGGGGCTACGCAAGCGGTTCCCAAAGAGCTTTAGAACAAGGCATAGTTTTCCCTGCTGGCTCTTTGGGCGTGGGACCAGTCTCCAGACATATGGCCGTTTTTGTGCCTGGTACGGCGCCAAGTGGGAAAGGGTGGTTTTGAGGCTGAAGGCAGCAGGAAGGCCTGCAGCCCCCAGGTGTGTGGGGCTACGCAAGCGGTTCCCAAAGAGCTTTAGAACAAGGCATAGTTTTCCCTGCTGGCTCTTTGGGCGTGGGACCCATCTCCAGACATATGGCCATTTTTGTGCCTGGCGCGGCGCCAAGTGGGAAAGGGTGGTTTTGAGGCTGAAGGCAGCAGGAAAGCCTGCAGCCCGCAGGTGTGTGGGGCTACGCAAGCGGTTCCCAAAGAGCTTTAGAACAAGGCATAGTTTTCCCTGCTGGCTCTTTGGGCGTGGGACCAATCTCCAGCCGTATGGCCATTTTTGTGCCTGACGCGGCGCGAAGTGGGAAAGGGTGGTTTTGAGGCTGAAGGCAGCAGGAAGGCCTGCAGCCCCCAGGTGTGTGGGGCTACGCAAGCGGTTCCCAAAGAGCTTTAGAACAAGGCATAGTTTTCCCTGCTGGCTCTTTGGGCGTGGGACCAGTCTCCAGACATATGGCCATTTTTGTGCCTGGCGTGGCGCCAAGTGGGAAAGGGTGGTTTTGAGGCTGAAGGCAGCAGGAAAGCCTGCAGCCCCCAGGTCTGTGGGGCTACGCAAGCGGTTCCCAAAGAGCTTTAGAACAAGGCATAGTTTTCCCTGCTGGCTCTTTGGGCGTGGGACCAATCTCCAGACATATGGCCATTTTTGTGCCTGGCGCGGCGCCAAGTGGGAAAGGGTGGGTTTGAGGCTGAAGGCAGCAGGAAAGCCTGCAGCCCGCAGGTGTGTGGGGCTACGCAAGCGGTTCCCAAAGAGCTTTAGAACAAGGCATAGTTTTCCCTGCTGGCTCTTTGGGCATGGGACCAGTCTCCAGACATATGGCCATTTTTGTGCCTGGCGCGGCGCCAAGTGGGAAAGGGTGGTTTTGAGGCTGAAGGCAGCAGGAAAGCCTGCAGCCCCCAGGTGTGTGGGGCTACGCAAGCGGTTCCCAAAGAGCTTTAGAACAAGGCATAGTTTTCCCTGCTGGCTCTTTGGGCGTGGGACCAATCTCCACACATATGGCCATTTTTGTGCCTGACGCGGAGCCAAGTGGGAAAGGGTGGTTTTGAGGCTGAAGGCAGCAGGAAGGCCTGCAGCCCCCAGGTGTGTGGGGCTACGCAAGCGGTTCCCAAAGAGCTTTAGAACAAGGCATAGTTTTCCCTGCTGGCTCTTTGGGCGTGGGACCAGTCTCCAGACATATGGCCATTTTTGTGCCTGGCGCAGCGCCAAGTGGGAAAGGGTGGTTTTGAGGCTGAAGGCAGCAGGAAAGCCTGCAGCCCCCAGGTCTGTGCGGCTACGCAAGCGGTTCCCAAAGAGCTTTAGAACAAGGCATAGTTTTCCCTGCTGGCTCTTTGGGCGGGGGACGAATCTCCAGACATATGGCCATTTTTGTGCCTGGCGCGGCGCCAAGTGGGAAAGGGTGGTTTTGAGGCTGAAGGCAGCGGGAAAGCCTGCAGCCCCCAGGTCTGTGGGGCTACGCAAGCGGTTCCCAAAGAGCTTTAGAACAAGGCATAGTTTTCCCTGCTGGCTCTTTGGGCGTGGGACCAATCTCCAGACATATGGCCATTTTTGTGCCTGGCGCGGCGCCAAGTGAAAAAGGGTGGGTTTGAGGCTGAAGGCAGCAGGAAGGCCTGCAGCCCCCAGGTGTGTGGGGCTACGCAAGCGGTTCCCAAAGAGCTTTAGAACAAGGCATAGTTTTCCCTGCTGGCTCTTTGGGCATGGGACCAATCTCCAGACATATGGCCATTTTTGTGCCTGGCGCGGCGCCAAGTGGGAAAGGGTGGTTTTGAGGCTGAAGGCAGCAGGAAAGCCTGCAGCCCCCAGGTCTGTGGGGCTACGCAAGCGGTTCCCAAAGAGCTTTAGTAGAAGGCATAGTTTTCCCTGCTGGCTCTTTGGGCGTGGGACCCATCTCCAGACATATGGCCATTTTTGTGCCTGGCGCGGCGCCAAGTGGGAAAGGGTGGTTTTGAGGCTGAAGGCAGCAGGAAAGCCTGCAGCCCCCAGGTCTGTGGGGCTACGCAAGCGGTTCCCAAAGAGCTTTAGAAGAAGGCATAGTTTTCCCTGCTGGCTCTTTGGGCGTGGGACCCATCTCCAGACAATATGGCCATTTTCGTGCCTGGAGCGACACCAAGTGGGAAAGGGTGGTTTTAAGGCTGAAGGCAGCAGGAAAGCCTGCAGCCCCCAGGTGTGTGGGGCTATGCAAGCAGTTCCCAAAGAGCTTTAGAACAAGGCATAGTTTTCCCTGCTGGCTCTTTGGGCGTGGGACCAGTCTCCAGACATATGGCCATTTTTGTGCCTGGCGCGGCGCCAAGTGGGAAAGGGTGGTTTTAAGGCTGAAGGCAGCAGGAAAGCCTGCAGCCCCCAGGTGTGTGGGGCTACGCAAGCGGTTCCCAAAGAGCTTTAGAACAAGGCATAGTTTTCCCTGCTGGCTCTTTGGGCGTGGGACCAGTCTCCAGACATATGTCCATTTTTGAGCCTGGAGCAACGCCAAGTGGGACAGGGTGGTTTTGAGGCTGAAGGCAGCAGGAAAGCCTGCAGCCCCCAGGTCTGTAGGGCTACGCAACAGGTTCCCAAAGAGCTTTAGAACAAGGCATAGTTTTCCCTACTGGCTCTTTGGGCGTGGGACCAGTCTCCAGACATATGGCCATTTTTGAGCCTGGAGCAACGCCAAGTGGGACAGGGCAGTTTTGAGGCTGAAGGCAGCAGGAAAGCCTGCAGCCCCCAGGTCTGTGGAGCTACGCAAGCGGTTCCCAAAGAGCTTTAGAACAAGGCATAGTTTTCCCTGCTGGCTCTTTGGGCGTGGGACCAATCTCCAGACATATGGCCATTTTTGTGCCTGGCGCGGCGCCAAGTGGGAAAGGGTGGGTTTGAGGCTGAAGGCAGCAGGAAGGCCTGCAGCCCCCAGGTGTGTGGGGCTACGCAAGCGGTTCCCAAAGAGCTTTAGAACAAGGCATAGTTTTCCCTGCTGGCTCTTTGGGCATGGGACCAATCTCCAGACATATGGCCATTTTTGTGCCTGGCGCGGCGCCAAGTGGGAAAGGGTGGTTTTGAGGCTGAAGGCAGCAGGAAAGCCTGCAGCCCCCAGGTCTGTGGGGCTACGCAAGCGGTTCCCAAAGAGCTTTAGTAGAAGGCATAGTTTTCCCTGCTGGCTCTTTGGGCGTGGGACCCATCACCAGACATATGGCCATTTTTGTGCCTGGCGCGGCGCCAAGTGGGAAAGGGTGGTTTTGAGGCTGAAGGCAGCAGGAAAGCCTGCAGCCCCCAGGTCTGTGGGGCTACGCAAGCGGTTCCCAAAGAGCTTTAGAAGAAGGCATAGTTTTCCCTGCTGGCTCTTTGGGCGTGGGACCCATCTCCAGACAATATGGCCATTTTCGTGCCTGGAGCGACACCAAGTGGGACAGGGCGGTTTTGAGGCTGAAGGCAGCAGGAAAGCCTGCAGCCCCCAGGTGTGTGGGGCTATGCAAGCGGTTCCCAAAGAGCTTTAGAAGAAGGCATAGTTTTCCCTGCTGGCTCTTTGGGCGTGGGACCAGTCTCCAGACATATGGCCATTTTTGTGCCTGGCGCGGCGCCAAGTGGGAAAGGGTGGTTTTAAGGCTGAAGGCAGCAGGAAAGCCTGCAGCCCCCAGGTGTGTGGGGCTACGCAAGCGGTTCCCAAAGAGCTTTAGAACAAGGCATAGTTTTCCCTGCTGGCTCTTTGGGCGTGGGACCAGTCTCCAGACATATGTCCATTTTTGAGCCTGGAGCAACGCCAAGTGGGACAGGGTGGTTTTGAGGCTGAAGGCAGCAGGAAAGCCTGCAGCCCCCAGGTCTGTAGGGCTACGCAAGCGGTTCCCAAAGAGCTTTAGAACAAGGCATAGTTTTCCCTACTGGCTCTTTGGGCGTGGGACCAGTCTCCAGACATATGGCCATTTTTGAGCCTGGAGCAACGCCAAGTGGGACAGGGCAGTTTTGAGGCTGAAGGCAGCAGGAAAGCCTGCAGCCCCCAGGTCTGTGGAGCTACGCAAGCGGTTCCCAAAGAGCTTTAGAACAAGGCATAGTTTTCCCTGCTGGCTCTTTGGGCGTGGGACCAATCTCCAGACATATGGCCATTTTTGTGCCTGGAGCGACGCCAAGTGGGACAGGGCGGTTTTGAGGCTGAAGGCAGCAGGAAAGCCTGCAGCCCGCAGGTGTATGGGGCTACGCAAGCGGTTCCCAAAGGGCTTTAGAACAACGCATAGTTTTCCCTGCTGGCTCTTTGGCCGTGGGACCAGTCTCCAGACATATGGCCATTTTTGTGCCTGGCGCGGCACCAAGTGGGAAAGGGTGGTTTTGAGGCTGAAGGCAGCAGGAAAGCCTGCAGCCCCCAGGTGTGTGGGGCTACGCAAGCGGTTCCCAAAGAGCTTTAGAACAAGGCATAGTTTTCCCTGCTGGCTCTTTGGGCGTGGGACCAGTCTCCAGACATATGGCCATTTTTGTGCCTGGCGCGGCGCCAAGTGGGAAAGGGTGGTTTTGAGGCTGAAGGCAGCAGGAAAGCCTGCAGCCCCCAGGTCTGTGGGGCTACGCAAGCGGTTCCCAAAGAGCTTTAGAACAAGGCATAGTTTTCCCTGCTGGCTCTTTGGGCGTGGGACCAATCTCCAGACATATGGCCATTTTTGTGCCTGGCGCGGCGCCAAGTGAAAAATGGTGGGTTTGAGGCTGAAGGCAGCAGGAAAGCCTGCAGCCCCCAGGTGTGTGGGGCTACGCAAGCGGTTCCCAAAGAGCTTTAGAACAAGGCATAGTTTTCCCTGCTGGCTCTTTGGGCGTGGGACCAGTCTCCAGACATATGGCCATTTTTGTGCCTGGCGCGGCGCCAAGTGGGAAAGGGTGGTTTTGAGGCTGAAGGCAGCAGGAAAGCCTGCAGCCCCCAGGTCTGTGGGGCTACGCAAGCGGTTCCCAAAGAGCTTTAGAAGAAGGCATAGTTTTCCCTGCTGGCTCTTTGGGCGTGGGACCCATCTCCAGACAATATGGCCATTTTCGTGCCTGGAGCGACACCAAGTGGGACAGGGCGGTTTTGAGGCTGAAGGCAGCAGGAAAGCCTGCAGCCCCCAGGTGTGTGGGGCTATGCAAGCGGTTCCCAAAGAGCTTTAGAAGAAGGCATAGTTTTCCCTGCTGGCTCTTTGGGCGTGGGACCAGTCTCCAGACATATGGCCATTTTTGTGCCTGGCGCGGCGCCAAGTGGGAAAGGGTGGTTTTAAGGCTGAAGGCAGCAGGAAAGCCTGCAGCCCCCAGGTGTGTGGGGCTACGCAAGCGGTTCCCAAAGAGCTTTAGAACAAGGCATAGTTTTCCCTGCTGGCTCTTTGGGCGTGGGACCAGTCTCCAGACATATGTCCATTTTTGAGCCTGGAGCAACGCCAAGTGGGACAGGGTGGTTTTGAGGCTGAAGGCAGCAGGAAAGCCTGCAGCCCCCAGGTCTGTAGGGCTACGCAAGCGGTTCCCAAAGAGCTTTAGAACAAGGCATAGTTTTCCCTACTGGCTCTTTGGGCGTGGGACCAGTCTCCAGACATATGGCCATTTTTGAGCCTGGAGCAACGCCAAGTGGGACAGGGCAGTTTTGAGGCTGAAGGCAGCAGGAAAGCCTGCAGCCCCCAGGTCTGTGGAGCTACGCAAGCGGTTCCCAAAGAGCTTTAGAACAAGGCATAGTTTTCCCTGCTGGCTCTTTGGGCGTGGGACCAATCTCCAGACATATGGCCATTTTTGTGCCTGGAGCGACGCCAAGTGGGAAAGGGCGGTTTTGAGGCTGAAGGCAGCAGGAAAGCCTGCAGCCCGCAGGTGTATGGGGCTACGCAAGCGGTTCCCAAAGGGCTTTAGAAGAAGGCATAGTTTTCCCTGCTGGCTCTTTGGGCGTGGGACCAGTCTCCAGACATATGGCCATTTTTGTGCCTGGCGCGGCGCCAAGTGAAAAAGGGTGGTTTTGAGGCTGAAGGCAGCAGGAAAGCCTGCAGCCCCCAGGTGTGTGGGGCTACTCAAGCAGTTCCCAAAGAGCTTTAGAACAACGCATAGTTTTCCCTGCTGGCTCTTTGGGCGTGGGACCAATCTCCAGACATATGGCCATTTTTGTGCCTGGCGCGGCACCAAGTGGGAAAGGGTGGTTTTGAGGCTGAAGGCAGCAGGAAAGCCTGCAGCCCCCAGGTGTGTGGGGCTACGCAAGCGGTTCCCAAAGAGCTTTAGAACAAGGCATAGTTTTCCCTGCTGGCTCTTTGGGCGTGGGACCAGTCTCCAGACATATGGCCATTTTTGTGCCTGGCGCGGCGCCAAGTGGGAAAGGGTGGTTTTGAGGCTGAAGGCAGCAGGAAAGCCTGCAGCCCCCAGGTCTGTGGGGCTACGCAAGCGGTTCCCAAAGAGCTTTAGAACAAGGCATAGTTTTCCCTGCTGGCTCTTTGGGCGTGGGACCAATCTCCAGACATATGGCCATTTTTGTGCCTGGCGCGGCGCCAAGTGAAAAATGGTGGGTTTGAGGCTGAAGGCAGCAGGAAAGCCTGCAGCCCCCAGGTGTGTGGGGCTACGCAAGCGGTTCCCAAAGAGCTTTAGAACAAGGCATAGTTTTCCCTGCTGGCTCTTTGGGCGTGGGACCAGTCTCCAGACATATGGCCATTTTTGTGCCTGGCGCGGCGCCAAGTGGGAAAGGGTGGTTTTGAGGCTGAAGGCAGCAGGAAAGCCTGCAGCCCGCAGGTGTGTGGGGCTACGCAAGCGGTTCCCAAAGAGCTTTAGAACAAGGCATAGTTTTCCCTGCTGGCTCTTTGGGCGTGGGACCAGTCTCCAGACATATGGCCATTTTTGTGCCTGGCGCGGCGCCAAGTGGGAAAGGGTGGTTTTGAGGCTGAAGGCAGCAGGAAAGCCTGCAGCCCCCAGGTGTGTGGGGCTACGCAAGCGGTTCCCAAAGAGCTTTAGAACAAGGCATAGTTTTCCCTACTGGCTCTTTGGGCGTTTGACCCATCTCCAGACATATGGCCATTTTTGTGCCTGGTGCGGCGCCAAGTGGGAAAGGGTGGTTTTGAGGCTGAAGGCAGCAGGAAAGCCTGCAGCCCCCAGGTCTGTGGGGCTACGCAAGCGGTTCCCAAAGAGCTTTAGAACAAGGCATAGTTTTCCCTGCTGGCTCTTTGGGCGTGGGACCAATCTCCAGACATATGGCCATTTTTGTGCCTGGCGCGGCGCCAAGTGGGACAGGGCGGTTTTGAGGCTGAAGGCAGCAGGAAAGCCTGCAGCCCGCAGGTGTATGGGGCTACGCAAGCGGTTCCCAAAGGGCTTTAGAAGAAGGCATAGTTTTCCCTGCTGGCTCTTTGGGCGTGGGACCAGTCTCCAGACATATGGCCATTTTTGTGCCTGGCGCGGCGCCAAGTGAAAAAGGGTGGTTTTGAGGCTGAAGGCAGCAGGAAAGCCTGCAGCCCCCAGGTCTGTGGGGCTACGCAAGCAGTTCCCAAAGAGCTTTAGAACAACGCATAGTTTTCCCTGCTGGCTCTTTGGCCGTGGGACCAGTCTCCAGACATATGGCCATTTTTGTGCCTGGCGCGGCACCAAGTGGGAAAGGGTGGTTTTGAGGCTGAAGGCAGCAGGAAAGCCTGCAGCCCGCAGGTGTGTGGGGCTACGCAAGCGGTTCCCAAAGAGCTTTAGAACAAGGCATAGTTTTCCCTGCTGGCTCTTTGGGCGTGGGACCAATCTCCAGACATATGGCCATTTTTGTGCCTGGCGCGGTGCCAAGTGGGAAAGGGTGGTTTTGAGGCTGAAGGCAGCAGGAAAGCCTGCAGCCCCCAGGTGTGTGGGGCTACGCAAGCGGTTCCCAAAGAGCTTTAGAACAAGGCATAGTTTTCCCTGCTGGCTCTTTGGGCGTGGGACCAGTCTCCAGACATATGGCCATTTTTGTGCCTGGCGCGGCGCCAAGTGGGAAAGGGTGGTTTTGAGGCTGAAGGCAGCAGGAAAGCCTGCAGCCCCCAGGTCTGTGGGGCTACGCAAGCGGTTCCCAAAGAGCTTTAGAACAAGGCATAGTTTTCCCTGCTGGCTCTTTGGGCGTGGGACCAATCTCCAGACATATGGCCATTTTTGTGCCTGGCGCGGCGCCAAGTGAAAAATGGTGGGTTTGAGGCTGAAGGCAGCAGGAAGGCCTGCAGCCCCCAGGTCTGTGGGGCTACGCAAGCGGTTCCCAAAGAGCTTTAGAACAAGGCATAGTTTTCCCTGCTGGCTCTTTGGGCGTGGCACCAATCTCCAGACATATGGCCATTTTTGTGCCTGGAGCGACGCCAAGTGGGAAAGGGTGGTTTTGAGGCTGAAGGCAGCAGGAAAGCCTGCAGCCCCCAGATGTGTGGGGCTACGCAAGCGGTTCCCAAAGAGCTTTAGAACAAGGCATAGTTTTCCCTGCTGGCTCTTTGGGCGTGGGACCCATCTCCAGACATATGGCCATTTTTGTGCCTGGCGCGGCGCCAAGTGGGAAAGGGTGGTTTTGAGGCTGAAGGCAGCAGGAAAGCCTGCAGCCCCCAGGTGTGTGGGGCTACGCAAGCGGTTCCCAAAGAGCTTTAGAACAAGGCATAGTTTTCCCTACTGGCTCTTTGGGCGTTTGACCCATCTCCAGACATATGGCCATTTTTGTGCCTGGTGCGGCGCCAAGTGGGAAAGGGTGGTTTTGAGGCTGAAGGCAGCAGGAAAGCCTGCAGCCCCCAGGTCTGTGGGGCTACGCAAGCGGTTCCCAAAGAGCTTTAGAACAAGGCATAGTTTTCCCTGCTGGCTCTTTGGGCGTGGGACCAATCTCCAGACATATGGCCATTTTTGTGCCTGGCGCGGCACCAAGTGAAAAAGGGTGGGTTTGAGGCTGAAGGCAGCAGGAAGGCCTGCATCCCGTAGGTCTGTGGGGCTACGCAAGCGGTTCCCAAAGAGCTTTAGAAGAAGGCATAGTTTTCCCTGCTGGCTCTTTGGGCGTGGGACCAATCTCCAGACATATGGCCATTTTTGTGCCTGGCGCGGCACCAAGTGGGAAAGGGTGGTTTTGAGGCTGAAGGCAGCAGGAAAGCCTGCAGCCCCCAGGTCTGTGGGGCTACGCAAGCGGTTCCCAAAGAGCTTTAGAACAAGGCATAGTTTTCCCTGCTGGCTCTTTGGGCGTGGGACCAATCTCCAGACATATGGCCATTTCTGTGCCTGGAGCGACGCCAAGTGGGACAGGGCGGTTTTGAGGCTGAAGGCAGCAGGAAAGCCTGCAGCCCCCAGGTCTGTGGGGCTATGCAACCGGTTCCCAAAGAGCTTTAGAACAAGGCATAGTTTTCCCTCCTGGCTCTTTGGGCGTGGGACCAATCTCCAGACATATGGCCATTTTTGGGCCTGGCGCGGCGCCAAGTGGGAAAGGGTGGTTTTGAGGCTGAAGGCAGCAGGAAAGCCTGCAGCCCGCAGGTGTGTGGGGCTACGCAAGCGGTTCCCAAAGAGCTTTAGAACAAGGCATAGTTTTCCCTGCTGGCTCTTTGGCCGTGGGACCAATCTCCACACATATGGCCATTATTGTGCCTGGAGCGACGCCAAGTGGGACAGGGCGGTTTTGAGGCTGAAGGCAGCAGGAAAGCCTGCAGCCCCCAGGTCTGTGGGGCTACGCAAGCGGTTCCCAAAGAGCTTTAGAATAAGGCATATTTTTCCCTGCTGGCTCTTTGGGCATGGGACCAGTCTCCAGACATATGGCCATTTTTGTGCCTGGCGCGGCGCCAAGTGGGACAGGGCGGTTTTGAGGCTGAAGGCAGCAGGAAAGCCTGCAGCCCCCAGGTCTGTGGGGCTATGCAACCGGTTCCCAAAGAGCTTTAGAACAAGGCATAGTTTTCCCTGCTGGCTCTTTGGGCGTGGGACCAGTCTCCAGACATATGGCCATTTTTGTGCCTGGCGCGGCGCCAAGTGGGAAAGGGTGGTTTTGAGGCTGAAGGCAGCAGGAAAGCCTGCAGCCCCCAGGTCTGTGGGGCTACGCAAGCGGTTCCCAAAGAGCTTTAGAACAAGGCATAGTTTTCCCTGCTGGCTCTTTGGGCGTGGGACCAATCTCCAGACATATGGCCATTTTTGTGCCTGGCGCGGCGCCAAGTGAAAAATGGTGGGTTTGAGGCTGAAGGCAGCAGGAAGGCCTGCAGCCCCCAGGTCTGTGGGGCTACGCAAGCGGTTCCCAAAGAGCTTTAGAACAAGGCATAGTTTTCCCTGCTGGCTCTTTGGGCGTGGCACCAATCTCCAGACATATGGCCATTTTTGTGCCTGGAGCGACGCCAAGTGGGAAAGGGTGGTTTTGAGGCTGAAGGCAGCAGGAAAGCCTGCAGCCCCCAGATGTGTGGGGCTACGCAAGCGGTTCCCAAAGAGCTTTAGAACAAGGCATAGTTTTCCCTGCTGGCTCTTTGGGCGTGGGACCCATCTCCAGACATATGGCCATTTTTGTGCCTGGCGCGGCGCCAAGTGGGAAAGGGTGGTTTTGAGGCTGAAGGCAGCAGGAAAGCCTGCAGCCCCCAGGTGTGTGGGGCTACGCAAGCGGTTCCCAAAGAGCTTTAGAACAAGGCATAGTTTTCCCTACTGGCTCTTTGGGCGTTTGACCCATCTCCAGACATATGGCCATTTTTGTGCCTGGTGCGGCGCCAAGTGGGAAAGGGTGGTTTTGAGGCTGAAGGCAGCAGGAAAGCCTGCAGCCCCCAGGTCTGTGGGGCTACGCAAGCGGTTCCCAAAGAGCTTTAGAACAAGGCATAGTTTTCCCTGCTGGCTCTTTGGGCGTGGGACCAATCTCCAGACATATGGCCATTTTTGTGCCTGGCGCGGCACCAAGTGAAAAAGGGTGGGTTTGAGGCTGAAGGCAGCAGGAAGGCCTGCATCCCGTAGGTCTGTGGGGCTACGCAAGCGGTTCCCAAAGAGCTTTAGAAGAAGGCATAGTTTTCCCTGCTGGCTCTTTGGGCGTGGGACCAATCTCCAGACATATGGCCATTTTTGTGCCTGGCGCGGCACCAAGTGGGAAAGGGTGGTTTTGAGGCTGAAGGCAGCAGGAAAGCCTGCAGCCCCCAGGTCTGTGGGGCTACGCAAGCGGTTCCCAAAGAGCTTTAGAACAAGGCATAGTTTTCCCTGCTGGCTCTTTGGGCGTGGGACCAATCTCCAGACATATGGCCATTTCTGTGCCTGGAGCGACGCCAAGTGGGACAGGGCGGTTTTGAGGCTGAAGGCAGCAGGAAAGCCTGCAGCCCCCAGGTCTGTGGGGCTATGCAACCGGTTCCCAAAGAGCTTTAGAACAAGGCATAGTTTTCCCTCCTGGCTCTTTGGGCGTGGGACCAATCTCCAGACATATGGCCATTTTTGGGCCTGGCGCGGCGCCAAGTGGGAAAGGGTGGTTTTGAGGCTGAAGGCAGCAGGAAAGCCTGCAGCCCGCAGGTGTGTGGGGCTACGCAAGCGGTTCCCAAAGAGCTTTAGAACAAGGCATAGTTTTCCCTGCTGGCTCTTTGGCCGTGGGACCAATCTCCACACATATGGCCATTATTGTGCCTGGAGCGACGCCAAGTGGGACAGGGCGGTTTTGAGGCTGAAGGCAGCAGGAAAGCCTGCAGCCCCCAGGTGTGTGGGGCTACGCAAGCGGTTCCCAAAGAGCTTTAGAATAAGGCATATTTTTCCCTGCTGGCTCTTTGGGCATGGGACCAGTCTCCAGACATATGGCCATTTTTGTGCCTGGCGCGGCGCCAAGTGGGACAGGGCGGTTTTGAGGCTGAAGGCAGCAGGAAAGCCTGCAGCCCCCAGGTCTGTGGGGCTATGCAACCGGTTCCCAAAGAGCTTTAGAACAAGGCATAGTTTTCCCTGCTGGCTCTTTGGGCGTGGGACCAATCTCCAGACATATGGCCATTTTTGTGCCTGGCGCGGCGCCAAGTGAAAAAGGGTGGGTTTGAGGCTGAAGGCAGCAGGAAGGCCTGCATCCCGTAGGTCTGTGGGGCTACGCAAGCGGTTCCCAAAGAGCTTTAGAAGAAGGCATAGTTTTCCCTGCTGGCTCTTTGGGCGTGGGACCAATCTCCAGACATATGGCCATTTTTGTGCCTGGCGCGGCACCAAGTGGGAAAGGGTGGTTTTGAGGCTGAAGGCAGCAGGAAAGCCTGCAGCCCCCAGGTCTGTGGGGCTACGCAAGCGGTTCCCAAAGAGCTTTAGAACAAGGCATAGTTTTCCCTGCTGGCTCTTTGGGCGTGGGACCAATCTCCAGACATATGGCCATTTCTGTGCCTGGAGCGACGCCAAGTGGGACAGGGCGGTTTTGAGGCTGAAGGCAGCAGGAAAGCCTGCAGCCCCCAGGTCTGTGGGGCTATGCAACCGGTTCCCAAAGAGCTTTAGAACAAGGCATAGTTTTCCCTCCTGGCTCTTTGGGCGTGGGACCAATCTCCAGACATATGGCCATTTTTGGGCCTGGCGCGGCGCCAAGTGGGAAAGGGTGGTTTTGAGGCTGAAGGCAGCAGGAAAGCCTGCAGCCCGCAGGTGTGTGGGGCTACGCAAGCGGTTCCCAAAGAGCTTTAGAACAAGGCATAGTTTTCCCTGCTGGCTCTTTGGCCGTGGGACCAATCTCCACACATATGGCCATTATTGTGCCTGGAGCGACGCCAAGTGGGAAAGGGCGGTTTTGAGGCTGAAGGCAGCAGGAAAGCCTGCAGCCCCCAGGTGTGTGGGGCTACGCAAGCGGTTCCCAAAGAGCTTTAGAATAAGGCATATTTTTCCCTGCTGGCTCTTTGGGCATGGGACCAATCTCCAGACATATGGCCATTTTTGTGCCTGGCGCGGCACCAAGTGAAAAAGGGTGGTTTTGAGGCTGAAGGCAGCAGGAAAGCCTGCTACCCGCAGGTCTGTGGGGCTACGCAAGCGGTTCCCAAAGAGCTTTAGAACAAGGCATATTTTTCCCTGCTGGCTCTTTGGGCATGGGACCAATCTCCAGACATATGGCCATTTTTGTGCCTGGCGCGGCGCCTAGTGAAAAAGGGTGGTTTTGAGGCTGAAGGCAGCGGGAAAGCCTGCAGCCCCCAGGTCTGTGGGGCTACGCAAGCGGTTCCCAAAGAGCTTTAGAACAAGGCATAGTTTTCCCTACTGGCTCTTTGGGCGTTTGACCCATCTCCAGCCGTATGGCCATTTTTGTGCCTGGCGCTGCACCAAGTCGGAAAGGGTGGTTTTGAGGCTGAAGGCAGCAGGAAAGCCTGCAGCCCCCAGGTGTGTGGGGCTACTCAAGCGGTTCCCAAAGAGCTTTAGAATAAGGCATAGTTTTCCCTGCTGGCTCTTTGGGCGTGGGACCAATCTCCAGACATATGGCCATTTTTGTGCCTGGCGCGGTGCCAAGTGAAAAAGGGTGGGTTTGAGGCTGAAGGCAGCAGGAAAGCCTGCATCCCGTAGGTCTGTGGGGCTACGCAAGCGGTTCCCAAAGAGCTTTAGAACAAGGCATAGTTTTCCCTGCTGGCTCTTTGGGCGTGGGACCAGTCTCCAGACATATGGCCATTTTTGGGCCTGGCGCGGCGCCAAGTGGGAAAGGGTGGTTTTGAGGCTGAAGGCAGCAGGAAAGCCTGCAACCCGCAGGTGTGTGGGGCTATGCAAGCGGTTCCCAAAGAGCTTTAGAACAAGGCATAGTTTTCCCTGCTGGCTCTTTGGGCGTGGGACCAATCTCCAGACATATGGCCATTTTTGTGCCTGGAGCGACGCCAAGTGGGACAGGGCGGTTTTGAGGCTGAAGGCAGCAGGAAAGCCTGCAGCCCCCAGGTGTGTGGGGCTATGCAAGCGGTTCCCAAAGAGCTTTAGAACAAGGCATAGTTTTCCCTGCTGGCTCTTTGGGCGTGGGACCAGTCTCCAGACATATGGCCATTTTTGTGCCTGGCGCGGCGCCAAGTGGGAAAGGGTGGTTTTGAGGCTGAAGGCAGCAGGAAAGCCTGCAGCCCCCAGGTGTGTGGGGCTACGCAAGCGGTTCCCAAAGAGCTTTAGAAGAAGGCATAGTTTTCCCTGCTGGCTCTTTGGGCGTGGGACCAGTCTCCAGACATATGGCCATTTTTGTGCCTGGCGCGGCGCCAAGTAGGAAAGGGTGGTTGTGAGGCTGAAGGCAGCGGGAAATCCTGCAGCCCCTAGGTGTGTGGGGCTACGCAAGCGGTTCCCAAAGAGCTTTAGAACAAGGCATAGTTTTCCCTGCTGGCTCTTTGGGCGTGGGACCCATCTCCAGACATATGGCCATTTTTGGGCCTGGAGCGACGCCAAGTGGGAAAGGGCGGTTTTGAGGCTGAAGGCAGCAGGAAAGCCTGCAGCCCCCAGGTCTGTGGGGCTACGCAAGCGGTTCCCAAAGAGCTTTAGAACAAGGCATAGTTTTCCCTGCTGGCTCTTTGGGCGTGGGACCAGTCTCCAGACATATGGCCATTTTTGTGCCTGGCGCGGCGCCAAGTGAAAAAGGGTGGGTTTGAGGCTGAAGGCAGCAGGAAGGCCTGCAGCCCGTAGGTCTGTGGGGCTACGCAAGCGGTTCCCAAAGAGCTTTAGAACAAGGCATAGTTTTCCCTGCTGGCTCTTTGGGCGTGGGACCAGTCTCCAGACATATGGCCATTTTTGTGCCTGGCGCGGCACCAAGTGGGAAAGGGTGGTTTTGAGGCTGAAGGCAGCAGGAAATCCTGCAGCCCGCAGGTGTGTGGGGCTACGCAAGCGGTTCCCAAAGAGCTTTAGAACAAGGCATAGTTTTCCCTGCTGGCTCTTTGGGCGTGGGACCAATCTCCAGACATATGGCCATTTTTGTGCCTGGCGCGGCGCCTAGTGAAAAAGGGTGGTTTTGAGGCTGAAGGCAGCAGGAAGGCCTGCATCCCGTAGGTCTGTGGGGCTACGCAAGCGGTTCCCAAAGAGCTTTAGAACAAGGCATAGTTTTCCCTGCTGGCTCTTTGGGCGTGGGACCAGTCTCCAGACATATGGCCATTTTTGTGCCTGGCGCGGCGCCAAGTGGGAAAGGGTGGTTTTGAGGCTGAAGGCAGCAGGAAAGCCTGCAGCCCCCAGGTGTGTGGGGCTACGCAAGCGGTTCCCAAAGAGCTTTAGAACAAGGCATAGTTTTCCCTGCTGGCTCTTTGGGCGTGGGACCAGTCTCCAGACATATGGCCATTTTTGTGCCTGGTGCGGCGCCAAGTGGGAAAGGGTGGTTTTGAGGCTGAAGGCAGCAGGAAAGCCTGCAGCCCCCAGGTCTGTGGGGCTACGCAAGCGGTTCCCAAAGAGCTTTAGAAGAAGGCATAGTTTTCCCTGCTGGCTCTTTGGGCGTGGGACCAATCTCCAGACATATGGCCATTTTTGTGTCTGGCGTGGCGCCAAGTGAAAAAGGGTGGGTTTGAGGCTGAAGGCAGCAGGAAAGCCTGCATCCCGTAGGTCTGTGGGGCTACGCAAGCGGTTCCCAAAGAGCTTTAGAACAAGGCATAGTTTTCCCTGCTGGCTCTTTGGCCGTGGGACCAATCTCCACACATATGGCCATTATTGTGCCTGGAGCGACGCCAAGTGGGAAAGGGCGGTTTTGAGGCTGAAGGCAGCAGGAAAGCCTGCAGCCCCCAGGTCTGTGGGGCTACGCAAGCGGTTCCCAAAGAGCTTTAGAACAAGGCATAGTTTTCCCTGCTGGCTCTTTGGGCGTGGGACCAATCTCCAGACATATGGCCATTTCTGTGCCTGGAGCGACGCCAAGTGGGACAGGGCGGTTTTGAGGCTGAAGGCAGCAGGAAAGCCTGCAGCCCCCAGGTCTGTGGGGCTATGCAACCGGTTCCCAAAGAGCTTTAGAACAAGGCATAGTTTTCCCTCCTGGCTCTTTGGGCGTGGGACCAATCTCCAGACATATGGCCATTTTTGGGCCTGGCGCGGCGCCAAGTGGGAAAGGGTGGTTTTGAGGCTGAAGGCAGCAGGAAAGCCTGCAGCCCGCAGGTGTGTGGGGCTACGCAAGCGGTTCCCAAAGAGCTTTAGAACAAGGCATAGTTTTCCCTGCTGGCTCTTTGGCCGTGGGACCAATCTCCACACATATGGCCATTATTGTGCCTGGAGCGACGCCAAGTGGGACAGGGCGGTTTTGAGGCTGAAGGCAGCAGGAAAGCCTGCAGCCCCCAGGTGTGTGGGGCTACGCAAGCGGTTCCCAAAGAGCTTTAGAATAAGGCATATTTTTCCCTGCTGGCTCTTTGGGCATGGGACCAATCTCCAGACATATGGCCATTTTTGTGCCTGGCGCGGCGCCAAGTGGGACAGGGCGGTTTTGAGGCTGAAGGCAGCAGGAAAGCCTGCAGCCCCCAGGTCTGTGGGGCTATGCAACCGGTTCCCAAAGAGCTTTAGAACAAGGCATAGTTTTCCCTGCTGGCTCTTTGGGCGTGGGACCAATCTCCAGACATATGGCCATTTTTGTGCCTGGCGCGGCGCCAAGTGAAAAAGGGTGGGTTTGAGGCTGAAGGCAGCAGGAAGGCCTGCATCCCATAGGTCTGTGGGGCTACGCAAGCGGTTCCCAAAGAGCTTTAGAAGAAGGCATAGTTTTCCCTGCTGGCTCTTTGGGCGTGGGACCAATCTCCAGCCGTATGGCCATTTTTGTGCCTGGCGCGGCACCAAGTGGGAAAGGGTGGTTTTGAGGCTGAAGGCAGCAGGAAAGCCTGCAGCCCCCAGGTCTGTGGGGCTACGCAAGCGGTTCCCAAAGAGCTTTAGAACAAGGCATAGTTTTCCCTGCTGGCTCTTTGGGCGTGGGACCAATCTCCAGACATATGGCCATTTCTGTGCCTGGAGCGACGCCAAGTGGGACAGGGCGGTTTTGAGGCTGAAGGCAGCAGGAAAGCCTGCAGCCCCCAGGTCTGTGGGGCTACGCAAGTGGTTCCCAAAGAGCTTTAGAACAAGGCATAGTTTTCCCTCCTGGCTCTTTGGGCGTGGGACCAGTCTCCAGACATATGGCCATTTTTGGGCCTGGCGCGGCGCCAAGTGGGAAAGGGTGGTTTTGAGGCTGAAGGCAGCAGGAAAGCCTGCAGCCCGCAGGTGTGTGGGGCTACGCAAGCGGTTCCCAAAGAGCTTTAGAACAAGGCATAGTTTTCCCTGCTGGCTCTTTGGCCGTGGGACCAATCTCCACACATATGGCCATTATTGTGCCTGGAGCGACGCCAAGTGGGAAAGGGCGGTTTTGAGGCTGAAGGCAGCAGGAAAGCCTGCAGCCCCCTGGTGTGTGGGGCTACGCAAGCGGTTCCCAAAGAGCTTTAGAATAAGGCATATTTTTCCCTGCTGGCTCTTTGGGCATGGGACCAATCTCCAGACATATGGCCATTTTTGTGCCTGGCGCGGCGCCAAGTGAAAAAGGGTGGTTTTGAGGCTGAAGGCAGCAGGAAAGCCTGCAACCCGCAGGTCTGTGGGGCTACGCAAGCGGTTCCCAAAGAGCTTTAGAACAAGGCATATTTTTCCCTGCTGGCTCTTTGGGCATGGGACCAATCTCCAGACATATGGCCATTTTTGTGCCTGGCGCGGCGCCTAGTGAAAAAGGGTGGTTTTGAGGCTGAAGGCAGCGGGAAAGCCTGCAGCCCCCAGGTCTGTGGGGCTACGCAAGCGGTTCCCAAAGAGCTTTAGAACAAGGCATAGTTTTCCCTGCTGGCTCTTTGGGCGTGGGACCAGTCTCCAGACATATGGCCATTTTTGTGCCTGGCGCGGCGCCAAGTGGGAAAGGGTGGTTTTGAGGCTGAAGGCAGCAGGAAAGCCTGCAGCCCCCAGGTCTGTGGGGCTACGCAAGCGGTTCCCAAAGAGCTTTAGAACAAGGCATAGTTTTCCCTACTGGCTCTTTGGGCGTTTGACCCATCTCCAGCCGTATGGCCATTTTTGTGCCTGGCGCTGCACCAAGTCGGAAAGGGTGGTTTTGAGGCTGAAGGCAGCAGGAAAGCCTGCAGCCCCCAGGTGTGTGGGGCTACTCAAGCGGTTCCCAAAGAGCTTTAGAATAAGGCATAGTTTTCCCTGCTGGCTCTTTGGGCGTGGGACCAATCTCCAGACATATGGCCATTTTTGTGCCTGGCGCGGTGCCAAGTGAAAAAGGGTGGGTTTGAGGCTGAAGGCAGCAGGAAAGCCTGCATCCCGTAGGTCTGTGGGGCTACGCAAGCGGTTCCCAAAGAGCTTTAGAACAAGGCATAGTTTTCCCTGCTGGCTCTTTGGGCGTGGGACCAGTCTCCAGACATATGGCCATTTTTGGGCCTGGCGCGGCGCCAAGTGGGAAAGGGTGGTTTTGAGGCTGAAGGCAGCAGGAAAGCCTGCAACCCGCAGGTGTGTGGGGCTATGCAAGCGGTTCCCAAAGAGCTTTAGAACAAGGCATAGTTTTCCCTGCTGGCTCTTTGGGCGTGGGACCAATCTCCAGACATATGGCCATTTTTGTGCCTGGAGCGACGCCAAGTGGGACAGGGCGGTTTTGAGGCTGAAGGCAGCAGGAAAGCCTGCAGCCCCCAGGTGTGTGGGGCTATGCAAGCGGTTCCCAAAGAGCTTTAGAACAAGGCATAGTTTTCCCTGCTGGCTCTTTGGGCGTGGGACCAGTCTCCAGACATATGGCCATTTTTGTGCCTGGCGCGGCGCCAAGTGGGAAAGGGTGGTTTTGAGGCTGAAGGCAGCAGGAAAGCCTGCAGCCCCCAGGTGTGTGGGGCTACGCAAGCGGTTCCCAAAGAGCTTTAGAAGAAGGCATAGTTTTCCCTGCTGGCTCTTTGGGCGTGGGACCAGTCTCCAGACATATGGCCATTTTTGTGCCTGGCGCGGCGCCAAGTAGGAAAGGGTGGTTGTGAGGCTGAAGGCAGCGGGAAATCCTGCAGCCCCTAGGTGTGTGGGGCTACGCAAGCGGTTCCCAAAGAGCTTTAGAACAAGGCATAGTTTTCCCTGCTGGCTCTTTGGGCGTGGGACCCATCTCCAGACATATGGCCATTTTTGGGCCTGGAGCGACGCCAAGTGGGAAAGGGCGGTTTTGAGGCTGAAGGCAGCAGGAAAGCCTGCAGCCCCCAGGTCTGTGGGGCTACGCAAGCGGTTCCCAAAGAGCTTTAGAACAAGGCATAGTTTTCCCTGCTGGCTCTTTGGGCGTGGGACCAGTCTCCAGACATATGGCCATTTTTGTGCCTGGCACGGCGCCAAGTGAAAAAGGGTGGGTTTGAGGCTGAAGGCAGCAGGAAGGCCTGCAGCCCGTAGGTCTGTGGGGCTACGCAAGCGGTTCCCAAAGAGCTTTAGAACAAGGCATAGTTTTCCCTGCTGGCTCTTTGGGCGTGGGACCAGTCTCCAGACATATGGCCATTTTTGTGCCTGGCGCGGCACCAAGTGGGAAAGGGAGGTTTTGAGGCTGAAGGCAGCAGGAAATCCTGCAGCCCGCAGGTGTGTGGGGCTACGCAAGCGGTTCCCAAAGAGCTTTAGAACAAGGCATAGTTTTCCCTGCTGGCTCTTTGGGCGTGGGACCAATCTCCAGACATATGGCCATTTTTGTGCCTGGCGCGGCGCCTAGTGAAAAAGGGTGGTTTTGAGGCTGAAGGCAGCAGGAAGGCCTGCATCCCGTAGGTCTGTGGGGCTACGCAAGCGGTTCCCAAAGAGCTTTAGAACAAGGCATAGTTTTCCCTGCTGGCTCTTTGGGCGTGGGACCAGTCTCCAGACATATGGCCATTTTTGTGCCTGGCGCGGCGCCAAGTGGGAAAGGGTGGTTTTGAGGCTGAAGGCAGCAGGAAAGCCTGCAGCCCCCAGGTGTGTGGGGCTACGCAAGCGGTTCCCAAAGAGCTTTAGAACAAGGCATAGTTTTCCCTGCTGGCTCTTTGGGCGTGGGACCAGTCTCCAGACATATGGCCATTTTTGTGCCTGGTGCGGCGCCAAGTGGGAAAGGGTGGTTTTGAGGCTGAAGGCAGCAGGAAAGCCTGCAGCCCCCAGGTCTGTGGGGCTACGCAAGCGGTTCCCAAAGAGCTTTAGAAGAAGGCATAGTTTTCCCTGCTGGCTCTTTGGGCGTGGGACCAATCTCCAGACATATGGCCATTTTTGTGTCTGGCGTGGCGCCAAGTGAAAAAGGGTGGGTTTGAGGCTGAAGGCAGCAGGAAAGCCTGCATCCCGTAGGTCTGTGGGGCTACGCAAGCGGTTCCCAAAGAGCTTTAGAACAAGGCATAGTTTTCCCTGCTGGCTCTTTGGGCGTGGGACCAGTCTCCAGACATATGGCCATTTTTGTGCCTGGCGCGGCGCCAAGTAGGAAAGGGTGGTTGTGAGGCTGAAGGCAGCGGGAAAGCCTGCAGCCCCCAGGTGTGTGGGGCTACGCAAGCGGTTCCCAAAGAGCTTTAGAACAAGGCATAGTTTTCCCTGCTGGCTCTTTGGGCGTGGGACCAGTCCCCAGACATATGGCCATTTTTGGGCCTGGAGCGACGCCAAGTGGGACAGGGCGGTTTTGAGGCTGAAGGCAGCAGGAAAGCCTGCAGCCCCCAGGTCTGTGGGGCTACGCAAGCGGTTCCCAAAGAGCTTTAGAACAAGGCATAGTTTTCCCTACTGGCTCTTTGGGCGTGGGACCAGTCTCCAGACATATGGCCATTTTTGTGCCTGGCGCTGCGCCAAGTGGGAAAGGGTGGTTTTGAGCCTGAAGGCAGCGGGAAAGCCGGCAGCCCCCAGGTCTGTGGGGCTACGCAAGCGGTTCCCAAAGAGCTTTAGAACAAGGCATAGTTTTCCCTGCTGGCTCTTTGGGCGTGGGACCAATCTCCAGCCATATGGCCATTTTTGTGCCTGGCGCGGCGCCAAGTGAAAAAGGGTGGGTTTGAGGCTGAAGGCAGCAGGAAGGCCTGCAGCCCGTAGGTCTGTGGGGCTACGCAAGCGGTTCCCAAAGAGCTTTGGAACAAGGCATAGTTTTCCCTGCTGGCTCTTTGGGCGTGGGACCAATCTCCAGACATATGGCCATTTCTGTGCCTGGAGCGACGCCAAGTGGGAAAGGGCGGTTTTGAGGCTGAAGGCAGCAGGAAAGCCTGCAGCCCCCAGGTGTGTGGGGCTACGCAAGCGGTTCCCAAAGAGCTTTAGAACAAGGCATAGTTTTCCCTGCTGGCTCTTTGGGCGTGGGACCAATCTCCAGACATATGGCCATTTTTGTGCCTGGCGCGGCGCCAAGTGAAAAAGGGTGGGTTTGAGGCTGAAGGCAGCAGGAAAGCCTGCATCCCGTAGGTCTGTGGGGCTACGCAAGCGGTTCCCAAAGAGCTTTAGAACAAGGCATAGTTTTCCCTGCTGGCTCTTTGGGCGTGGGACCAGTCTCCAGACATATGGCCATTTTTGTGCCTGGCGTGGCGCCAAGTGGGAAAGGGTGGTTTTGAGGCTGAAGGCAGCAGGAAAGCCTGCAACCCGCAGGTGTGTGGGACTATGCAAGCGGTTCCCAAAGAGCTTTAGAACAAGGCATAGTTTTCCCTGCTGGCTCTTTGGGCGTGGGACCAGTCTCCAGACATATGGCGATTTTTGTGCCTGGCGTGGCGCCAAGTGGGAAAGGGTGGTTTTGAGGCTGAAGGCAGCAGGAAAGCCTGCAGCCCCCAGGTGTGTGGGGCTACGCAAGCGGTTCCCAAAGAGCTTTAGAACAAGGCATAGTTTTCCCTGCTGGCTCTTTGGGCGTGGGACCAATCTCCAGACATATGGCCATTTTTGTGCCTGGCGCGGCGCCAAGTAGGAAAGGGTGGTTGTGAGGCTGAAGGCAGCGGGAAAGCCTGCAGCCCGCAGGTGTGTGGGGCTACGCAAGCGGTTCCCAAAGAGCTTTAGAACAAGGCATAGTTTTCCCTGCTGGCTCTTTGGGCGTGGGACCCATCTCCAGACATATGGCCATTTTTGGGCCTGGCGCGGCGCCAAGTGGGAAAGGGTGGTTTTGAGGCTGAAGGCAGCAGGAAAGCCTGCCACCCCCAGGTGTGTGGGGCTACGCAAGCGGTTCCCAAAGAGCTTTAGAACAAGGCATAGTTTTCCCTGCTGGCTCTTTGGGCGTGGGACCAATCTCCAGACATATGGCCATTTTTGTGCCTGGCGCTGCGCCAAGTGGGAAAGGGTGGTTTTGAGCCTGAAGGCAGCGGGAAAGCCTGCAGCCCCCAGGTCTGTGGGGCTACGCAAGCGGTTCCCAAAGAGCTTTAGAACAAGCCATAGTTTTCCCTGCTGGCTCTTTGGGCGTGGGACCCTTCTCCAGACATATGGCCATTTTTGTGCCTGGCGCGGCGCCAAGTGAAAAAGGGTGGGTTTGAGGCTGAAGGCAGCAGGAAGGCCTGCAACCCGCAGGTGTGTGGGGCTACGCAAGCGGTTCCCAAAGAGCTTTAGAACAAGGCATAGTTTTCCCTGCTGGCTCTTTGGGCGTGGGACCAGTCTCCAGACATATGGCCATTTCTGTGCCTGGAGCGACGCCAAGTGGGAAAGGGCGGTTTTGAGGCTGAAGGCAGCAGGAAAGCCTGCAGCCCCCAGGTCTGTGGGGCTACGCAAGCGGTTCCCAAAGAGCTTTAGAACAAGGCATAGTTTTCCCTGCTGGCTCTTTGGGCGTGGGACCAATCTCCAGACATATGGCCATTTCTGTGCCTGAAGCGACGCCAAGTGGGAAAGGGTGGTTTTGAGGCTGAAGGCAGCAGGAAAGACTGCAGCCCCCAGGTCTGTGGGGCTACGCAAGCGGTTCCCAAAGAGCTTTAGAACAAGGCATAGTTTTCCCTGCTGGCTCTTTGGGCGTGGGACCAGTCTCCAGACATATGGCCATTTTTGTGCCTGGCGCGGCGCCAAGTGGGAAAGGGTGGTTTTGAGGCTGAAGGCAGCAGGAAAGCCTGCAGCCCCCAGGTCTGAGGGGCTACGCAAGCCGTTCCCAAAGAGCTTTAGAAGAAGGCATAGTTTTCCCTGCTGGCTCTTTGGGCGTGGGACCAATCTCCAGACATATGGCCATTTTTGTGCCTGGCGCGGCGCCAAGTGGGAAAGGGTGGTTGTGAGGCTGAAGGCAGCGGGAAAGCCTGCAGCCCCCAGGTCTGTGGGGCTATGCAAGCGGTTCCCAAAGAGCTTTAGAACAAGGCATAGTTTTCCCTGCTGGCTCTTTGGGCGTGGGACCAGTCTCCAGACATATGGCCATTTTTGTGCCTGGCGCGGCGCCAAGTGGGAAAGGGTGGTTTTGAGGCTGAAGGCAGCAGGAAAGCCTGCAGCCCCCAGGTCTGAGGGGCTATGCAAGCGGTTCCCAAAGAGCTTTAGAACAAGGCATAGTTTTCCCTGCTGGCTCTTTGGGCGTGGGACCCATCTCCAGCCATATGGCCATTTTTGTGCCTGGCGTGGCGCCAAGTGGGAAAGGGTGGTGTCGAGGCTGAAGGCAGCAGGAAAGCCTGCAGCCCCCAGGTCTGTGGGGCTACGCAAGCGGTTCCCAAAGAGCTTTAGAACAAGGCATAGTTTTCCCTGCTGGCTCTTTGGGCGTGGGACCAGTCTCCAGACATATGGCCATTTTTGTGCCTGGCGCGGCGCCAAGTGGGAAAGGGTGGTTCTGAGGCTGGAGGCAGCAGGAAAGCCTGCAGCCCGCAGGTGTGTGGGGCTACGCAAGCGGTTCCCAAAGAGCTTTTAGAACAAGGCATAGTTTTCTCTGCTGGCTCTTTGGGCGTGGGACCAGTCTCCAGACATATGGCCATTTTTGTGCCTGGCGCGGCACCAAGTGGGAAAGGGTGGTTTTGAGGCTGAAGGCAGCAGGAAAGCCTGCAGCCCCCAGGTCTGTGGGGCTACGCAAGCGGTTCCCAAAGAGCTTTAGAACAAGGCACAGTTTTCCCTGCTGGCTCTTTGGGCGTGGGACCCATCACCAGACATATGGCCATTTTTGTGCCTGGCGCGGCACCATGTGGGAAAGGGTGGTGTCGAGGCTGAAGGCAGCAGGAAAGCCTGCAGCCCCCAGGTCTGTGGGGCTATGCAAGCGGTCCCCAAAGAGCTTTAGAACAAGGCATAGTTTTCCCTGCTGGCTCTTTGGGCGTGGGACCAGTCTCCAGACATATGGCCATTTTTGTGCCTGGAGCGACACCTAGTGGGAAAGGGTAGTATTGAGGCTGAAGGCAGCAGGAAAGCCTGCTGCCCCCAGGTCTGTGGGGCTACGCAAGCGGTTCCCAAAGAGCTTTAGAACAAGGCATAGTGGGGATTACTTTTAGACTTTCTCGGAACTGCTTCAAATCAACTAGATATCTTTGTGCTGTCAATCTCCCAACAGCCAAACGCAAAAGCAGCAAACATCTCGCTGTATGTCCCACATCGAAAGTGCCAAGAGAGAGCTTGCTCTCCCTGTCTTTGAGTACTGTTTTCACTGTCCCGGTTACCTCTTTGCTAACATTCTCTTCAGAGCTGCAGTGAAACCAGGAACCACGTGGAGAAGGCACCCACTCTGAAAATGCCTGGAAGGAACGTTGGGGCTTCTTCTCAGTGTCTCTGACATAGGGTTTCACTGTCCCGGGAAAGTCTCTGCTAACACCCTGCAGAGCGCTGTGCCCAATATACAGAAACGTCTTGCGGTATCTCCTACAGGGAAAGTGCCAGGAGGGAATTGTCGATCTTGGTCTCAGTGTCTCTGAGAATTGCTCTGATTATCCCTGTGACCTCTTTGCTAAGACTCTCCAGAGAGACGTCCTCAAAACCAACACACATCTTGACATATCTCCCTCATTGATCGCAGTGTCTCCAGGAACGGCATTCAAGGAGCCAGGAATTTTTCTGCCCACACTGTCCGGGGACAGTTCCTTAAAACCAATATACATCCTGCTATATCTCCCACATGGAAATAGCCAGGAGGGAAAAGTGGGGATTATGTTTAGACTTTCTCAGAACTGCTTCAAATCAACTAGATATCTTTGTGCTGTAAATCTCCCAACAGCCAAACGCAAAAGCAGCAAACATCTCGCTGTATGTCCAACATCCAAAGTGCCAAGAGAGAGCTTGCTCTCCCTGTCTTTGAGTACTGTTTTCACTGTCCCGGTTACCTCTTAGCTAACATTCTCTTCAGAGCTGCAGTGAAACCAGGAACCACGTGGAGAAGGCACCCACACTGAAAATGCCTGGAAGGAACGTTGGGGCTTCTTCTCAGTGTCTCTGACATAGGGTTTCACTGTCCCGGGAAAGTCTCTGCTAACACCCTGCAGAGCGCTGTGCCCAATATACAGAAACGTCTTGCGGTATCTCCTACATGGAAAGTGCCAGGAGGCAGAAGCGGGGATTATGTTTAGACTTTCTCGGAACTGCTTCAAATCAACTAGATATCTTTGTGCTGTAAATCTCCCAACAGCCAAATGTAAAAGCAGCAAACATCTCGCTGTATGTCCAACATCCAAAGTGCCAAGAGAGAGCTTGCTCTCCCTGTCTTTGAGTACTGTTTTCACTGTCCCGGTTACCTGTTTGCTAACATTCTCTTCGGAGCTGCAGTGAAACCAGGAACCACGTGGAGAAGGCACCCACACTGAAAATGCCTGGAAGGAACATTGGGGCTTCTTCTCAGTGTCTCTGACATAGGGTTTCACTGTCCCGGGAAAGTCTCTGCTAACACCCTGCAGAGCGCTGTGCCCAAGACTCTGTGCTAAGACTCTCCAGAGAGACGTCCTCAAAACCAACACACATCTTGACATATCTCCCTCATTGATCGCAGTGTCTCCAGGAACGGCATTCAAGGAGCCAGGAACTTTTCTGCCCACACTCTCCGGGGACAGTTCCTTAAAACCAATATACATCCTGCTATATCTCCCACATGGAAAATGCCAGGAGGGAAAAGTGGGGATTATGTTTAGACTTTCTCAGAACTGCTTCAAATCAACTAGATAGCTTTGTGCTGTAAATCTCCCAACAGCCAAATGCAAAAGCAGCAAACATCTCGCTGTATGTCCCACATCCAAAGTGCCAAGAGAGTAATGTAGAGCTTGCTCTCCCTGTCTTTGAGTACTGTTTTCACTGTCCCGGTTACCTCTTTGCTAACATTCTCTTCAGAGCTGCAGTGAAACCAGGAACCACGTGGAGAAGGCACCCACACTGAAAATGACTGGAGGTAACATTGGGGCTTCTTCTCAGTGTCTCTGATGTCAGGTTTCACTGTCCCGGGAAAGTCTCTGCTAACACCCTGCAGAGCGCTGTGCCCAATATACAGAAACGTCTTGCGGTATCTCCTACAGGGAAAGTGCCAGGAGGGAATTGTCGATCTTGTTCTCAGTGTCTCTGAGAATTGCTCTGATTATCTGTGTGACCTCTTTGCTAAGACTCTCCAGAGAGACGTCCTCAAAACCAACACACATCTTGACATATCTCCCACATTGATCGCAGTGTCTCCAGGAACGGCATTCATTGAGCCAGGAACTTTTCTCCCTACACTGTCCATTGAGTTGTCCTCAAAACCAATATACATCCTGCTATATCTCCCACATGGAAAGTGCCAGGAGGGAGAAGCGGGCATTATGTTTAGACTTTCTCGGAACTGCTTCAAATCAACTAGATATCTTTGTGCTGTAAATCTCCCAACAGCCAAACGCAAAAGCAGCAAACATCTCGCTGTATGTCCCACATAGAAAGTGCAGGGAGAGTAATGTAGAGCTTGCTGGCTCTCCGGCAGTCCCGGCTAAACCCAAAGAGCAACAGCAAAGTAAAGGATGTCGAAATCACATGTATTAAGGATGTTAAAAAAGGCCAGCTAGTGAGAGGCTACGTGAAATCAATCACGTTTTGAGGACGTCTCTCTGGAGAGTCTTAGCAAAGAGGTCACAGAGATAATCAGAGCAATTCTCAGAGACACTGAGACCAAGCTCGACAATTCCTCCTGGCACTTTCCCTGTAGGAGATACCGCAAGACGTTTCTGTATATTGGGCACAGCGCTCTGCAGGGTGTTAGCAGAGACTTTCCCGGGACAGTGAAACCCTATGTCAGAGACACTGAGAAGAAGCCCCAACGTTCCTTCCAGTCATTTTCAGTGTGGGTGCCTTCTCCACGTGGTTCCTGGTTTCACTGCAGCTCTGAAGAGAATGTTAGCAAAGAGGTAACCGGGACAGTGAAAACAGTACTCAAAGACAGGGAGAGCAAGCTCTCTCTTGGCACTTTGGATGTGGGACATACAGCGAGATGTTTGCTGCTTTTGCGTTTGGCTGTTGGGAGATTTACAGCACAAAGATATCTAGTTGATTTGAAGCAGTTCCGAGAAAGTCTAAACATAATCCCCACTTCTCCCTCCTGGCACTTTCCATGTGGGAGATATAGCAGGATGTATATTGGTTTTAAGGAACTGTCCCCGGAGAGTGTGGGTAGAAAAATTCCTGGCTCCTTGAATGCCGTTCCTGGAGACACTGCGATCAATGAGGGAGATATGTCAACATGTGTGTTGGTTTTGAGGACGTCTCTCTGGAGAGTCTTAGCACAGAGTCTTGGGCATATCGCTCTGCAGGGTGTTAGCAGAGACTTTTCCGGGACAGTGAAACCCTATGTCAGAGACACTGAGAAGAAGCCCCAACGTTCCTTCCAGTCATTTTCAGTGTGGGTGCCTTCTCCACGTGGTTCCTGGTTTCACTGCAGCTCTGAAGAGAATGTTAGCAAAGAGGTAACCGGGACAGTGAAAACAGTACTCAAAGACAGGGAGAGCAAGCTCTCTCTTGGCACTTTGGATGTGGGACATACAGGGAGATGTTTGCTGCTTTTGCGTTTGGCTGTTGGGAGATTTACAGCACAAAGATATCTAGTTGATTTGAAGCAGTTCTGAGAAAGTCTAAACATAATCCCCACTTTTCCCTCCTGGCACTTTCCATGTGGGAGATATAGCAGGATGTATATTGGTTTTGAGGAACTGTCCCCGGACAGTGTGGGCAGAAAAATTCCTGGCTCCTTGAATGCCATTCCTGGAGACACTGCGATCAATGAGGGAGATATGTCAAGATGTGTGTTGGTTTTGAGGACATCTCTCTGGAGAGTCTTAGCAAAGAGGTCACACGGATAATCAGAGCAATTCTCAGAGACACTGAGACCAAGATCGACAATTCCCTCCTGGCACTTTCCCTGTAGGAGATACCGCAAGACGTTTCTGTATATTGGGCACAGCGCTCTGCAGAGTGTTAGCAGAGACTTTCCCGGGACAGTGAAACCCTATGTCAGAGACACTGAGAAGAAGCCCCAACGTTCCTTCCAGTCATTTTCAGTGTGGGTGCCTTCTCCACATGGTTCCTGGTTTCACTGCAGCTCTGAAGAGAATGTTAGCAAAGAGGTAACCGGGACAGTGAAAACAGTACTCAAAGACAGGGAGAGCAAGCTCTACATTACTCTCTTGGCACTTTCGATGTGGGACATACAGGGAGATGTTTGCTGCTTTTGCGTTTGGCTGTTGGGAGATTTACAGCACAAAGCTATCTAGTTGATTTGAAGCAGTTCCGAGAAAGTCTAAACATAATCCCCACTTCTCCCTCCTGGCATTTTCCATGTGGGAGATATAGCAGGATGTATATTGGTTTTAAGGAACTGTCCCCGGAGAGTGTGGGCAGAAAAGTTCCTGGCTCCTTGAATGCCGTTCCTGGAGACACTGCGATCAATGAGGGAGATATGTCAAGATGTGTGTTGGTTTTGAGGACGGCTCTCTGGACAGTCTTAGCAAAGAGGTCACACAGATAATCAGAGCAATTCTCAGAGACACTGAGACCAAGCTCGACAATTCCCTCCTGGCACTTTCCCTGTAGGAGATACCGCAAGACGTTTCTGTATATTGGGCACTGCACTCTGCTGGGTGTTAGCAGAGACTTTCCCGGGACAGTGAAACCCTATGTCAGAGACACTGAGAAGAAGCCCCAATGTTCCTTCCAGTCATTTTCAGTGTGGGTGCCTTCTCCACATGGTTCCTGCTTTCACTGCAGCTCTGAAGAGAATGTTAGCAAAGAGGTAATCGGGACAGTGAAAACAGTACTCAAAGACAGGGAGAGCAAGCTCTACATTACTCTCTTGGCACTTTGCATGTGGGACATACAGGGAGATGTTTGCTGCTTTTGCGTTTGGCTGTTGGGAGATTTACAGCACAAAGATATCTAGTTGATTTGAAGCAGTTCCGAGAAAGTCTAAACATAATCCCCACTTCTCCCTCCTGGCACTTTCCATGTGGGAGATACAGCAGGATGTATATTGGTTTTGAGGACAACTCAATGGACAGTGTAGGGAGAAAAGGTCCTGGCTCATTGAATGCTGTTCCTGGAGACACTGAGATCAATGTGGGAGATATGTCAAGATGTGTGTTGGTTTTGAGGACGGCTCTCTGGAGAGTCTTAGCAAAGAGGTCACAGGGATAATCAGAGCAATTCTCAGAGACACTGAGACCAAGCTCGACAATTCCTCCTGGCACTTTCCCTGTAGGAGATACCGCAAGACGTTTCTGTATATTGGGCACTGCGCTCTGCAGGGTGTTAGCAGAGACTTTCCCGGGACAGTGAAACCCTATGTCAGAGACACTGAGAAGAAGCCCCAATGTTCCTTCCAGTCATTTTCAGTGTGGGTGCCTTCTCCACGTGGTTCCTGGTTTCACTGCAGCTCTGAAGAGAATGTTAGCAAAGAGGTAATCGGGACAGTGAAAACTGTACTCAAAGACAGGGAGAGCAAGCTCTCTCTTGGCACTTTGGATGTGGGACATACAGCGAGATGTTTGCTGCTTTTACGTTTGGCTGTTGGGAGATTTACAGCACAAAGATATCTAGTTGATTTGAAGCAGTTCCGAGAAAGTCTAAACATAATCCCCACTTCTCCCTCCTGGCACTTTCCATGTGGGAGATATAGCAGGATGTATTTTGGTTTTAAGGAACTGTCCCCGGAGAGTGTGGGCAGAAAAGTTCCTGGCTCCTTGAATGCCGTTCCTGGAGACACTGAGATCAATGTGGGAGATATGTCAAGATGTGTGTTGGTTTTGAGGACGGCTCTCTGGAGAGTCTTAGCAAAGAGGTCACAGAGATAATCAGAGCAATTCTCAGAGACACTGAGACCAAGCTCCACAATTCCTCCTGGCACTTTCCCTGTAGGAGATACCGCAAGACGTTTCTGTATATTGGGCACAGCGCTCTGCAGGGTGTTAGCAGAGACTTTCCCGGGACAGTGAAACCCTATGTCAGAGACACTGAGAAGAAGCCCCAATGTTCCTTCCAGTCATTTTCAGTGTGGGTGCCTTCTCCACGTGGTTCCTGCTTTCACTGCAGCTCTGAAGAGAATGTTAGCAAAGAGGTCATGGGGACAGTGAAAACAGTACTCAAAGACAGGGAGAGCAAGCTCTACATTACTCTCTTGGCACTTTCGATGTGGGACATACAGCGAGATGTTTGCTGCTTTTGCGTTTGGCTGTTGGGAGATTTACAGCACAAAGATATCTAGTTGATTTGAAGCAGTTCCGAGAAAGTCTAAACATAATCCCCACTTCTCCCTCCTGGCACTTTCCATGTGGGAGATATAGCAGGATGTATATTGGTTTTGAGGACAACTCAATGGACAGTGTAGGGAGAAAAGGTCCTGGCTCATTGAATGCCGTTCCTGGAGACACTGAGATCAATGTGGGAGATATGTCAAGATGTGTGTTGGTTTTGAGGACGGCTCTCTGGAGAGTCTTAGCAAAGAGGTCACAGAGATAATCAGAGCAATTCTCAGAGACACTGAGACCAAGCTCCACAATTCCTCCTGGCACTTTCCCAGTAGGAGATACCGCAAGACGTTTCTGTATATTGGGCACTGCGCTCTGCAGGGTGTTAGCAGAGACTTTCCCGGGACAGTGAAACCCTATGTCAGAGACACTGAGAAGAAGCCCCAATCTTCCTTCCAGTCATTTTCAGTGTGGGTGCCTTCTCCACGTGGTTCCTGGTTTCACTGCAGCTCTGAAGAGAATGTTAGCAAAGAGGTAACCGGGACACTGAAAACAGTAGTCAAAGACAGGGAGAGCAAGCTCTCTCTTGGCACTTTGGATGTGGGACATACAGCGAGATGTTTGCTGCTTTTACATTTGGCTGTTGGGAGATTTACAGCACAAAGATATCTAGTTGATTTGAAGCAGTTCTGAGAAAGTCTAAACATAATCCCCACTTCTCCCTCCTGGCATTTTCCCTGTGGGAGATATAGCAGGATGTATATTGGTTTTAAGGAACTGTCCCCGGAGAGTGTGGGCAGAAAAGTTCCTGGCTCCTTGAATGCCGTTCCTGGAGACACTGAGATCAATGAGGGAGATATGTCAAGATGTGTGTTGGTTTTGAGGACGGCTCTCTGGAGAGTCTTAGCAAAGAGGTCACAGAGATAATCAGAGCAATTCTCAGAGACACTGAGACCAAGCTCCACAATTCCTCCTGGCACTTTCCCTGTAGGAGATACCGCAAGACGTTTCTGTATATTGGGCACAGCGCTCTGCAGGGTGTTAGCAGAGACTTTCCCGGGACAGTGAAACCCTATGTCAGAGACACTGAGAAGAAGCCCCAACGTTCCTTCCAGTCATTTTCAGTGTGGGTGCCTTCTCCACGTGGTTCCTGCTTTCACTGCAGCTCTGAAGAGAATGTTAGCAAAGAGGTAACCGGGACACTGAAAACAGTACTCAAAGACAGGGAGAGCAAGCTCTACATTACTCTCTTGGCACTTTGGATGTGGGACATACAGCGAGATGTTTGCTGCTTTTGCGTTTGGCTGTTGGGAGATTTACAGCACAAAGATATCTAGTTGATTTGAAGCAGATTCGAGAAAGTCTAAACATAATCCCCACTTCTCCCTCCTGGCACTTTCCATGTGGGAGATATAGCAGGATGTATATTGGTTTTGAGGACAACTCAATGGACAGCGTAGGGAGAAACGTTCCTGGCTCATTGAATGCCGTTCCTGGAGACACTGCGATCAATGTGGGAGATATGTCAAGATGTGTGTTGGTTTTGAGGACGGCTCTCTGGAGAGTCTTAGCAAAGAGGTCACAGGGATAATCAGAGCAATTCTCAGAGACACTGAGACCAAGCTCGACAATTCCTCCTGGCACTTTCCCTGTAGGAGATACCGTAAGACATTTCTGTATATTGGGCACAGCGCTCTGCAGGGTGTTAGCAGAGACTTTCCCGGGACAGTGAAACCCTATGTCAGAGACACTGAGAAGAAGCCCCAACGTTCCTTCCAGTCATTTTCAGTGTGGGTGCCTTCTCCACGTGGTTCCTGGTTTCACTGCAGCTCTGAAGAGAATGTTAGCAAAGAGGTAATCGGGACAGTGAAAACTGTACTCAAAGACAGGGAGAGCAAGCTCTCTCTTGGCACTTTGGATGTGGGACATACAGCGAGATGTTTGCTGCTTTTACGTTTGGCTGTTGGGAGATTTACAGCACAAAGATATCTAGTTGATTTGAAGCAGTTCCGAGAAAGTCTAAACATAATCCCCACTTCTCCCTCCTGGCACTTTCCATGTGGGAGATATAGCAGGATGTATATTGGTTTTGAGGACAACTCAATGGACAGTGTAGGGAGAAAAGGTCCTGGCTCATTGAATGCCGTTCCTGGAGACACTGAGATCAATGAGGGAGATATGTCAAGATGTGTGTTTGTTTTGAGGACGGCTCTCTGGAGAGTCTTAGCAAAGAGGTCACACAGATAATCAGAGCAATTCTCAGAGACACTGAGACCAAGCTCGACAATTCCTCCTGGCACTTTCCCTGTAGGAGATACCGCAAGACGTTTCTGTATATTGGGCACTGCGCTCTGCAGGGTGTTAGCAGAGACTTTCCCGGGACAGTGAAACCCTATGTCAGAGACACTGAGAAGAAGCCCCAACGTTCCTTCCAGTCATTTTCAGTGTGGGTGCCTTCTCCACGTGGTTCCTGGTTTCACTGCAGCTCTGAAGAGAATGTTAGCAAAGAGGTAACCGGGACAGTGAAAACTGTACTCAAAGACAGGGAGAGCAAGCTCTCTCTTGGCACTTTGGATGTGGGACATACAGCGAGATGTTAGCTGCTTTTACGTTTGGCTGTTGGGAGATTTACAGCACAAAGATATCTAGTTGATTTGAAGCAGTTCCGAGAAAGTCTAAACATAATCCTCACTTTTCCCTCCTGGCACTTTCCATGTGGGAGATATAGCAGGATGTATATTGGTTTTAAGGAACTGTCCCCGGAGAGTGTGGGCAGAAAAGTTCCTGGCTCCTTGAATGCCGTTCCTGGAGACACTGAGATCAATGTGGGAGATATGTCAAGATGTGTGTTGGTTTTGAGGACGGCTCTCTGGAGAGTCTTAGCAAAGAGGTCACACAGATAATCAGAGCAATTCTCAGAGACACTGAGACCAAGCTCCACAATTCCTCCTGGCACTTTCCCTGTAGGAGATACCGCAAGACGTTTCTGTATATTGGGCACTGCGCTCTGCAGGGTGTTAGCAGAGACTTTCCCGGGACAGTGAAACCCTATGTCAGAGACACTGAGAAGAAGCCCCAATGTTCTTTCCAGTCATTTTCAGTGTGGGTGCCTTCTCCACATGGTTCCTGCTTTCACTGCAGCTCTGAAGAGAATGTTAGCAAAGAGGTAACCGGGACACTGAAAACAGTAGTCAAAGACAGGGAGAGCAAGCTCTCTCTTGGCACTTTGGATGTGGGACATACAGCGAGATGTTTGCTGCTTTTGCGTTTGGCTGTTGGGAGATTTACAGCACAAAGATATCTAGTTGATTTGAAGCAGTTCCGAGAAAGTCTAAACATAATCCCCACTTCTCCCTCCTGGCACTTTCCATGTGGGAGATATAGCAGGATGTATATTGGTTTTGAGGACAACTCAATGGACAGTGTAGGGAGAAAAGGTCCTGGCTCATTGAATGCCGTTCCTGGAGACACTGAGATCAATGTGGGAGATATGTCAAGATGTGTGTTTGTTTTGAGGACGGCTCTCTGGAGAGTCTTAGCAAAGAGGTCACAGGGATAATCAGAGCAATTCTCAGAGACACTGAGACCAAGCTCGACAATTCCTCCTGGCACTTTCCCTGTAGGAGATACCGCAAGACGTTTCTGTATATTGGGCACAGCGCTCTGCAGGGTGTTAGCAGAGACTTTCCCGGGACAGTGAAACCCTATGTCAGAGACACTGAGAAGAAGCCCCAATCTTCCTTCCAGTCATTTTCAGTGTGGGTGCCTTCTCCACGTGGTTCCTGCTTTCACTGCAGCTCTGAAGAGAATGTTAGCAAAGAGGTAACCGGGACAGTGAAAACAGTACTCAAAGACAGGGAGAGCAAGCTCTACATTACTCTCTTGGCACTTTCAATGTGGGACATACAGTGAGATGTTTGCTGCTTTTGCGTTTGGCTGTTGGGAGATTTACAGCACAAAGATATCTAGTTGATTTGAAGCAGTTCCGAGAAAGTCTAAACATAATCCCCACTTCTCCCTCCTGGCACTTTCCATGTGGGAGATATAGCAGGATGTATATTGGTTTTAAGGAACTGTCCCCGGAGAGTGTGGGCAGAAAAGTTCCTGGCTCCTTGAATGCCGTTCCTGGAGACACTAAGATCAATGAGGGAGATATGTCAACATGTGTGTTTGTTTTGAGGACGGCTCTCTGGAGAGTCTTAGCAAAGAGGTCACAGAGATAATCAGAGCAATTCTCAGAGACACTGAGAACAAGCTCCACAATTCCTCCTGGCACTTTCCCTGTAGGAGATACCGCAAGACGTTTCTGTATATTGGGCACTGCGCTCTGCTGGGTGTTAGCAGAGACTTTCCCGGGACAGTGAAACCCTATGTCAGAGACACTGTGAAGAAGCCCCAATGTTCCTTCCAGTCATTTTCAGTGTGGGTGCCTTCTCCACATGGTTCCTGGTTTCACTGCAGCTCTGAAGAGAATGTTAGCAAAGAGGTAATCGGGACAGTGAAAACTGTACTCAAAGACAGGGAGAGCAAGCTCTCTCTTGGCACTTTGGATGTGGGACATACAGCGAGATGTTTGCTGCTTTTACATTTGGCTGTTGGGAGATTTACAGCACAAAGATATCTAGTTGATTTGAAGCAGTTCCGAGAAAGTCTAAACATAATCCCCACTTCTCCCTCCTGGCACTTTCCATGTGGGAGATATAGCAGGATGTATATTGGTTTTAAGGAACTGTCCCCGGAGAGTGTGGGCAGAAAAGTTCCTGGCTCCTTGAATGCCCTTCCTGGAGACACTGAGATCAATGTGGGAGATATGTCAAGATGTGTGTTGGTTTTGAGGACATCTCTCTGGAGAGTCTTAGCAAAGAGGTCACACGGATAATCAGAGCAATTCTCAGAGACACTGAGACCAAGCTCCACAATTCCTCCTGGCACTTTCCCTGTAGGAGATACCGCAAGACGTTTCTGTATATTGGGCACTGCGCTCTGCAGGGTGTTAGCAGAGACTTTCCCGGGACAGTGAAACCCTATGTCAGAGACACTGAGAAGAAGCCCCAACGTTCCTTCCAGTCATTTTCAGTGTGGGTGCCTTCTCCACATGGTTCCTGCTTTCACTGCAGCTCTGAAGAGAATGTTAGCAAAGAGGTAACCGGGACAGTGAAAACAGTACTCAAAGACAGGGAGAGCAAGCTCTACATTACTCTCCCTGCACTTTCGATGTGGGACATACAGCGAGATGTTTGCTGCTTTTGCGTTTGGCTGTTGGGAGATTTACAGCACAAAGATATCTAGTTGATTTGAAGCAGTTCCGAGAAAGTCTAAACATAATCCCCACTTCTCCCTCCTGGCACTTTCCATGTGGGAGATATAGCAGGATGTATATTGGTTTTGAGGACAACTCAATGGACAGTGTAGGGAGAAAAGGTCCTGGCTCATTGAATGCCGTTCCTGGAGACACTGAGATCAATGTGGGAGATATGTCAAGATGTGTGTTGGTTTTGAGGACGGCTCTCTGGAGAGTCTTAGCAAAGAGGTCACACGGATAATCAGAGCAATTCTCAGAGACACTGAGACCAAGCTCGACAATTCCTCCTGGCACTTTCCCTGTAGGAGATACCGCAAGACGTTTCTGTATATTGGGCACTGCGCTCTGCAGGGTGTTAGCAGAGACTTTCCCGGGACAGTGAAACCCTATGTCAGAGACACTGAGAAGAAGCCCCAATCTTCCTTACAGTCATTTTCAGTGTGGGTGCCTTCTCCACATGGTTCCTGGTTTCACTGCAGCTCTGAAGAGAATGTTAGCAAAGAGGTAACCGGGACAGTGAAAACAGTACTCAAAGACAGGGAGAGCAAGCTCTCTCTTGGCACTTTGGATGTGGGACATACAGCGAGATGTTTGCTGCTTTTGCGTTTGGCTGTTGGGAGATTTACAGCACAAAGCTATCTAGTTGATTTGAAGCAGTTCTGAGAAAGTCTAAACATAATCCCCACTTCTCCCTCCTGGCACTTTCCATGTGGGAGATATAGCAGGATGTATATTGGTTTTGAGAACAACTCAATGGACAGTGTAGGGAGAAAAGGTCCTGGCTCATTGAATGCCGTTCCTGGAGACACTGCGATCAATGTGGGAGATATGTCAAGATGTGTGTTGGTTTTGAGGACGGCTCTCTGGAGAGAGAGTCTTAGCAAAGAGGTCACAGGGATAATCAGAGCAATTCTCAGAGACACTGAGAACAAGATCGACAATTCCCTCCTGGCACTTTCCCTGTAGGAGATACCGCAAGACGTTTCTGTATATTGGGCACTGCGCTCTGCAGGGTGTTAGCAGAGACTTTCCCGGGACAGTGAAACCCTATGTCAGAGACACTGAGAAGAAGCCCCAATGTTCCTTCCAGTCATTTTCAGTGTGGGTGCCTTCTCCACATGGTTCCTGCTTTCACTGCAGCTCTGAAGAGAATGTTAGCAAAGAGGTAACCGGGACACTGAAAACAGTACTCAAAGACAGGGAGAGCAAGCTCTACATTACTCTCTTGGCACTTTGGATGTGGGACATACAGCGAGATGTTTGCTGCTTTTGCGTTTGGCTGTTGGGAGATTTACAGCACAAAGATATCTAGTTGATTTGAAGCAGTTCTGAGAAAGTCTAAACATAATCCCCGCTTCTCCCTCCTGGCACTTTCCATGTGGGAGATATAGCAGGATGTATATTGGTTTTGAGAAAAACTCAATGGACAGTGTAGGGAGAAAAGGTCCTGGCTCATTGAATGCCGTTTCTGGAGACACTGCGATCAATGTGGGAGATATGTCAAGATGTGTGTTGGTTTTGAGGACGTCTCTCTGGAGAGTCTTAGCAAAGAGGTCACAGGGATAATCAGAGCAATTCTCAGAGACACTGAGACCAGGCTCCACAATTCCTCCTGGCACTTTCCCTGTAGGAGATACAGCAAGACGTTTCTGTATATTGGGCACAGCGCTCTGCAGGGTGTTAGCAGAGACTTTCCCGGGACAGTGAAACCCTATGTCAGAGACACTGAGAAGAAGCCCCAACGTTCCTTCCAGGCATTTTCAGTGTGGGTGCCTTCTCCACGTGGTTCCTGGTTTCACTGCAGCTCTGAAGAGAATGTTAGCAAAGAGGTAACCGGGACAGTGAAAACAGTACTCAAAGACAGGGAGAGCAAGCTCTCTCTTGGCACTTTGGATGTGGGACATACAGCGAGATGTTTGCTGCTTTTGCGTTTGGCTGTTGGGAGATTTACAGCACAAAGATATCTAGTTGATTTGAAGCAGTTCTGAGAAAGTCTAAGCATAATCCCCACTTCTCCCTCCTGGCATTTTCCATGTTGGAGATATAGCAGGATGTATATTGGTTTTAAGGAACTGTCCCCGGAGAGTGTGGGCAGAAAAGTTCCTGGCTCCTTGAATGCCGTTCCTGGAGACGCTAAGATCAATGAGGGAGATATGTCAAGATGTGTGTTGGTTTTGAGGACGGCTCTCTGGAGAGTCTTAGCAAAGAGGTCACAGGGATAATCAGAGCAATTCTCAGAGACACTGAGACCAAGCTCCACAATTCCTCCTGGCACTTTCCCTGTAGGAGATACCGCAAGACGTTTCTGTATATTGGGCACTGCGCTCTGCAGGGTGTTAGCAGAGACTTTCCCGGGACAGTAAAACCCTATGTCAGAGACACTGAGAAGAAGCCCCAACGTTCCTTCCAGTCATTTTCAGTGTGGGTGCCTTCTCCACGTGGTTCCTGGTTTCACTGCAGCTCTGAAGAGAATGTTAGCAAAGAGGTAACCGGGACAGTGAAAACAGTACTCAAAGACAGGGAGAGCAAGCTCTCTCTTGGCACTTTGGATGTGGGACATACAGCGAGATGTTTGCTGCTTTTGCGTTTGGCTGTTGGGAGATTTACAGCACAAAGATATCTAGTTGATTTGAAGCAGTTCTGAGAAAGTCTAAGCATAATCCCCACTTTTCCCTCCTGGCATTTTCCCTGTGGGAGATATAGCAGGATGTATATTGGTTTTGAGGACAACTCAATGGACAGTGTAGGGAGAAAAGGTCCTGGCTCATTGAATGCCGTTCCTGGAGACACTGAGATCAATGTGGGAGATATGTCAAGATGTGTGTTGGTTTTGAGGACGGCTCTCTGGAGAGTCTTAGCAAAGAGGTCACACGGATAATCAGAGCAATTCTCAGAGACACTGAGACCAAGCTCCACAATTCCTCCTGGCACTTTCCCTGTAGGAGATACCGCAAGACGTTTCTGTATATTGGGCACAGCGCTCTGCAGGGTGTTAGCAGAGACTTTCCCGGGACAGTGAAACCCTATGTCAGAGACACTGAGAAGAAGCCCCAATGTTCCTTCCAGGCATTTTCAGTGTGGGTGCCTTCTCCACGTGGTTCCTGGTTTCACTGCAGCTCTGAAGAGAATGTTAGCAAAGAGGTAACCGGGACAGTGAAAACAGTACTCAAAGACAGGGAGAGCAAGCTCTCTCTTGGCACTTTGGATGTGGGACATACAGCGAGATGTTTGCTGCTTTTGCGTTTGGCTGTTGGGAGATTTACAGCACAAAGCTATCTAGTTGATTTGAAGCAGTTCTGAGAAAGTCTAAACATAATCCCCACTTCTCCCTCCTGGCACTTTCCATGTGGGAGATATAGCAGGATGTATATTGGTTTTGAGAACAACTCAATGGACAGTGTAGGGAGAAAAGGTCCTGGCTCATTGAATGCCGTTCCTGGAGACACTGCGATCAATGTGGGAGATATGTCAAGATGTGTGTTGGTTTTGAGGACGGCTCTCTGGAGAGAGAGTCTTAGCAAAGAGGTCACAGGGATAATCAGAGCAATTCTCAGAGACACTGAGAACAAGATCGACAATTCCCTCCTGGCACTTTCCCTGTAGGAGATACCGCAAGACGTTTCTGTATATTGGGCACTGCGCTCTGCAGGGTGTTAGCAGAGACTTTCCCGGGACAGTGAAACCCTATGTCAGAGACACTGAGAAGAAGCCCCAATGTTCCTTCCAGTCATTTTCAGTGTGGGTGCCTTCTCCACATGGTTCCTGCTTTCACTGCAGCTCTGAAGAGAATGTTAGCAAAGAGGTAACCGGGACACTGAAAACAGTACTCAAAGACAGGGAGAGCAAGCTCTACATTACTCTCTTGGCACTTTGGATGTGGGACATACAGCGAGATGTTTGCTGCTTTTGCGTTTGGCTGTTGGGAGATTTACAGCACAAAGATATCTAGTTGATTTGAAGCAGTTCTGAGAAAGTCTAAACATAATCCCCGCTTCTCCCTCCTGGCACTTTCCATGTGGGAGATATAGCAGGATGTATATTGGTTTTGAGAAAAACTCAATGGACAGTGTAGGGAGAAAAGGTCCTGGCTCATTGAATGCCGTTTCTGGAGACACTGCGATCAATGTGGGAGATATGTCAACATGTGTGTTGGTTTTGAGGACGTCTCTCTGGAGAGTCTTAGCAAAGAGGTCACAGGGATAATCAGAGCAATTCTCAGAGACACTGAGACCAAGCTCCACAATTCCTCCTGGCACTTTCCCTGTAGGAGATACAGCAAGACGTTTCTGTATATTGGGCACAGCGCTCTGCAGGGTGTTAGCAGAGACTTTCCCGGGACAGTGAAACCCTATGTCAGAGACACTGAGAAGAAGCCCCAACGTTCCTTCCAGGCATTTTCAGTGTGGGTGCCTTCTCCACGTGGTTCCTGGTTTCACTGCAGCTCTGAAGAGAATGTTAGCAAAGAGGTAACCGGGACAGTGAAAACAGTACTCAAAGACAGGGAGAGCAAGCTCTCTCTTGGCACTTTGGATGTGGGACATACAGCGAGATGTTTGCTGCTTTTGCGTTTGGCTGTTGGGAGATTTACAGCACAAAGATATCTAGTTGATTTGAAGCAGTTCTGAGAAAGTCTAAACATAATCCCCACTTTTCCCTCCTGGCATTTTCCCTGTGGGAGATATAGCAGGATGTATATTGGTTTTAAGGAACTGTCCCCGGAGAGTGTGGGCAGAAAAGTTCCTGGCTCCTTGAATGCCCTTCCTGGAGACACTAAGATCAATGAGGGAGATATGTCAAGATGTGTGTTGGTTTTGAGGACGTCTCTCTGGAGAGTCTTAGCAAAGAGGTCACACGGATAATCAGAGCAATTCTCAGAGACACTGAGACCAAGCTCGACAATTCCTCCTGGCACTTTCCCTGTAGGAGATACCGCAAGACGTTTCTGTATATTGGGCACTGCGCTCTGCAGGGTGTTAGCAGAGACTTTCCCGGGACAGTGAAACCCTATGTCAGAGACACTGAGAAGAAGCCCCAATGTTCCTTCCAGTCATTTTCAGTGTGGGTGCCTTCTCCACGTGGTTCCTGGTTTCACTGCAGCTCTGAAGAGAATGTTAGCAAAGAGGTAACCGGGACAGTGAAAACAGTACTCAAAGACAGGGAGAGCAAGCTCTCTCTTGGCACTTTGGATGTGGGACATACAGCGAGATGTTTGCTGCTTTTGCGTTTGGCTGTTGGGAGATTTACAGCACAAAGATATCTAGTTGATTTGAAGCAGTTCTGAGAAAGTCTAAGCATAATCCCCACTTTTCCCTCCTGGCATTTTCCCTGTGGGAGATATAGCAGGATGTATATTGGTTTTAAGGAACTGTCCCCGGAGAGTGTGGGCAGAAAAGTTCCTGGCTCCTTGAATGCCCTTCCTGGAGACACTAAGATCAATGAGGGAGATATGTCAAGATGTGTGTTGGTTTTGAGGACGTCTCTCTGGAGAGTCTTAGCAAAGAGGTCACACGGATAATCAGAGCAATTCTCAGAGACACTGAGACCAAGCTCGACAATTCCTCCTGGCACTTTCCCTGTAGGAGATACCGCAAGACGTTTCTGTATATTGGGCACTGCGCTCTGCAGGGTGTTAGCAGAGACTTTCCCGGGACAGTGAAACCCTATGTCAGAGACACTGAGAAGAAGCCCCAATGTTCCTTCCAGTCATTTTCAGTGTGGGTGCCTTCTCCACATGGTTCCTGCTTTCACTGCAGCTCTGAAGAGAATGTTAGCAAAGAGGTAACCGGGACAGTGAAAACAGTACTCAAAGACAGGGAGAGCAAGCTCTCTCTTGGCACTTTGGATGTGGGACATACAGCGAGATGTTTGCTGCTTTTGCGTTTGGCTGTTGGGAGATTTACAGCACAAAGATATCTAGTTGATTTGAAGCAGTTCTGAGAAAGTCTAAGCATAATCCCCACTTTTCCCTCCTGGCATTTTCCCTGTGGGAGATATAGCAGGATGTATATTGGTTTTGAGGACAACTCAATGGACAGTGTAGGGAGAAAAGGTCCTGGCTCATTGAATGCCGTTCCTGGAGACACTGAGATCAATGTGGGAGATATGTCAAGATGTGTGTTGGTTTTGAGGACGGCTCTCTGGAGAGTCTTAGCAAAGAGGTCACACGGATAATCAGAGCAATTCTCAGAGACACTGAGACCAAGCTCGACAATTCCTCCTGGCACTTTCCCTGTAGGAGATACCGCAAGACGTTTCTGTATATTGGGCACTGCGCTCTGCAGGGTGTTAGCAGAGACTTTCCCGGGACAGTGAAACCCTATGTCAGAGACACTGAGAAGAAGCCCCAATGTTCCTTCCAGGCATTTTCAGTGTGGGTGCCTTCTCCACGTGGTTCCTGGTTTCACTGCAGCTCTGAAGAGAATGTTAGCAAAGAGGTAACCGGGACAGTGAAAACAGTACTCAAAGACAGGGAGAGCAAGCTCTCTCTTGGCACTTTGGATGTGGGACATACAGCGAGATGTTTGCTGCTTTTGCGTTTGGCTGTTGGGAGATTTACAGCACAAAGCTATCTAGTTGATTTGAAGCAGTTCTGAGAAAGTCTAAACATAATCCCCACTTCTCCCTCCTGGCACTTTCCATGTGGGAGATATAGCAGGATGTATATTGGTTTTGAGAACAACTCAATGGACAGTGTAGGGAGAAAAGGTCCTGGCTCATTGAATGCCGTTCCTGGAGACACTGCGATCAATGTGGGAGATATGTCAAGATGTGTGTTGGTTTTGAGGACGGCTCTCTGGAGAGAGAGTCTTAGCAAAGAGGTCACAGGGATAATCAGAGCAATTCTCAGAGACACTGAGAACAAGATCGACAATTCCCTCCTGGCACTTTCCCTGTAGGAGATACCGCAAGACGTTTCTGTATATTGGGCACTGCGCTCTGCAGGGTGTTAGCAGAGACTTTCCTGGGACAGTGAAACCCTATGTCAGAGACACTGAGAAGAAGCCCCAATGTTCCTTCCAGTCATTTTCAGTGTGGGTGCCTTCTCCACATGGTTCCTGCTTTCACTGCAGCTCTGAAGAGAATGTTAGCAAAGAGGTAACCGGGACACTGAAAACAGTACTCAAAGACAGGGAGAGCAAGCTCTACATTACTCTCCCTGCACTTTCGATGTGGGACATACAGCGAGATGTTTGCTGCTTTTGCGTTTGGCTGTTGGGAGATTTACAGCACAAAGATATCTAGTTGATTTGAAGCAGTTCTGAGAAAGTCTAAACATAATCCCCGCTTCTCCCTCCTGGCACTTTCCATGTGGGAGATATAGCAGGATGTATATTGGTTTTGAGAAAAACTCAATGGACAGTGTAGGGAGAAAAGGTCCTGGCTCATTGAATGCCGTTTCTGGAGACACTGCGATCAATGTGGGAGATATGTCAAGATGTGTGTTGGTTTTGAGGACGTCTCTCTGGAGAGTCTTAGCAAAGAGGTCACAGGGATAATCAGAGCAATTCTCAGAGACACTGAGACCAAGCTCCACAATTCCTCCTGGCACTTTCCCTGTAGGAGATACCGCAAGACGTTTCTGTATATTGGGCACAGCGCTCTGCAGGGTGTTAGCAGAGACTTTCCCGGGACAGTGAAACCCTATGTCAGAGACACTGAGAAGAAGCCCCAACGTTCCTTCCAGGCATTTTCAGTGTGGGTGCCTTCTCCACGTGGTTCCTGGTTTCACTGCAGCTCTGAAGAGAATGTTAGCAAAGAGGTAACCGGGACAGTGAAAACAGTACTCAAAGACAGGGAGAGCAAGCTCTCTCTTGGCACTTTGGATGTGGGACATACAGCGAGATGTTTGCTGCTTTTGCGTTTGGCTGTTGGGAGATTTACAGCACAAAGATATCTAGTTGATTTGAAGCAGTTCCGAGAAAGTCTAAGCATAATCCCCACTTCTCCCTCCTGGCATTTTCCATGTTGGAGATATAGCAGGATGTATATTGGTTTTAAGGAACTGTCCCCGGAGAGTGTGGGCAGAAAAGTTCCTGGCTCCTTGAATGCCGTTCCTGGAGACGCTAAGATCAATGAGGGAGATATGTCAAGATGTGTGTTGGTTTTCAGGACGTCTCTCTGGAGAGTCTTAGCAAAGAGGTCACACGGATAATCAGAGCAATTCTCAGAGACACTGAGACCAAGCTCGACAATTCCTCCTGGCACTTTCCCTGTAGGAGATACCGCAAGACGTTTCTGTATATTGGGCACTGCGCTCTGCAGGGTGTTAGCAGAGACTTTCCCGGGACAGTGAAACCCTATGTCAGAGACACTGAGAAGAAGCCCCAATGTTCCTTCCAGGCATTTTCAGTGTGGGTGCCTTCTCCACATGGTTCCTGGTTTCACTGCAGCTCTGAAGAGAATGTTAGCAAAGAGGTAACCGGGACAGTGAAAACAGTACTCAAAGACAGGGAGAGCAAGCTCTCTCTTGGCACTTTGGATGTGGGACATACAGCGAGATGTTTGCTGCTTTTGCGTTTGGCTGTTGGGAGATTTACAGCACAAAGATATCTAGTTGATTTGAAGCAGTTCCGAGAAAGTCTAAACATAATCCCCACTTCTCCCTCCTGGCACTTTCCATGTGGGAGATATAGCAGGATGTATATTGGTTTTGAGGACAACTCAATGGACAGTGTAGGGAGAAAAGGTCCTGGCTCATTGAATGCCGTTCCTGGAGACACTGAGATCAATGTGGGAGATATGTCAACATGTGTGTTGGTTTTGAGGACGGCTCTCTGGAGAGTCTTAGCAAAGAGGTCACACGGATAATCAGAGCAATTCTCAGAGACACTGAGACCAAGCTCCACAATTCCTCCTGGCACTTTCCCTGTAGGAGATACCGCAAGATGTTTCTGTATATTGGGCACTGCGCTCTGCAACATCCAAAGTGCCAAGAGAGAGCTTGCTCTCCCTGTCTTTGAGTACTGTTTTCACTGTCCCGGTTACCTCTTTGCTAACATTCTCTTCAGAGCTGCAGTGAAACCAGGAACCACGTGGAGAAGGCACTCACACTGAAAATGCCTGGAAGGAACATTGGGGCTTCTTCTCAGTGTCTCTGATGTCGGGTTTTACTGTCCCGGGAAAGTCTCTGCTAACACCCTGCAGAGCGCAGTGCCCAATATACAGAAACGTCTTGCGGTATCTCCTACAGGGAAAGTGCCAGGAGGAATTGTGGAGCTTGTTCTCAGTGTCTCTGAGAATTGCTCTGATTATCCCTGTGACCTCTTTGCTAAGACTCTCCAGAGAGCCGTCCTCAAAACCAACACACATCTTGACATATCTCCCACATTGATCGCAGTGTCTCCAGAAACGGCATTCATTGAGCCAGGAACGTTTCTCCCTACGCTGTCCATTGAGTTGTCCTCAAAACCAATATACATCCTGCTATATCTCCCACATGGAAAGTGCCAGGAGGGAAAAGTGAGGATTATGCTTAGACTTTCTCAGAACTGCTTCAAATCAACTAGATAGCTTTGTGCTGTAAATCTCCCAACAGCCAAACGCAAAAGAAGCAAACATCTCCCTGTATGTCCCACATCCAAAGTGCCAAGAGAGAGCTTGCTCTCCCTGTCTTTGAGTACTGTTTTCACTGTCCCGGTTACCTCTTTGCTAACATTCTCTTCAGAGCTGCAGTGAAACCAGGAACCACGTGGAGAAGGCACCCACACTGAAAATGACTGTAAGGAAGATTGGGGCTTCTTCTCAGTGTCTCTGACATAGGGTTTCACTGTCCCGGGAAAGTCTCTGCTAACACCCTGCAGAGCGCAGTGCCCAATATACAGGAACGTCTTGCGGTATCTCCTACAGGGAAAGTGCCAGGAGGAATTGTCGAGCTTGGTCTCAGTGTCTCTGAGAATTGCTCTGATTATCCGTGTGACCTCTTTGCTAAGACTCTCCAGAGAGACGTCCTCAAAACCAACACACATCTTGACATATCTCCCACATTGATCGCAGTGTCTCCAGGAACGGCATTCAAGGAGCCAGGAACTTTTCTGCCCACACTCTCCGGGGACAGTTCCTTAAAACCAGTATACATCCTGCTATATCTCCCACAGGGAAAATGCCAGGAGGGAAAAGTGGGGATTATGTTTAGACTTTCTCGGAACTGCTTCAAATCAACTAGATATCTTTTTGCTGTAAATCTCCCAACAGCCAAACGCAAAAGCAGCAAACATCTCGCTGTATGTCCCACATCCAAAGTGCCAAGAGAGAGCTTGCTCTCCCTGTCTTTGAGTACTGTTTTCACTGTCCCGGTTACCTCTTTGCTAACATTCTCTTCAGAGCTGCAGTGAAACCAGGAACCACGTGGAGAAGGCACCCACACTGAAAATGCCTGGAAGGAACGTTGGGGCTTCTTCTCAGTGTCTCTGACATAGGGTTTCACTGTCCCGGGAAAGTCTCTGCTAACACCCTGCAGAGCGCAGTGCCCAATATACAGAAACGTCTTGCGGTATCTCCTACAGGGAAAGTGCCAGGAGGAATTGTCGAGCTTGGTCTCAGTGTCTCTGAGAATTGCTCTGATTATCCCTGTGACCTCTTTGCTAAGACTCTCCAGAGAGCCGACCTCAAAACCAACACACATCTTGACATATCTCCCACATTGATCGCAGTGTCTCCAGAAACGGCATTCATTGAGCCAGGAACTTTTCTCCCTACACTGTCCATTGAGTTGTCCTCAAAACAGATATACATCCTGCTATATCTCCCACATGGAAAGTGCCAGGAGGGAAAAGTGAGGATTATGCTTAGACTTTCTCAGAACTGCTTCAAATCAACTAGATATCTTTGTGCTGTAAATCTCCCAACAGCCAAACGCAAAAGCAGCAAACATCTCGCTGTATGTCCCATATCGAAAGTGCCAAGAGAGTAATGTAGAGCTTGCTCTCCCTGTCTTTGAGTACTGTTTTCACTGTCCCGGTTACCTCTTTGCTAACATTCTCTTCAGAGCTGCAGTGAAACCAGGAACCACGTGGAGAAGGCACCCACACTGAAAATGACTGTAAGGAAGATTGGGGCTTCTTCTCAGTGTCTCTGACATAGGGTTTCACTGTCCCGGGAAAGTCTCTGCTAACACCCTGCAGAGCGCAGTGCCCAATATACAGAAACGTCTTGCGGTATCTCCTACAGGGAAAGTGCCAGGAGGAATTGTCGAGCTTGGTCTCAGTGTCTCTGAGAATTGCTCTGATTATCCCTGTGACCTCTTTGCTAAGACTCTCCAGAGAGCCGTCCTCAAAACCAACACACATCTTGACATATCTCCCTCATTGATCTTAGTGTCTCCAGGAACGGCATTCAAGGAGCCAGGAATTTTTCTGCCCACACTCTCCGGGGACAGTTCCTTAAAACCAATATACATCCTGCTATATCTCCCACATGGAAAGTGCCAGGAGGGAAAAGGGGATTATGTTTAGACTTTCTCGGAACTGCTTCAAATCAACTAGATATCTTTGTGCTGTAAATCTCCCAACAGCCAAAAGTAAAAGCAGCAAACATCTCGCTGTATGTCCCACATCCAAAGTGCCAAGAGAGTAATGTAGAGCTTGCTCTCCCTGTCTTTGAGTACAGTTTTCACTGTCCCGATGACCTCTTTGCTAACATTCTCTTCAGAGCTGCAGTGAAACCAGGAACCATGTGGAGAAGGCACCCACTCTGAAAGTGCCTGGAGGGAATATTTGGGCTTCTTCTCAGTGTCTCTGACATAGGGTTTCACTGTCCCGGGAAAGACTCTGCTAACACCCTGCAGAGCACAGTGCCCAATATAGAGAAACATCTTGCGGTATCTCCTACAAGGAAAGTGCCAAGAGGGAATTGTCGATCTTGTTCTCAGTGTCTCTCACCCTGCAGAGCGCTATGCCCTATATACACAAAAATCTTGCGCTATCTCCAACATGTAAAGTGCCAGGAGAGAATTGCAGGAATTCATCGCAGTGCTCCAAGAATGGCATTCAATGTGCCAGAAACTTTCCTGCCTACGGTCTCCAGGGAGATTTCCTCAAAACCAATAAGCATCCCGCTATATGTCCTAAATGGAAAGTGTCAGGAGGGAAATATAGGACTTGCTCTGCCTATCTTTGAATACTGCTTTCTACTCTCCTGGTTAAGTCTTTGCTAACATTCTCTCCAGGGAGTTGCCCTCAAAACCAACACACATCTTGACATATCTCCCACATGGAAAGTGCCAGCAGGGAAAAATGGGGACTGTTCTTAGACTCAATAGGATCTGCTTCAAGTCACCTAGTTATCTCCTTGGCTACATTCTTCAAAGAGATAGGTGCAAAACAATCAAAAAATCATCTTGCTGTGTCTCCAACATGGAAAGTGCCAGGAGGGAATTCTAGGGCTTGTTCCCAGTTTCTCTCAGAATTGTTCTCATGACCCTGGCTACATCTCTGCTAAGACGCTTGCATTGCCCAGAGACCTACGACATCTTTGGGCGTGGAACAAGTCTCCAGATATATAGCCATTTTTGTGCCTGGCGCGGCGCCAAGTGGGAAAGGGTGGTTTTGAGGCTGAAGGCAGCAGGAAAGCCTGCAGCCCCCAGGTCTGTGGGGCTACGCAAGCGGTTCCCAAAGAGCTTTAGAACAAGGCATAGTTTTCCCTGCTGGCTCTTTGGGCGTGGGACCAATCTACAGAGATATGGCCATTTTTGTGCCTGGCGCGGCGCCAAGTGGGAAAGGGTGGTTTTGAGGCTGAAGGCCCCAGGAAAGCCTGCAGCCCCCAGGTGTGTGGGGCTACGCAAGCGGTTCCCAAAGAGCTTTAGAAGAAGGCATAGTTTTCCCTGCTGGCTCTTCGGGCGTGGGACCAATCTCCAGGGAAGGAACGTTGGGGCTTCTTCTCAGTGTCTCTGACATAGGGTTTCACTGTCCCGGGAAAGTCTCTGCTAACACCCTGCAGAGCGCTGTGCCCAATATACAGAAACGTCTTGCGGTATCTCCTACAGGGAAAGTGCCAGGAGGGAATTGTCGATCTTGTTCTCAGTGTCTCTGAGAATTGCTCTGATTATCCCTGTGACCTCTTTGCTAAGACTCTCCAGAGAGCCGTCCTCAAAACCAACACACATCTTGACATATCTCCCACATTGATCGCAGTGTCTCCAGGAACGGCATTCAATGAGCCAGGACCTTTTCTCCCTACACTGTCCATTGAGTTGTCCTCAAAACCAATATACATCCTGCTATATCTCCCACATGGAAAGTGCCAGGAGGGAGAAGTGGGGATTATGTTTAGACTTTCTCGGAACTGCTTCAAATCAACTAGATATCTTTGTGCTGTAAATCTCCCAACAGCCAAACGCAAAAGCAGCAAACATCTCGCTGTATGTCCCACATCCAAAGTGCCAAGAGAGTAATGTAGAGCTTGCTCTCCCTGTCTTTGAGTACTGTTTTCACTGTCCCAGTTACCTCTTTGCTAACATTCTCTTCAGAGCTGCAGTGAAACCAGGAACCACGTGGAGAAGGCACCCACACTGAAAATGCCTGGAAGGAACGTTGGGGCTTCTTCTCAGTGTCTCTGACATAGGGTTTCACTGTCCCGGGAAAGTCTCTGCTAACACCCTGCAGAGCGCTGTGCCCAATATACAGAAACGTCTTGCGGTATCTCCTACATGGAAAGTGCCAGGAGGGAGAAGCGGGGATTATGTTTAGACTTTCTCAGAACTGCTTCAAATCAACTAGATAGCTTTGTGCTGTAAATCTCCCAACAGCCAAATGTAAAAGCAACAAACATCTCGCTGTATGTCCCACATCGAAAGTGCCAAGAGAGTAATGTAGAGCTTGCTCTCCCTGTCTTTGAGTACTGTTTTCACTGTCCCCATGACCTCTTTGCTAACATTCTCTTCAGAGCTGCAGTGAAACCAGGAACCACGTGGAGAAGGCACCCACACTGAAAATGCCTGGAAGGAACGTTGGGGCTTCTTCTCAGTGTCTCTGATGTCGGGTTTCACTGTCCCGGGAAAGTCTCTGCTAACACCCTGCAGAGCGCAGTGCCCAATATACAGAAACGTCTTGCGGTATCTCCTACAGGGAAAGTGCCAGGAGGGAATTGTCGATCTTGTTCTCAGTGTCTCTGAGAATTGCTCTGATTATCCCTGCGACCTCTTTGCTAAGACTCTCCAGAGAGACGTCCTCAAAACCAACACACATCTTGACATATCTCCCACATTGATCGCAGTGTCTCCAGGAACGGCATTCAATGAGCCAGGAACTTTTCTCCCTACACTGTCCATTGAGTTGTCCTCAAAACCAATATACATCCTGCTATATCTCCCACATGGAAAATGCCAGGAGGGAAAGTGGGGATTATGCTTAGACTTTCTCGAATCTGCTTCAAATCAACTAGATAGCTTTGTGCTGTAAATCTCCCAACAGCCAAACGCAAAAGCAGCAAACATCTCGCTGTATGTCCCACATCGAAAGTGCCAAGAGAGAGCTTGCTCTCCCTGTCTTTGAGTACTGTTTTCACTGTCCCGGTTACCTCTTTGCTAACATTCTCTTCAGAGCTGCAGTGAAACCAGGAACCACGTGGAGAAGGCACCCACACTGAAAATGACTGGAAGGAACATTGGGGCTTCTTCTCAGTGTCTCTGACATAGGGTTTCACTGTCCCGGGAAAGTCTCTGCTAACACCCTGCAGAGCGCTGTGCCCAATATACAGAAACGTCTTGCGGTATCTCCTACATGGAAAGTGCCAGGAGGGAGAAGCGGGGATTATGTTTAGACTTTCTCGGAACTGCTTCAAATCAACTAGATATCTTTGTGCTGTAAATCTCCCAACAGCCAAATGTAAAAGCAGCAAACATCTCGCTGTATGTCCAACATCCAAAGTGCCAAGAGAGAGCTTGCTCTCCCTGTCTTTGAGTACTGTTTTCACTGTCCCGGTTACCTCTTTGCTAACATTCTCTTCGGAGCTGCAGTGAAACCAGGAACCACGTGGAGAAGGCACCCACACTGAAAATGCCTGGAAGGAACATTGGGGCTTCTTCTCACTGTCTCTGACATAGGGTTTCACTGTCCCGGGAAAGTCTCTGCTAACACCCTGCAGAGCGCAGTGCCCAATATACAGAAACGTCTTGCGGTATCTCCTACAGGGAAAGTGCCAGGAGGGAATTGTCGAGCTTGGTCTCAGTGTCTCTGAGAATTGCTCTGATTATCCCTGTGACCTCTTTGCTAAGACTCTCCAGAGAGACGTCCTCAAAACCAACACACATGTTGACATATCTCCCACATTGATCGCAGTGTCTCCAGGAACGGCATTCAAGGAGCCAGGAACTTTTCTCCCTACACTGTCCATTGAGTTGTCCTCAAAACCAATATACATCCTGCTATATCTCCCACATGGAAAATGCCAGGAGGGAAAGTGGGGATTATGCTTAGACTTTCTCGAAACTGCTTCAAATCAACTAGATATCTTTGTGCTGTAAATCTCCCAACAGCCAAATGTAAAAGCAGCAAACATCTCGCTGTATGTCCCACATCCAAAGTGCCAAGAGAGAGCTTGCTCTCCCTGTCTTTGAGTACTGTTTTCACTGTCCCGGTTACCTCTTTGCTAACATTCTCTTCGGAGCTGCAGTGAAACCAGGAACCACGTGGAGAAGGCACCCACACTGAAAATGCCTGGAAGGAACATTGGGGCTTCTTCTCAGTGTCTCTGACATAGGGTTTCACTGTCCCGGGAAAGTCTCTGCTAACACCCTGCAGAGCGCTGTGCCCAAGACTCTGTGCTAAGACTCTCCAGAGAGACGTCCTCAAAACCAACACACATCTTGACATATCTCCCTCATTGATCGCAGTGTCTCCAGGAACGGCATTCAAGGAGCCAGGAACTTTTCTGCCCACACTCTCCGGGGACAGTTCCTTAAAACCAATATACATCCTGCTATATCTCCCACATGGAAAATGCCAGGAGGGAAAAGTGGGGATTATGTTTAGACTTTCTCAGAACTGCTTCAAATCAACTAGATAGCTTTGTGCTGTAAATCTCCCAACAGCCAAACGCAAAAGCAGCAAACATCTCCCTGTATGTCCCACATCCAAAGTGCCAAGAGAGAGCTTGCTCTCCCTGTCTTTGAGTACTGTTTTCACTGTCCTGGTTACCTCTTTGCTAACATTCTCTTCAGAGCTGCAGTGAAACCAGGAACCACGTGGAGAAGGCACCCACTCTGAAAATGCCTGGAAGGAACGTTGGGGCTTCTTCTCAGTGTCTCTGACATAGGGTTTCACTGTCCCGGGAAAGTCTCTGCTAACACCCTGCAGAGCGCTGTGCCCAATATACAGAAACGTCTTGCGGTATCTCCTACAGGGAAAGTGCCAGGAGGGAATTGTCGATCTTGTTCTCAGTGTCTCTGAGAATTGCTCTGATTATCCCTGTGACCTCTTTGCTAAGACTCTCCAGAGAGCCGTCCTCAAAACCAACACACATCTTGACATATCTCCCACATTGATCGCAGTGTCTCCAGGAACGGCATTCAAGGAGCCAGGAACTTTTCTGCCCACACTCTCCGGGGACAGTTCCTTAAAACCAATATACATCCTGCTATATCTCCCACATGGAAAATGCCAGGAGGGAAAAGTGGGGATTATGTTTAGACTTTCTCGGAACTGCTTCAAATCAACTAGATATCTTTGTGCTGTAAATCTCCCAACAGCCAAACGCAAAAGCAGCAAACATCTCGCTGTATGTCCCACATCGAAAGTGCCAAGAGAGTAATGTAGAGCTTGCTCTCCCTGTCTTTGAGTACTGTTTTCACTGTCCCCATGACCTCTTTGCTAACATTCTCTTCAGAGCTGCAGTGAAACCAGGAACCACGTGGAGAAGGCACCCACTCTGAAAATGCCTGGAAGGAACGTTGGGGCTTCTTCTCAGTGTCTCTGATGTCAGGTTTCACTGTCCCGGGAAAGTCTCTGCTAACACCCTGCAGAGCGCTGTGCCCAATATACAGAAACGTCTTGCGGTATCTCCTACAGGGAAAGTGCCAGGAGGGAATTGTCGATCTTGGTCTCAGTGTCTCTGAGAATTGCTCTGATTATCCCTGTGACCTCTTTGCTAAGACTCTCCAGAGAGACGTCCTCAAAACCAACACACATCTTGACATATCTCCCACATTGATCGCAGTGTCTCCAGGAACGGCATTCAAGGAGCCAGGAACTTTTCTCCCTACACTGTCCATTGAGTTGTCCTCAAAACCAATATACATCCTGCTATATCTCCCACATGGAAAGTGCCAGGAGGGAAAAGTGGGGATTATGTTTAGACTTTCTCGGAACTGCTTCAAATCAACTAGATATCTTTGTGCTGTAAATCTCCCAACAGCCAAATGTAAAAGCAGCAAACATCTCGCTGTATGTCCCACATCCAAAGTGCCAAGAGAGAGCTTGCTCTCCCTGTCTTTGAGTACTGTTTTCACTGTCCCGGTTACCTCTTTGCTAACATTCTCTTCAGAGCTGCAGTGAAAGCAGGAACCACGTGGAGAAGGCACCCACACTGAAAATGACTGGAAGGAACGTTGGGGCTTCTTCTCAGTGTCTCTGACATAGGGTTTCACTGTCCCGGGAAAGTCTCTGCTAACACCCTGCAGAGCGCTGTGCCCAATATATAGAAACGTCTTGCGGTATCTCCTACAGGGAAAGTGCCAGGAGGGAATTGTGGAGCTTGGTCTCAGTGTCTCTGAGAATTGCTCTGATTATCCCTGTGACCTCTTTGCTAAGACTCTCCAGAGAGCCGTCCTCAAAACCAACACACATCTTGACATATCTCCCACATTGATCGCAGTGTCTCCAGGAACGGCATTCAAGGAGCCAGGAACTTTTCTGCCCACACTCTCCGGGGACAGTTCCTTAAAACCAATATACATCCTGCTATATCTCCCACATGGAAAATGCCAGGAGGGAGAAGTGGGGATTATGTTTAGACTTTCTCAGAACTGCTTCAAATCAACTAGATATCTTTGTGCTGTAAATCTCCCAACAGCCAAACGCAAAAGCAGCAAACATCTCGCTGTATGTCCCACATCGAAAGTGCAGGGAGAGTAATGTAGAGCTTGCTCTCCCTGTCTTTGAGTACTGTTTTCACTGTCCCGGTTACCTCTTTGCTAACATTCTCTTCAGAGCTGCAGTGAAACCAGGAACCACGTGGAGAAGGCACCCACACTGAAAGTGCCTGGAAGGAACGTTGGGGCTTCTTCTCACTGTCTCTGACATAGGGTTTCACTGTCCCGGGAAAGTCTCTGCTAACACCCTGCAGAGCGCAGTGCCCAATATACAGAAACGTCTTGCGGTATCTCCTACAGGGAAAGTGCCAGGAGGGAATTGTCGAGCTTGTTCTCAGTGTCTCTGAGAATTGCTCTGATTATCCCTGTGACCTCTTTGCTAAGACTCTCCAGAGAGACGTCCTCAAAACCAACACACATGTTGACATATCTCCCTCATTGATCGCAGTGTCTCCAGGAACGGCATTCAATGAGCCAGGAACTTTTCTCCCTACACTGTCCATTGAGTTGTCCTCAAAACCAATATACATCCTGCTATATCTCCCACATGGAAAATGCCAGGAGGGAAAGTGAGGATTATGTTTAGACTTTCTCGGAACTGCTTCAAATCAACTAGATATCTTTGTGCTGTAAATCTCCCAACAGCCAAACGCAAAAGCAGCAAACATCTCGCTGTATGTCCCACATCCAAAGTGCCAAGAGAGTAATGTAGAGCTTGCTCTCCCTGTCTTTGAGTACTGTTTTCACTGTCCCGGTTACCTCTTTGCTAACATTCTCTTCAGAGCTGCAGTGAAACCAGGAACCATGTGGAGAAGGCACCCACACTGAAAATGCCTGGAAGGAACGTTGGGGCTTCTTCTCAGTGTCTCTGATGTCGGGTTTCACTGTCCCGGGAAAGTCTCTGCTAACACCCTGCAGAGCGCTGTGCCCAATATACAGAAACGTCTTGCGGTATCTCCTACAGGGAAAGTGCCAGGAGGGAATTGTCGATCTTGGTCTCAGTGTCTCTGAGAATTGCTCTGATTATCCCTGTGACCTCTTTGCTAAGACTCTCCAGAGAGACGTCCTCAAAACCAACACACATCTTGACATATCTCCCTCATTGATCGCAGTGTCTCCAGGAACGGCATTCAAGGAGCCAGGAACTTTTCTGCCCACACTCTCCGGGGACAGTTCCTTAAAACCAATATACATCCTGCTATATCTCCCACATGGAAAATGCCAGGAGGGAAAAGTGGGGATTATGTTTAGACTTTCTCGGAACTGCTTCAAATCAACTAGATAGCTTTGTGCTGTAAATCTCCCAACAGCCAAACGCAAAAGCAGCAAACATCTCCTTGTATGTCCCACATCCAAAGTGCCAAGAGAGTAATGTAGAGCTTGCTCTCCCTGTCTTTGAGTACTGTTTTCACTGTCCCGGTTACCTCTTTGCTAACATTCTCTTCAGAGCTGCAGTGAAACCAGGAACCACGTGGAGAAGGCACCCACTCTGAAAATGCCTGGAAGGAACGTTGGGGCTTCTTCTCAGTGTCTCTGACATAGGGTTTCACTGTCCCGGGAAAGTCTCTGCTAACACCCTGCAGAGCGCTGTGCCCAAGACTCTGTGCTAAGACTCTCCAGAGAGACGTCCTCAAAACCAACACACATGTTGACATATCTCCCACATTGATCGCAGTGTCTCCAGGAACGGCATTCAAGGAGCCAGGAACTTTTCTGCCCACACTCTCCGGGGACAGTTCCTTAAAACCAATATACATCCTGCTATATCTCCCACATGGAAAGTGCCAGGAGGGAGAAGCGGGGATTATGTTTAGACTTTCTCGGAACTGCTTCAAATCAACTAGATATCTTTGTGCTGTAAATCTCCCAACAGCCAAATGTAAAAGCAGCAAACATCTCCCTGTATGTCCAACATCCAAAGTGACAAGAGAGAGCTTGCTCTCCCTATCTTTGAGTACTGTTTTCACTGTCCCGGTTACCTCTTAGCTAACATTCTCTTCAGAGCTGCAGTGAAACCAGGAACCACGTGGAGAAGGCACCCACACTGAAAATGACTGGAAGGAACGTTGGGGCTTCTTCTCAGTGTCTCTGACATAGGGTTTCACTGTCCCGGGAAAGTCTCTGCTAACACCCTGCAGAGCGCTGTGCCCAATATACAGAAACGTCTTGCGGTATCTCCTACAGGGAAAGTGCCAGGAGGGAATTGTCGATCTTGTTCTCAGTGTCTCTGAGAATTGCTCTGATTATCCCTGTGACCTCTTTGCTAAGACTCTCCAGAGAGACGTCCTCAAAACCAACACACATGTAGACATATCTCCCACATTGATCGCAGTGTCTCCAGGAACGGCATTCAATGAGCCAGGAACTTTTCTCCCTACACTGTCCATTGAGTTGTCCTCAAAACCAATATACATCCTGCTATATCTCCCACATGGAAAATGCCAGGAGGGAAAGTGGGGATTATGCTTAGACTTTCTCAGAACTGCTTCAAATCAACTAGATATCTTTGTGCTGTAAATCTCCCAACAGCCAAATGTAAAAGCAGCAAACATCTCCCTGTATGTCCCACATCCAAAGTGCCAAGAGAGAGCTTGCTCTCCCTGTCTTTGAGTACTGTTTTCACTGTCCCGGTTACCTCTTTGCTAACATTCTCTTCAGAGCTGCAGTGAAACCAGGAACCACGTGGAGAAGGCACCCACACTGAAAATGCCTGGAAGGAACGTTGGGGCTTCTTCTCAGTGTCTCTGACATAGGGTTTCACTGTCCCGGGAAAGTCTCTGCTAACACCCTGCAGAGCGCAGTGCCCAATATATAGAAACGTCTTACGGTATCTCCTACAGGGAAAGTGCCAGGAGGGAATTGTCGATCTTGTTCTCAGTGTCTCTGAGAATTGCTCTGATTATCCCTGTGACCTCTTTGCTAAGACTCTCCAGAGAGACGTCCTCAAAACCAACACACATGTTGACATATCTCCCTCATTGATCGCAGTGTCTCCAGGAACGGCATTCAAGGAGCCAGGACCTTTTCTCCCTACACTGTCCATTGAGTTGTCCTCAAAACCGATATACATCCTGCTATATCTCCCACATGGAAAATGCCAGGAGGGAAAGTGGGGATTATGCTTAGACTTTCTCAGAACTGCTTCAAATCAACTAGATATCTTTGTGCTGTAAATCTCCCAACAGCCAAATGCAAAAGCAGCAAACATCTCGCTGTATGTCCCACATCCAAAGTGCCAAGAGAGAGCTTGCTCTCCCTGTCTTTGAGTACTGTTTTCACTGTCCCGGTTACCTCTTTGCTAACATTCTCTTCGGAGCTGCAGTGAAACCAGGAACCACGTGGAGAAGGCACCCACACTGAAAGTGCCTGGAAGGAACATTGGGGCTTCTTCTCAGTGTCTCTGACATAGGGTTTCACTGTCCCGGGAAAGTCTCTGCTAACACCCTGCAGAGCGCTGTGCCCAAGACTCTGTGCTAAGACTCTCCAGAGAGACGTCCTCAAAACCAACACACATCTTGACATATCTCCCTCATTGATCGCAGTGTCTCCAGGAACGGCATTCAAGGAGCCGGGAACTTTTCTGCCCACACTCTCCGGGGACAGTTCCTTAAAACCAATATACATCCTGCTATATCTCCCACATGGAAAGTGCCAGGAGGGAGAAGTGGGGATTATGTTTAGACTTTCTCGGAACTGCTTCAAATCAACTAGATAGCTTTGTGCTGTAAATCTCCCAACAGCCAAACGCAAAAGCAGCAAACATCTCGCTGTTTGTCCCACATCCAAAGTGCCAAGAGAGTAATGTAGAGCTTGCTCTCCCTGTCTTTGAGTACTGTTTTCACTGTCCCGGTTACCTCTTTGCTAACATTCTCTTCAGAGCTGCAGTGAAACCAGGAACCACGTGGAGAAGGCACCCACTCTGAAAATGACTGGAAGGAACGTTGGGGCTTCTTCTCAGTGTCTCTGACATAGGGTTTCACTGTCCCGGGAAAGTCTCTGCTAACACCCTGCAGAGCGCTGTGCCCAATATACAGAAACGTCTTGCGGTATCTCCTACAGGGAAAGTGCCAGGAGGGAATTGTCGAGCTTGGTCTCAGTGTCTCTGAGAATTGCTCTGATTATCCCTGTGACCTCTTGGTGGACAGACGCATTGGCCTACGCTAACCTCGAGTGTCTCCAGGGAATCCTGACATTGATCCTGGCAATAATATTATTTTTGTTATGTATGGCCATCTGGAGGCCTAAATTTTAGAATGACGAATTGGCAGATGGAATTGATGCTATTCAGTTTTATCTTTTTACTCCCTGTTGTTTGTAGTCAAAGAGACCCAGAATGGCCGTGGTCTCAAGCTTATGTAAAACACAATGCGATGGCAGGAACAGGAAAAGGAAAATTGAGCCTGGCCACTGTAGTCCTACATGAAAATGAGGTGTTTTCAAAACATGAGATAGATCAAAGCATAGATAAAGTCGAACCTGACTCAACTCCACAGACTAGTCTGGTTCCACTGCCACTATCTGAAACCCCCGATAATGACACCTTATTGAGCGGACTTAAGAATCTGCCCCTTGATGATGAGCTTTGGGATAATGCACTGTCACGATACACTGCAAGCACTGAGACACTAGAAAACATGAGGGATTTAAATCTCTCCACTCTGGTTATACGAGGAAGTGAAGTATATTCCAGAGATAAATGGAGTTGGAAAGACTCACTCCAAATGGCTAAGCTTGAAGCCGTCCCAGGAAAGAAAATACAAATTAGCTGCCGAGTAATCAATGGGTCTGCTCACCATAGACCAACTGTAATTGAAACCATCCATGTAGACTCTACTAAACCGGACAAATATAACACTGATTGATTGTTACAAAATTATAGAGCCAAACTCAGATTGCTGGCACAACTTCACCTTTATCAAACCTATCATAGTATATTGTATTTGGGGCTACAGGGGCACGGAATTGTTATTTGAATTTATGATTGACTCAAATACATCTGAACCTGTTGAAATGAACCCAAAACCTACACCCCCACAAACTTTCAAGGGTGTAGCTACTCAGCCCTCCATTAGTCTAACTCCTTACACCTTTAACATTCGCCCTTATGCCATTAAACACACAGGTCAACAACAAATACCGTTTAACCCAACATATTCCCTCAAACGAGTAGAATTGTCAATGCAGATTAATATCTCTGCGATCAAACCCACCTGCTCACCATTCCTGAGTACATCTTATGCAGGATGGTCAGCATGGTTAGGCCGGCGAACTGTTGACACCTCACAACGACTGAAGAGAGAGGTGACTGGTATCTTAGGAACAGGACTGGGAGTCTTAAATAGTATAGATGCTGAGATACTTGCAAACAAACTAGTCACAACTACTAGTGATCTAGACAAATTAAAACATCCTCTACAGTCCTCTCTATCAGCATTGGGAAATCACCAATGGCTTTTATCGAATATATTGCCTCAGTGGGAGGAAACAGGTGAAAAAGACCATCAGCTGATCACAAATGCACTTGGTACAACCCAAAACAATGTTTCCTTGGCCCTTAGTTGTATCCAAGCCCAACTGTGGATGCAATCTATGACAGCCGCAATTATAAGGGAAGGTGAAGAAGGCACCTTGCCCACTGAAATTCGAAAAGTAATATGGGATAATGCAATTGAGTTTGAGAGAAAATTTCAATCCTGGTGGTATCTGGTTAATTTCACCTATGATCCCACTGAGAGCAAAGCCACAGCTTTTGTCTTAACGATACGCAATGCCTCAGTATACACCATATACCCAATCATCGCACTGGGGTTGAATCACCATGGAGCTATACTCCATCCGGTAGAGCATAGAGTGTGGGCGCAACAAAACGAGAATAAATGGCAAACTGTTGATGTTGAAGCATGCATTTCACGAGATCAACAAGGATTCATTTGTGAGAGTAATACTCTCAAGGCACAAGACATTTGTCTTGACACCAACCAGAATGTTTGTCATTTTGAGATACAACCTGATGAAACCCCAGAAACTGTGCTTGTATATATTGGGAAAGGGTGTGTTTGCATGAGGTCTCCCTGTACTTTTGTATTCGTAGATGACATAGCAGTAGATATAAGTAATAACTCAAATCTTTGTGTTTGTAACTTTACTAACATCATTGGATGTGACTTCAGTTATTCAGCTCCTGTTACATCTTTTCAATTGCTACAATCTAATTACACATTGATTCGAGATTTGCTGCCTACCCCTATCGGAATGAATCTCTCACTAGTGAGGAAGTTGCTACAACACGATGAATTGAAGCGATTGTTGAAAGAGGCCCAAGAAAATGGACAAAGAACTCTGATTACTGTCCATCATGATGTTGAAGAAATACACCATGTACTGGAAAGGGTCAAGAGAGACGGTGGACATGAATGGTGGGACACCCTCTTTGGATGGTCACCGACAGCTACAGGACTTTTTAACAAGATGCTCCATCCTGTTGTTGTTCTACTAGTACTCACTGTATTGTGCTTTGCTTTGACAATTGTTTTGCATGTTAGACTTTGGATTATGATGAAACGCTTAACTCGCTTAATCACCCCGCAAGAAGTATTTGCACTTGATATCCCTCGCCATAAGAGGACATGTGATATTCCCCATCAGTATTGATTATCGTGGAGCTTGAGTGACTGTAGTCACGGGGTGGATTATGTGGAATAATTACTAAATTGGCCAAGAATACAAAAATACAGCATTGTTCACACATTAAGGAAAGTCATAAAATCAAGAGGCTTCTGAGGTAGAATACAGCCACAGCTAGCACACGAAGAATGCAACATCTGTGATTCCCTGCGCGAGGTTGTTTGCGAAACTACACGAGGGATGGAACGGAACACGCTTGTTCCGTGGCCTTCCCTTGTGACGAATAGCAGATATGGGGACGAGATGGTACTACGGAACTGATAAGCGGCCTACACGCTACCCGAGCCAACCTTTCGTCAAATGTTGATGAAATGCTGTCCTTTTGTGCGAACTTTGCTCACCACAATGTACCAAAACACACCTCCATCCCGGAGGCTATCCGCCCCCGAGGTGTGAACACTCCTCCTTGAATACATTCATCATAATAAAAGTATGTATGACTAAAGTCACTCAAACTCCACTTTGAAGATAAAAAAATAATATAAAAATAGCCCAAGAGAGAGGGGATGTCAGGGAAGACACCATCGCGAAGAATTCCACCGCTGATTTCCGGGATCAGTCGACGGGCTGAGCCTTTCTTCCCCCCCATAGGGACGCCTTTGGGTAAGACTTCGATTACACCGAGCGCTTTCTCGGGGACTTAGAAATTTCTCTAGAGAATCTCTACCCTACGTTTATAGCCAGGCTGTATCGTTTATAATTTTGTCGCGCGTTTGTATACTTAGCAATATCTTTATTTGCACGTGCTTTGCAGACAGTGTATTTATCACCGGCAATCCTAAAGAACCTGTATATCTGTTGTTTAAATAAACTGCACTGTTTAAGTAGCTAGTCGTTCCGCTTTCTCACTGAACGCGACCAAAACTACAGAGAGGCCGTGCTAGTTCAGGAGCACGACTAGACTGAAGGTGCAGTCCACTATTAGTGTATCCAAATCGTAGTAGTTTAATACATATTAAACGCGATTGGACTGATAGTGCTGAATTGGGCATCACTCAGAATTTAAACCTAGCCGCACCTAGCCTCCCACCTCGGTGAGGAGTGTTAGAACGCAAGGGGGTTTATCTTCTGCCAAAACCGCTTGGCCCCGTTTCACGCAACAGAATTTGGCGTAGTCGGCAGGATTGCCATGGATAAACTGCTGCAAAAATATGATTGTGCCCCTTCCCAGGCTGGGAAGGAGTGGGCCCAAAAATTTTGGAAGGATGAAGAGAAAGTGGTGGAACGTATTGAAGAGTGTCGGGTTTCACAGAAGCTCAGAGCGGGGAAAGGCAAGGGTGTGATTTGTGCTGCGTTAGGCGCCTGTTTATCTTGTGCACAACAAGAAGCTAGAGAAACCCCTGCTCCTAATCTGATTTCAGCTGTAGAATATGCAACCCTGAAATCGGAGAATGAGGTGCTGAAGTCATCATTAGCCTTGCAAAAGGAGACAGGAGAAAAATTAAGAACTCACGTCGATAAGCTTGTGAGTGAGAATGAATGTTTAGGAAACCAGAATGCTCAACTTAAAATATTATTAGAAAGGGTGACTGGGCTCTTAGATAAAATGCAGCCCTCGACCCAGGTCCAACAGATTCGTAAGTTAATGTGTTATCCAAATTCCGGAACCCAGACCGGAGATTTTTTGTCTAATAGTGAGGATGACGAAGAAGATGAGGAGGAAAGGACTTTTACTTTGAAATCCCAAGTTTTTCCTTTACGTCCTCTGGTTAAAACTGAAACTGCGGTTGATGACGATGATGAAATTCACACCACTGTGCGTACCGTTCCACGGACACCAACCGAGTTAACAAAAATAAGGGAGAAATATTCGAGGCGACCAGAAGAGTCAGCTGTTGAGTACGTGTGGCGAGTTTCTTCTGAAGGGGGGGACAGAATTATGCTGAGTGAGGAAGAAGCAGGAGACTCTTGGGGACCAGGAGTGTTTTTAACCACTATGCCTGGGGATCATAATTATTCCCTAACTGCTCGAGCAGCCTATTGGGCAGGGGGTATGGATCCGCGAGAGAGGGGGGAGCCGTTAGAGATTAGAGCTACAGGCTACTCTGATCTGTTTGCGGCTGTACGGAAAGCAGCTTGTCTGCAAGCCATGTATGACAGAGAGGAATTTCGGAAATCCCCAATGTCAGCCCCTATCGACCCCGATCGATTAGCCCCTCTCATCCGTGGTCTTCCCGATTGCCTGAAACCGTTCCTTGTTCGTACTCAAGATCGTATACGAGAGGCTCGGGGTGCTCATAGGCGGGGCCGTCGTCACTACATGCCCACCTGGAATGAATATGTACAGGAAATAGATCAATATGGGCGCCGAATGGGCTGGGCCAGCCTAACTAGTGAGAAATCCTCCGAACACCCCCGAAAGGTTCGCCAAGTCCGAACTCACACTAAAAACCCTAAATCGGAGGAAAGGTTTAAGCCTGATAAGGACCGGAATGAGTTGTGGCGTAAAGCCCTACAATTAGGGGTGCCCCGACAATTCTTGCACGGTGTCCCTACGGGAGACCTCCGTACACTAGTCCAATCTCTAACTAGAAAGAATAATGTGGCTGGGGAGAAAAGTCTAACCAGAGAATCCCCAAGTCGTGAGAAAATTGTGCCTTCTGCACCGGAACGTAACTCGATTGATTTGACAGAGTCCCAGCCAAAAAACTCCTATCCCCGGGGAGGGCAGTGAGCCACCCTGTCCGGCAGGTACTAGCAATTCAATGGCTCTCTCATAAAGACTCCGAACCCGTTATTATCATTCCTGTTGGACCCCGGAAGATATTGGTAAATTTTATTATTGATACTGGAGCCCAAATGTCTGCAATCACTAACGAAACAGCACAACTTCTAGGTATAAATCCCACCCGACGCAGAGTCAACTTCACAGGAATTGATGGTGTGGTAAAAACATGCCCCACTGCAAAAATTAACCTCTGGTTGCCGGGAGAGCAGCGAATGACTAGGGCAGAAGTGTTAGTGGGTGCCTCACATTCTAACCTCCTAGGATTTGACGTGCTGCGTGGGCGAATGTGGAAATTCCCGGATGGAACTGCGTGGAGTTTTGCAGGACGCAAAAAAGGATTAGACACAGTTAAACTGGGCCTATTAGAAACATCTATACCTTTGCCTCCCTCTAAAATTACCAACGTCCGACAGTACCCACTGCCTGCAGCTGCACTTGCAGGAGCAGACGGGGTGGTATCAGATTTAGAAAAAAGAAACATCATTAAGAGGACTCACTCGCCTTATAATTCACCGGTGTGGCCAGTAAAGAAACCAACCGGGCAATGGCGTTTCACAGTAGATTACCGAAAGTTAAACGCCAACACTGCACCCCTGACCGCTGCGGTTCCGAGTATCGCGGAAATTGTGACAATGATAAAAGGAGCTGCCCATCCTTGGATGGCTGCCTTAGATGTAAAAGACATGTTTTTTATGATTCCCCTCCTTGAGCAAGACAAAGCGCAGTTTGCATTCACGTGGAAAGGAGTCCAATATACCTTTAACCGACTTCCACAAGGATACAAACATTCCCCCACCATTGCTCATAATGCTTTAGCTAAAGCGCTATCAGAGATTCCTGTTTCACAGGGATGTACAGTATACCAATATATTGACGACATCTTAATAGGGGGGGAGAGAGCCAAGAAAGTGTACAAGACATGATGCAAAACATCCGAAAAACATTATCAGATTTGGGATTGGAAATTCCAGACTCAAAATGTCAGGGACCTGCACAGGAAGTTAAATTCCTGGGGGTCTGGTGGATTAAGGGAGCTGCTTCTGTCCCTCAGGATACCCTGAAAAAAATAGAACATGGACAGAATCCTTCCAGCACGAAGGAGTTACAGCAAGTTCTGGGAACTTTAAGTTATTGGCGTAAACACATCCCTGGCTTTTCCATCATTGCTCGCCCCCTTTATTGTTTGCTCAAAAAAGGTAAATCCTGGGAGTGGACTGAACAACATACTAATGCACTGGAATTGCTAATAAAAGAGCTAAGGTTATTCCAACAACTTGGCCCCATACATCCAACTGACCCTGTCCATGTAGAATGGGGGTCCAGCGAACATGGTTCTCATTGTAACTTATGGCAAAAGGGACCAGCAGGACCGGAGAGACCATTAGAATTTAGCTCTCACTCCTTTAACGATACTGAGAGCAGATATTCAGACCTAGAGAAGGGTTTACTGTCCCTGGTGCGAGCATTGCAACGAGCAGAGCAGATAAGGAGAGAACAGAGCGTGATTGTTCGGGGCCCTTTTCGTCTCCTAGATGTGGTCCGTAAAGGGACAGCACCACCAGCCGGCATTGCCCAGAAACCCACAGTTCGAAAGTGGTATGCTTATTTAGAAGGCATTAATGATATCATGCCAATCTCTGAAGGTAGTATCAAAGTATCCAAGCTCCAGAAGGATATAGATGGTGCCCTATTGTTCCAATCCCCACCAAACAGACCATCTCCAATCCAAGAAGCACCTCCTCTGAAAGAAGGCAGTGATCTTACAGGAGTGTGGTTTACTGATGCGTCATCTCACCGTGAGAACAATAAGTGGAAATACAAGGCCGTAGCACTGGAAGTAGCAACGGGGGAAAGAGCAATTGAAACAGGAGAAGGTAGCGCACAAGTAGGGGAACTCAGAGCCGTCCTACTAGCTGCACAACGTGGGGCTACTTACATTTACACTGACTCATATGCTGTTTTTAAAGGAGCCACTGAATGGATTGGACACTGGGCAGCCAATGATTGGCAGGTGAATAGAGTCCCAATCTGGGAGACAGAGAGTTGGAAGCAACTGTTGGAAATGGGAGGACAGAGAACATTGCACATTGGTTGGGTAAAAGGCCATGATCGTTCGAACTCGATCACTGCTCAATTCAACCAACAGGTAGATAGCCTCACGCGGTTGCAGCAAATTGACATTGTAGATGATGGTCGGGAATGGGAACGCTTACTCGAATGGTTACATATTAAGCGTGGCCATACAGGCCGTGCTGATCTGTATCAGGAAGGTCTAGCCCGGGGGTGGCCTGTGTCGGTTAAGCTGTGTGAACAAGTAGTAACCGCCTGTTCACAATGTCGCCTACGACTCAATAAAGATCATCCGAGTAAGGCGCCTCCTTTACACATTCGGGACAAGAAAACATTGTGGCATTCATGGCAAATTGATTATATTGGGCCCTTGAGATCATCAGGTGAGAAAAGATACGTCCTAGTCGGAGTGGAGATTATCTCTGGCCTCGCTATGGCCACCAGCTTCAAATCAGCTACCGGGAACAACACAGTGAAAGGCCTAAAAGGGTGGTTCAGCACACTTCCCCTTCCTGAGGAAATCCAAAGTGATAACGGTTCACACTTTACCGCTACAGTGGTACAAGATTGGGCCAAAGAAGAAGGGATTCGATGGGTATTTCATACTCCCTATTATCCTCAGGCTAATGGCATTGTTGAACGCACCAATGGATTGGTTAAGCGTTTTGCAAAAACTCATGAACCTGGTTGGCATTTGCCATTGGATGATGCCATCTATCAATTAAATAACAGATGGAGTGGAGATGGCTGTCCTAAAATGAAAGCTTTCTGTGTATCTGCTGATATCATCACTCCAAAAGTTCCCAATGAACCACGAAAATACCTGGGACAATTTCACCCTGGGCAACCTGTGTTAGTGAAAATGCCTCAAATTGGCACAGTACCAATGGTGTTAGCTACTCCCAAAAACCCCCATGCACGGGAAGCCAAAGACTGTTCAGGGAAGATACACCGGATCAGCACCCGGTGGATCTCGCCCTCTTTTTAACCCCGTCGGTCAAATGAGACCGAGCAGATTTTCTTTTCCTTTGTGTCTTACAGGAACCTCGGAAGAACTGTACGTGGACAGACGCATTGGCCTACGCTAACCTCGAGTGTCTCCAGGGAATCCTGACATTGATCCTGGCAATAACATTATTTTTGTTATGTATGGCCATCTGGAGGCCTAAATTTTAGAATGACGAATTGGCAGATGGAATTGATGCTATTCAGTTTTATCTTTTTACTCCCTGTTGTTTGTAGTCAAAGAGACCCAGAATGGCCGTGGTCTCAAGCTTATGTAAAACACAATGCGATGGCAGGAACAGGAAAAGGAAAATTGAGCCTGGCCACTGTAGTCCTACATGAAAATGAGGTGTTTTCAAAACATGAGATAGATCAAAGCATAGATAAAGTCGAACCTGACTCAACTCCACAGACTAGTCTGGTTCCACTGCCACTATCTGAAACCCCCGATAATGACACCTTATTGAGCGGACTTAAGAATCTGCCCCTTGATGATGAGCTTTGGGATAATGCACTGTCACGATACACTGCAAGCACTGAGACACTAGAAAACATGAGGGATTTAAATCTCTCCACTCTGGTTATACAAGGAAGTGAAGTATATTCCAGAGATAAATGGAGTTGGAAAGACTCACTCCAAATGGCTAAGCTTGAAGCCGTCCCAGGAAAGAAAATACAAATTAGCTGCCGAGTAATCAATGGGTCTGCTCACCATAGACCAACTGTAATTGAAACCATCCATGTAGACTCTACTAAACCGGACAAATATAACACTGATTGATTGTTACAAAATTATAGAGCCAAACTCAGATTGCTGGCACAACTTCACCTTTATCAAACCTATCATAGTATATTGTATTTGGGGCTACAGGGGCACGGAATTGTTATTTGAATTTATGATTGACTCAAATACATCTGAACCTGTTGAAATGAACCCAAAACCTACACCCCCACAAACTTTCAAGGGTGTAGCTACTCAGCCCTCCATTAGTCTAACTCCTTACACCTTTAACATTGGCCCTTATGCCATTAAACACACAGGTCAACAACAAATACCGTTTAACCCAACATATTCCCTCAAACGAGTAGAATTGTCAATGCAGATTAATATCTCTGCGATCAAACCCACCTGCTCACCATTCCTGAGTACATCTTATGCAGGATGGTCAGCATGGTTAGGCCGGCGAACTGTTGACACCTCACAACGACTGAAGAGAGAGGTGACTGGTATCTTAGGAACAGGACTGGGAGTCTTAAATAGTATAGATGCTGAGATACTTGCAAACAAACTAGTCACAACTACTAGTGATCTAGACAAATTAAAACATCCTCTACAGTCCTCTCTATCAGCATTGGGAAATCACCAATGGCTTTTATCGAATATATTGCCTCAGTGGGAGGAAACAGGTGAAAAAGACCATCAGCTGATCACAAATGCACTTGGTACAACCCAAAACAATGTTTCCTTGGCCCTTAGTTGTATCCAAGCCCAACTGTGGATGCAATCTATGACAGCCGCAATTATAAGGGAAGGTGAAGAAGGCACCTTGCCCACTGAAATTCGAAAAGTAATATGGGATAATGCAATTGAGTTTGAGAGAAAATTTCAATCCTGGTGGTATCTGGTTAATTTCACCTATGATCCCACTGAGAGCAAAGCCACAGCTTTTGTCTTAACGATACGCAATGCCTCAGTATACACCATATACCCAATCATCGCACTGGGGTTGAATCACCATGGAGCTATACTCCATCCGGTAGAGCATAGAGTGTGGGCGCAACAAAACGAGAATAAATGGCAAACTGTTGATGTTGAAGCATGCATTTCACGAGATCAACAAGGATTCATTTGTGAGAGTAATACTCTCAAGGCACAAGACATTTGTCTTGACACCAACCAGAATGTTTGTCATTTTGAGATACAACCTGATGAAACCCCAGAAACTGTGCTTGTATATATTGGGAAAGGGTGTGTTTGCATGAGGTCTCCCTGTACTTTTGTATTCGTAGATGACATAGCAGTAGATATAAGTAATAACTCAAATCTTTGTGTTTGTAACTTTACTAACATCATTGGATGTGACTTCAGTTATTCAGCTCCTGTTACGTCTTTTCAATTGCTACAATCTAATTACACATTGATTCGAGATTTGCTGCCTACCCCTATCGGAATGAATCTCTCACTAGTGAGGAAGTTGCTACAACACGATGAATTGAAGCGATTGTTGAAAGAGGCCCAAGAAAATGGACAAAGAACTCTGATTACTGTCCATCATGATGTTGAAGAAATACACCATGTACTGGAAAGGGTCAAGAGAGATGGTGGACATGAATGGTGGGACACCCTCTTTGGATGGTCACCGACAGCTACAGGACTTTTTAACAAGATGCTCCATCCTGTTGTTGTTCTACTAGTACTCACTGTATTGTGCTTTGCTTTGACAATTGTTTTGCATGTTAGACTTTGGATTATGATGAAACGCTTAACTCGCTTAATCACCCCACAAGAAGTATTTGCACTTGATATCCCTCGCCATAAGAGGACGTGTGATATTCCCCATCAGTATTGATTATCGTGGAGCTTGAGTGACTGTAGTCACGGGGTGGATTATGTGGAATAATTACTAAATTGGCCAAGAATACAAAAATACAGCATTGTTCACACATTAAGGAAAGTCATAAAATCAAGAGGCTTCTGAGGTAGAATACAGCCACAGCTAGCACATGAAGAATGCAACATCTGTGATTCCCTGTGCGAGGTTGTTTGCGAAACTACACGAGGGATGGAACGGAACACGCTTGTTCCGTGGCCTTCCCTTGTGACGAATAGCAGATATGGGGACGAGATGGTACTACGGAACTGATAAGCGGCCTACACGCTACCCGAGCCAACCTTTCGTCAAATGTTGATGAAATGCTGTCCTTTTGTGCGAACTTTGCTCACCACAATGTACCAAAACACACCTCCATCCCGGAGGCTATCCGCCCCCGAGGTGTGAACACTCCTCCTTGAATACATTCATCATAATAAAAGTATGTATGACTAAAGTCACTCAAACTCCACTTTGAAGATAAAAAAATAATATAAAAATAGCCCAAGAGAGAGGGGATGTCAGGGAAGACACCATCGCGAAGAATTCCACCGCTGATTTCCGGGATCAGTCGACGGGCTGAGCCTTTCTTCCCCCCCATAGGGACGCCTTTGGGTAAGACTTCGATTACACCGAGCGCTTTCTCGGGGACTTAGAAATTTCTCTAGAGAATCTCTACCCTACGTTTATAGCCAGGCTGTATCGTTTATAATTTTGTCGCGCGTTTGTATACTTAGCAATATCTTTATTTGCACGTGCTTTGCAGACAGTGTATTTATCACCGGCAATCCTAAAGAACCTGTATATCTGTTGTTTAAATAAACTGCACTGTTTAAGTAGCTAGTCGTTCCGCTTTCTCACTGAACGCGACCAAAACTACAGAGAGGCCGTGCTAGTTCAGGAGCACGACTAGACTGAAGGTGCAGTCCACTATTAGTGTATCCAAATCGTAGTAGTTTAATACATATTAAACGCGATTGGACTGATAGTGCTGAATTGGGCATCACTCAGAATTTAAACCTAGCCGCACCTAGCCTCCCACCTCGGTGAGGAGTGTTAGAACGCAAGGGGGTTTATCTTCTGCCAAAACCGCTTGGCCCCGTTTCACGCAACAGAATTTGGCGTAGTCGGCAGGATTGCCATGGATAAACTGCTGCAAAAATATGATTGTGCCCCTTCGCAGGCTGGGAAGGAGTGGGCCCAAAAATTTTGGAAGGATGAAGAGAAAGTGGTGGAACGTATTGAAGAGTGTCGGGTTTCACAGAAGCTCAGAGCGGGGAAAGGCAAGGGTGTGATTTGTGCTGTGTTAGGCGCCTGTTTATCTTGTGCACAACAAGAAGCTAGAGAAACCCCTGCTCCTAATCTGATTTCAGCTGTAGAATATGCAACCCTGAAATCGGAGAATGAGGTGCTGAAGTCATCATTAGCCTTGCAAAAGGAGACAGGAGAAAAATTAAGAACTCACGTCGATAAGCTTGTGAGTGAGAATGAATGTTTAGGAAACCAGAATGCTCAACTTAAAATATTATTAGAAAGGGTGACTGGGCTCTTAGATAAAATGCAGCCCTCGACCCAGGTCCAACAGATTCGTAAGTTAATGTGTTATCCAAATTCCGGAACCCAGACCGGAGATTTTTTGTCTAATAGTGAGGATGACGAAGAAGATGAGGAGGAAAGGACTTTTACTTTGAAATCCCAAGTTTTTCCTTTACGTCCTCTGGTTAAAACTGAAACTGCGGTTGATGACGATGATGAAATTCACACCACTGTGCGTACCGTTCCACGGACACCAACCGAGTTAACAAAAATAAGGGAGAAATATTCGAGGTGACCAGAAGAGTCAGCTGTTGAGTACGTGTGGCGAGTTTCTTCTGAAGGGGGGGACAGAATTATGCTGAGTGAGGAAGAAGCAGGAGACTCTTGGGGACCAGGAGTGTTTTTAACCACTATGCCTGGGGATCATAATTATTCCCTAACTGCTCGAGCAGCCTATTGGGCAGGGGGTATGGATCCGCGAGAGAGGGGGGAGCCGTTAGAGATTAGAGCTACAGGCTACTCTGATCTGTTTGCGGCTGTACGGAAAGCAGCTTGTCTGCAAGCCATGTATGACAGAGAGGAATTTCGGAAATCCCCAATGTCAGCCCCTATCGACCCCGATCGATTAGCCCCTCTCATCCGTGGTCTTCCCGATTGCCTGAAACCGTTCCTTGTTCGTACTCAAGATCGTATACGAGAGGCTCGGGGTGCTCATAGGCGGGGCCGTCGTCACTACATGCCCACCTGGAATGAATATGTACAGGAAATAGATCAATATGGGCGCCGAATGGGCTGGGCCAGCCTAACTAGTGAGAAATCCTCCGAACACCCCCGAAAGGTTCGCCAAGTCCGAACTCACACTAAAAACCCTAAATCGGAGGAAAGATTTAAGCCTGATAAGGACCGGAATGAGTTGTGGCGTAAAGCCCTACAATTAGGGGTGCCCCGACAATTCTTGCACGGTGTCCCTACGGGAGACCTCCGTACACTAGTCCAATCTCTAACTAGAAAGAATAATGTGGCTGGGGAGAAAAGTCTAACCAGAGAATCCCCAAGTCGTGAGAAAATTGTGCCTTCTGCACCGGAACGTAACTTGATTGATTTGACAGAGTCCCAGCCAAAAAACTCCTATCCCCGGGGAGGGCAGTGAGCCACCCTGTCCGGCAGGTACTAGCAATTCAATGGCTCTCTCATAAAGACTCCGAACCCGTTATTATCATTCCTGTTGGACCCCGGAAGATATTGGTAAATTTTATTATTGATACTGGAGCCCAAATGTCTGCAATCACTAACGAAACAGCACAACTTCTAGGTATAAATCCCACCCGACGCAGAGTCAACTTCACAGGAATTGATGGTGTGGTAAAAACATGCCCCACTGCAAAAATTAACCTCTGGTTGCCGGGAGAGCAGCGAATGACTAGGGCAGAAGTGTTAGTGGGTGCCTCACATTCTAACCTCCTAGGATTTGACGTGCTGCGTGGGCGAATGTGGAAATTCCCGGATGGAACTGCGTGGAGTTTTGCAGGACGCAAAAAAGGATTAGACACAGTTAAACTGGGCCTATTAGAAACATCTATACCTTTGCCTCCCTCTAAAATTACCAACGTCCGACAGTACCCACTGCCTGCAGCTGCACTTGCAGGAGCAGACGGGGTGGTATCAGATTTAGAAAAAAGAAACATCATTAAGAGGACTCACTCGCCTTATAATTCACCGGTGTGGCCAGTAAAGAAACCAACCGGGCAATGGCATTTCACAGTAGATTACCGAAAGTTAAACGCCAACACTGCACCCCTGACCGCTGCGGTTCCGAGTATCGCGGAAATTGTGACAATGATAAAAGGAGCTGCCCATCCTTGGATGGCTGCCTTAGATGTAAAAGACATGTTTTTTATGATTCCCCTCCTTGAGCAAGACAAAGCGCAGTTTGCATTCACGTGGAAAGGAGTCCAATATACCTTTAACCGACTTCCACAAGGATACAAACATTCCCCCACCATTGCTCATAATGCTTTAGCTAAAGCGCTATCAGAGATTCCTGTTTCACAGGGATGTACAGTATACCAATATATTGGCGACATCTTAATAGGGGGGGAGAGAGCCAAGAAAGTGTACAAGACATGATGCAAAACATCCGAAAAACATTATCAGATTTGGGATTGGAAATTCCAGACTCAAAATGTCAGGGACCTGCACAGGAAGTTAAATTCCTGGGGGTCTGGTGGATTAAGGGAGCTGCTTCTGTCCCTCAGGATACCCTGAAAAAAATAGAACATGGACAGAATCCTTCCAGCACGAAGGAGTTACAGCAAGTTCTGGGAACTTTAAGTTATTGGCGTAAACACATCCCTGGCTTTTCCATCATTGCTCGCCCCCTTTATTGTTTGCTCAAAAAAGGTAAATCCTGGGAGTGGACTGAACAACATACTAATGCACTGGAATTGCTAATAAAAGAGCTAAGGTTATTCCAACAACTTGGCCCCATACATCCAACTGACCCTGTCCATGTAGAATGGGGGTCCAGCGAACATGGTTCTCATTGTAACTTATGGCAAAAGGGACCAGCAGGACCGGAGAGACCATTAGAATTTAGCTCTCACTCCTTTAACGATACTGAGAGCAGATATTCAGACCTAGAGAAGGGTTTACTGTCCCTGGTGCGAGCATTGCAACGAGCAGAGCAGATAAGGAGAGAACAGAGCGTGATTGTTCGGGGCCCTTTTCGTCTCCTAGATGTGGTCCGTAAAGGGACAGCACCACCAGCCGGCATTGCCCAGAAACCCACAGTTCGAAAGTGGTATGCTGATTTAGAAGGCATTAATGATATCATGCCAATCTCTGAAGGTAGTATCAAAGTATCCAAGCTCCAGAAGGATATAGATGGTGCCCTATTGTTCCAATCCCCACCAAACAGACCATCTCCAATCCAAGAAGCACCTCCTCTGAAAGAAGGCAGTGATCTTACAGGAGTGTGGTTTACTGATGCGTCATCTCACCGTGAGAACAATAAGTGGAAATACAAGGCCGTAGCACTGGAAGTAGCAACGGGGGAAAGAGCAATTGAAACAGGAGAAGGTAGCGCACAAGTAGGGGAACTCAGAGCCGTCCTACTAGCTGCACAACGTGGGGCTACTTACATTTACACTGACTCATATGCTGTTTTTAAAGGAGCCACTGAATGGATTGGACACTGGGCAGCCAATGATTGGCAGGTGAATAGAGTCCCAATCTGGGAGACAGAGAGTTGGAAGCAACTGTTGGAAATGGGAGGACAGAGAACATTGCACATTGGTTGGGTAAAAGGCCATGATCGTTCGAACTCGATCACTGCTCAATTCAACCAACAGGTAGATAGCCTCACGCGGTTGCAGCAAATTGACATTGTAGATGATGGTCGGGAATGGGAACGCTTACTCGAATGGTTACATATTAAGCGTGGCCATACAGGCCGTGCTGATCTGTATCAGGAAGGTCTAGCCCGGGGGTGGCCTGTGTCGGTTAAGCTGTGTGAACAAGTAGTAACCGCCTGTTCACAATGTCGCCTACGACTCAATAAAGATCATCCGAGTAAGGCGCCTCCTTTACACATTCGGGACAAGAAAACATTGTGGCATTCATGGCAAATTGATTATATTGGGCCCTTGAGATCATCAGGCGAGAAAAGATACGTCCTAGTCGGAGTGGAGATTATCTCTGGCCTCGCTATGGCCACCAGCTTCAAATCAGCTACCGGGAACAACACAGTGAAAGGCCTAAAAGGGTGGTTCAGCACACTTCCCCTTCCTGAGGAAATCCAAAGTGATAACGGTTCACACTTTACCGCTACAGTGGTACAAGATTGGGCCAAAGAAGAAGGGATTCGATGGGTATTTCATACTCCCTATTATCCTCAGGCTAATGGCATTGTTGAACGCACCAATGGATTGGTTAAGCGTTTTGCAAAAACTCATGAACCTGGTTGGCATTTGCCATTGGATGATGCCATCTATCAATTAAATAACAGATGGAGTGGAGATGGCTGTCCTAAAATGAAAGCTTTCTGTGTATCTGCTGATATCATCACTCCAAAAGTTCCCAATGAACCACGAAAATACCTGGGACAATTTCACCCTGGGCAACCTGTGTTAGTGAAAATGCCTCAAATTGGCACAGTACCAATGGTGTTAGCTACTCCCAAAAACCCCCATGCACGGGAAGCCAAAGACTGTTCAGGGAAGATACACCGGATCAGCACCCGGTGGATCTCGCCCTCTTTTTAACCCCGTCGGTCAAATGAGACCGAGCAGATTTTCTTTTCCTTTGTGTCTTACAGGAACCTCGGAAGAACTGTACGTGGACAGACGCATTGGCCTACGCTAACCTCGAGTGTCTCCAGGGAATCCTGACATTGATCCTGGCAATAACATTATTTTTGTTATGTATGGCCATCTGGAGGCCTAAATTTTAGAATGACGAATTGGCAGATGGAATTGATGCTATTCAGTTTTATCTTTTTACTCCCTGTTGTTTGTAGTCAAAGAGACCCAGAATGGCCGTGGTCTCAAGCTTATGTAAAACACAATGCGATGGCAGGAACAGGAAAAGGAAAATTGAGCCTGGCCACTGTAGTCCTACATGAAAATGAGGTGTTTTCAAAACATGAGATAGATCAAAGCATAGATAAAGTCGAACCTGACTCAACTCCACAGACTAGTCTGGTTCCACTGCCACTATCTGAAACCCCCGATAATGACACCTTATTGAGCGGACTTAAGAATCTGCCCCTTGATGATGAGCTTTGGGATAATGCACTGTCACGATACACTGCAAGCACTGAGACACTAGAAAACATGAGGGATTTAAATCTCTCCACTCTGGTTATACGAGGAAGTGAAGTATATTCCAGAGATAAATGGAGTTGGAAAGACTCACTCCAAATGGCTAAGCTTGAAGCCGTCCCAGGAAAGAAAATACAAATTAGCTGCCGAGTAATCAATGGGTCTGCTCACCATAGACCAACTGTAATTGAAACCATCCATGTAGACTCTACTAAACCGGACAAATATAACACTGATTGATTGTTACAAAATTATAGAGCCAAACTCAGATTGCTGGCACAACTTCACCTTTATCAAACCTATCATAGTATATTGTATTTGGGGCTACAGGGGCACGGAATTGTTATTTGAATTTATGATTGACTCAAATACATCTGAACCTGTTGAAATGAACCCAAAACCTACACCCCCACAAACTTTCAAGGGTGTAGCTACTCAGCCCTCCATTAGTCTAACTCCTTACACCTTTAACATTGGCCCTTATGCCATTAAACACACAGGTCAACAACAAATACCGTTTAACCCAACATATTCCCTCAAACGAGTAGAATTGTCAATGCAGATTAATATCTCTACGATCAAACCCACCTGCTCACCATTCCTGAGTACATCTTATGCAGGATGGTCAGCATGGTTAGGCCGGCGAACTGTTGACACCTCACAACGACTGAAGAGAGAGGTGACTGGTATCTTAGGAACAGGACTGGGAGTCTTAAATAGTATAGATGCTGAGATACTTGCAAACAAACTAGTCACAACTACTAGTGATCTAGACAAATTAAAACATCCTCTACAGTCCTCTCTATCAGCATTGGGAAATCACCAATGGCTTTTATCGAATATATTGCCTCAGTGGGAGGAAACAGGTGAAAAAGACCATCAGCTGATCACAAATGCACTTGGTACAACCCCAAACAATGTTTCCTTGGCCCTTAGTTGTATCCAAGCCCAACTGTGGATGCAATCTATGACAGCCGCAATTATAAGGGAAGGTGAAGAAGGCACCTTGCCCACTGAAATTCGAAAAGTAATATGGGATAATGCAATTGAGTTTGAGAGAAAATTTCAGTCCTGGTGGTATCTGGTTAATTTCACCTATGATCCCACTGAGAGCAAAGCCACAGCTTTTGTCTTAACGATACGCAATGCCTCAGTATACACCATATACCCAATCATCGCACTGGGGTTGAATCACCATGGAGCTATACTCCATCCGGTAGAGCATAGAGTGTGGGCGCAACAAAACGAGAATAAATGGCAAACTGTTGATGTTGAAGCATGCATTTCACGAGATCAACAAGGATTCATTTGTGAGAGTAATACTCTCAAGGCACAAGACATTTGTCTTGACACCAACCAGAATGTTTGTCATTTTGAGATACAACCTGATGAAACCCCAGAAACTGTGCTTGTATATATTGGGAAAGGGTGTGTTTGCATGAGGTCTCCCTGTACTTTTGTATTCGTAGATGACATAGCAGTAGATATAAGTAATAACTCAAATCTTTGTGTTTGTAACTTTACTAACATCATTGGATGTGACTTCAGTTATTCAGCTCCTGTTACATCTTTTCAATTGCTACAATCTAATTACACATTGATTCGAGATTTGCTGCCTACCCCTATCGGAATGAATCTCTCACTAGTGAGGAAGTTGCTACAACACGATGAATTGAAGCGATTGTTGAAAGAGGCCCAAGAAAATGGACAAAGAACTCTGATTACTGTCCATCATGATGTTGAAGAAATACACCATGTACTGGAAAGGGTCAAGAGAGACGGTGGACATGAATGGTGGGACACCCTCTTTGGATGGTCACCGACAGCTACAGGACTTTTTAACAAGATGCTCCATCCTGTTGTTGTTCTACTAGTACTCACTGTATTGTGCTTTGCTTTGACAATTGTTTTGCATGTTAGACTTTGGATTATGATGAAACGCTTAACTCGCTTAATCACCCCGCAAGAAGTATTTGCACTTGATATCCCTCGCCATAAGAGGACATGTGATATTCCCCATCAGTATTGATTATCGTGGAGCTTGAGTGACTGTAGTCACGGGGTGGATTATGTGGAATAATTACTAAATTGGCCAAGAATACAAAAATACAGCATTGTTCACACATTAAGGAAAGTCATAAAATCAAGAGGCTTCTGAGGTAGAATACAGCCACAGCTAGCACACGAAGAATGCAACATCTGTGATTCCCTGCGCAAGGTTGTTTGCGAAACTACACGAGGGATGGAACGGAACACGCTTGTTCCGTGGCCTTCCCTTGTGACGAATAGCAGATATGGGGACGAGATGGTACTACGGAACTGATAAGCGGCCTACACGCTACCCGAGCCAACATTTCGTCAAATGTTGATGAAATGCTGTCCTTTTGTGCGAACTTTGCTCACCACAATGTACCAAAACACACCTCCATCCCGGAGGCTATCCGCCCCCGAGGTGTGAACACTCCTCCTTGAATACATTCATCATAATAAAAGTATGTATGACTAAAGTCACTCAAACTCCACTTTGAAGATAAAAAAATAATATAAAAATAGCCCAAGAGAGAGGGGATGTCAGGGAAGACACCATCGCGAAGAATTCCACCGCTGATTTCCGGGATCAGTCGACGGGCTGAGCCTTTCTTCCCCCCCATAGGGACGCCTTTGGGTAAGACTTCGATTACACCGAGCGCTTTCTCGGGGACTTAGAAATTTCTCTAGAGAATCTCTACCCTACGTTTATAGCCAGGCTGTATCGTTTATAATTTTGTCGCGCGTTTGTATACTTAGCAATATCTTTATTTGCACGTGCTTTGCAGACAGTGTATTTATCACCGGCAATCCTAAAGAACCTGTATATCTGTTGTTTAAATAAACTGCACTGTTTAAGTAGCTAGTCGTTCCGCTTTCTCACTGAACGCGACCAAAACTACAGAGAGGCCGTGCTAGTTCAGGAGCACGACTAGACTGAAGGTGCAGTCCACTATTAGTGTATCCAAATCGTAGTAGTTTAATACATATTAAACGCGATTGGACTGATAGTGCTGAATTGGGCATCACTCAGAATTTAAACCTAGCCGCACCTAGCCTCCCACCTCGGTGAGGAGTGTTAGAACGCAAGGGGGTTTATCTTCTGCCAAAACCGCTTGGCCCCGTTTCACGCAACAGAATTTGGCGTAGTCGGCAGGATTGCCATGGATAAACTGCTGCAAAAATATGATTGTGCCCCTTCCCAGGCTGGGAAGGAGTGGGCCCAAAAATTTTGGAAGGATGAAGAGAAAGTGGTGGAACGTATTGAAGAGTGTCGGGTTTCACAGAAGCTCAGAGCGGGGAAAGGCAAGGGTGTGATTTGTGCTGTGTTAGGCGCCTGTTTATCTTGTGCACAACAAGAAGCTAGAGAAACCCCTGCTCCTAATCTGATTTCAGCTGTAGAATATGCAACCCTGAAATCGGAGAATGAGGTGCTGAAGTCATCATTAGCCTTGCAAAAGGAGACAGGAGAAAAATTAAGAACTCACGTCGATAAGCTTGTGAGTGAGAATGAATGTTTAGGAAACCAGAATGCTCAACTTAAAATATTATTAGAAAGGGTGACTGGGCTCTTAGATAAAATGCAGCCCTCGACCCAGGTCCAACAGATTCGTAAGTTAATGTGTTATCCAAATTCCGGAACCCAGACCGGAGATTTTTTGTCTAACAGTGAGGATGACGAAGAAGATGAGGAGGAAAGGACTTTTACTTTGAAATCCCAAGTTTTCCCTTTACGTCCTCTGGTTAAAACTGAAACTGCGGTTGATGACGATGATGAAATTCACACCACTGTGCGTACCGTTCCACGGACACCAACCGAGTTAACAAAAATAAGGGAGAAATATTCGAGGCGACCAGAAGAGTCAGCTGTTGAGTACGTGTGGCGAGTTTCTTCTGAAGGGGGGGACAGAATTATGCTGAGTGAGGAAGAAGCAGGAGACTCTTGGGGGCCAGGAGTGTTTTTAACCACTATGCCTGGGGATCATAATTATTCCCTAACTGCTCGAGCAGCCTATTGGGCAGGGGGTATGGATCCGCGAGAGAGGGGGGAGCCGTTAGAGATTAGAGCTACAGGCTACTCTGATCTGTTTGCGGCTGTACGGAAAGCAGCTTGTCTGCAAGCCATGTATGACAGAGAGGAATTTCGGAAATCCCCAATGTCAGCCCCTATCGACCCCGATCGATTAGCCCCTCTCATCCGTGGTCTTCCCGATTGCCTGAAACCGTTCCTTGTTCGTACTCAAGATCGTATACGAGAGGCTCGGGGTGCTCATAGGCGGGGCCGTCGTCACTACATGCCCACCTGGAATGAATATGTACAGGAAATAGATCAATATGGGCGCCGAATGGGCTGGGCCAGCCTAACTAGTGAGAAATCCTCCGAACACCCCCGAAAGGTTCGCCAAGTCCGAACTCACACTAAAAACCCTAAATCGGAGGAAAGGTTTAAGCCTGATAAGGACCGGAATGAGTTGTGGCGTAAAGCCCTACAATTAGGGGTGCCCCGACAATTCTTGCACGGTGTCCCTACGGGAGACCTCCGTACACTAGTCCAATCTCTAACTAGAAAGAATAATGTGGCTGGGGAGAAAAGTCTAACCAGAGAATCCCCAAGTCGTGAGAAAATTGTGCCTTCTGCACCGGAACGTAACTTGATTGATTTGACAGAGTCCCAGCCAAAAAACTCCTATCCCCGGGGAGGGCAGTGAGCCACCCTGTCCGGCAGGTACTAGCAATTCAATGGCTCTCTCATAAAGACTCCGAACCCGTTATTATCATTCCTGTTGGACCCCGGAAGATATTGGTAAATTTTATTATTGATACTGGAGCCCAAATGTCTGCAATCACTAACGAAACAGCACAACTTCTAGGTATAAATCCCACCCGACGCAGAGTCAACTTCACAGGAATTGATGGTGTGGTAAAAACATGCCCCACTGCAAAAATTAACCTCTGGTTGCCGGGAGAGCAGCGAATGACTAGGGCAGAAGTGTTAGTGGGTGCCTCACATTCTAACCTCCTAGGATTTGACGTGCTGCGTGGGCGAATGTGGAAATTCCCGGATGGAACTGCGTGGAGTTTTGCAGGACGCAAAAAAGGATTAGACACAGTTAAACTGGGCCTATTAGAAACATCTATACCTTTGCCTCCCTCTAAAATTACCAACGTCCGACAGTACCCACTGCCTGCAGCTGCACTTGCAGGAGCAGACGGGGTGGTATCAGATTTAGAAAAAAGAAACATCATTAAGAGGACTCACTCGCCTTATAATTCACCGGTGTGGCCAGTAAAGAAACCAACCGGGCAATGGCGTTTCACAGTAGATTACCGAAAGTTAAACGCCAACGCTGCACCCCTGACCGCTGCGGTTCCGAGTATCGCGGAAATTGTGACAATGATAAAAGGAGCTGCCCATCCTTGGATGGCTGCCTTAGATGTAAAAGACATGTTTTTTATGATTCCCCTCCTTGAGCAAGACAAAGCGCAGTTTGCATTCACGTGGAAAGGAGTCCAATATACCTTTAACCGACTTCCACAAGGATACAAACATTCCCCCACCATTGCTCATAATGCTTTAGCTAAAGCGCTATCAGAGATTCCCGTTTCACAGGGATGTACAGTATACCAATATATTGACGACATCTTAATAGGGGGGGAGAGAGCCAAGAAAGTGTACAAGACATGATGCAAAACATCCGAAAAACATTATCAGATTTGGGATTGGAAATTCCAGACTCAAAATGTCAGGGACCTGCACAGGAAGTTAAATTCCTGGGGGTCTGGTGGATTAAGGGAGCTGCTTCTGTCCCTCAGGATACCCTGAAAAAAATAGAACATGGACAGAATCCTTCCAGCACGAAGGAGTTACAGCAAGTTCTGGGAACTTTAAGTTATTGGCGTAAACACATCCCTGGCTTTTCCATCATTGCTCGCCCCCTTTATTGTTTGCTCAAAAAAGGTAAATCCTGGGAGTGGACTGAACAACATACTAATGCACTGGAATTGCTAATAAAAGAGCTAAGGTTATTCCAACAACTTGGCCCCATACATCCAACTGACCCTGTCCATGTAGAATGGGGGTCCAGCGAACATGGTTCTCATTGTAACTTATGGCAAAAGGGACCAGCAGGACCGGAGAGACCATTAGAATTTAGCTCTCACTCCTTTAACGATACTGAGAGCAGATATTCAGACCTAGAGAAGGGTTTACTGTCCCTGGTGCGAGCATTGCAACGAGCAGAGCAGATAAGGAGAGAACAGAGCGTGATTGTTCGGGGCCCTTTTCGTCTCCTAGATGTGGTCCGTAAAGGGACAGCACCACCAGCCGGCATTGCCCAGAAACCCACAGTTCGAAAGTGGTATGCTTATTTAGAAGGCATTAATGATATCATGCCAATCTCTGAAGGTAGTATCAAAGTATCCAAGCTCCAGAAGGATATAGATGGTGCCCTATTGTTCCAATCCCCACCAAACAGACCATCTCCAATCCAAGAAGCACCTCCTCTGAAAGAAGGCAGTGATCTTACAGGAGTGTGGTTTACTGATGCGTCATCTCACCGTGAGAACAATAAGTGGAAATACAAGGCCGTAGCACTGGAAGTAGCAACGGGGGAAAGAGCAATTGAAACAGGAGAAGGTAGCGCACAAGTAGGGGAACTCAGAGCCGTCCTACTAGCTGCACAACGTGGGGCTACTTACATTTACACTGACTCATATGCTGTTTTTAAAGGAGCCACTGAATGGATTGGACACTGGGCAGCCAATGATTGGCAGGTGAATAGAGTCCCAATCTGGGAGACAGAGAGTGGGAAGCAACTGTTGGAAATGGGAGGACAGAGAACATTGCACATTGGTTGGGTAAAAGGCCATGATCGTTCGAACTCGATCACTGCTCAATTCAACCAACAGGTAGATAGCCTCACGCGGTTGCAGCAAATTGACATTGTAGATGATGGTCGGGAATGGGAACGCTTACTCGAATGGTTACATATTAAGCGTGGCCATACAGGCCGTGCTGATCTGTATCAGGAAGGTCTAGCCCGGGGGTGGCCTGTGTCGGTTAAGCTGTGTGAACAAGTAGTAACCGCCTGTTCACAATGTCGCCTACGACTCAATAAAGATCATCCGAGTAAGGCGCCTCCTTTACACATTCGGGACAAGAAAACATTGTGGCATTCATGGCAAATTGATTATATTGGGCCCTTGAGATCATCAGGTGAGAAAAGATACGTCCTAGTCGGAGTGGAGATTATCTCTGGCCTCGCTATGGCCACCAGCTTCAAATCAGCTACCGGGAACAACACAGTGAAAGGCCTAAAAGGGTGGTTCAGCACACTTCCCCTTCCTGAGGAAATCCAAAGTGATAACGGTTCACACTTTACCGCTACAGTGGTACAAGATTGGGCCAAAGAAGAAGGGATTCGATGGGTATTTCATACTCCCTATTATCCTCAGGCTAATGGCATTGTTGAACGCACCAATGGATTGGTTAAGCGTTTTGCAAAAACTCATGAACCTGGTTGGCATTTGCGATTGGATGATGCCATCTATCAATTAAATAACAGATGGAGTGGAGATGGCTGTCCTAAAATGAAAGCTTTCTGTGTATCTGCTGATATCATCACTCCAAAAGTTCCCAATGAACCACGAAAATACCTGGGACAATTTCACCCTGGGCAACCTGTGTTAGTGAAAATGCCTCAAATTGGCACAGTACCAATGGTGTTAGCTACTCCCAAAAACCCCCATGCACGGGAAGCCAAAGACTGTTCAGGGAAGATACACCGGATCAGCACCCGGTGGATCTCGCCCTCTTTTTAACCCCGTTGGTCAAATGAGACCGAGCAGATTTTCTTTTCCTTTGTGTCTTACAGGAACCTCGGAAGAACTGTACGTGGACAGACGCGTTGGCCTACGCTAACCTCGAGTGTCTCCAGGGAATCCTGACATTGATCCTGGCAATAACATTATTTTTGTTATGTATGGCCATCTGGAGGCCTAAATTTTAGAATGACGAATTGGCAGATGGAATTGATGCTATTCAGTTTTATCTTTTTACTCCCTGTTGTTTGTAGTCAAAGAGACCCAGAATGGCCGTGGTCTCAAGCTTATGTAAAACACAATGCGATGGCAGGAACAGGAAAAGGAAAATTGAGCCTGGCCACTGTAGTCCTACATGAAAATGAGGTGTTTTCAAAACATGAGATAGATCAAAGCATAGATAAAGTCGAACCTGACTCAACTCCACAGACTAGTCTGGTTCCACTGCCACTATCTGAAACCCCCGATAATGACACCTTATTGAGCGGACTTAAGAATCTGCCCCTTGATGATGAGCTTTGGGATAATGCACTGTCACGATACACTGCAAGCACTGAGACACTAGAAAACATGAGGGATTTAAATCTCTCCACTCTGGTTATACGAGGAAGTGAAGTATATTCCAGAGATAAATGGAGTTGGAAAGACTCACTCCAAATGGCTAAGCTTGAAGCCGTCCCAGGAAAGAAAATACAAATTAGCTGCCGAGTAATCAATGGGTCTGCTCACCATAGACCAACTGTAATTGAAACCATCCATGTAGACTCTACTAAACCGGACAAATATAACACTGATTGATTGTTACAAAATTATAGAGCCAAACTCAGATTGCTGGCACAACTTCACCTTTATCAAACCTATCATAGTATATTGTATTTGGGGCTACAGGGGCACGGAATTGTTATTTGAATTTATGATTGACTCAAATACATCTGAACCTGTTGAAATGAACCCAAAACCTACACCCCCACAAACTTTCAAGGGTGTAGCTACTCAGCCCTCCATTAGTCTAACTCCTTACACCTTTAACATTGGCCCTTATGCCATTAAACACACAGGTCGACAACAAATACCGTTTAACCCAACATATTCCCTCAAACGAGTAGAATTGTCAATGCAGATTAATATCTCTGCGATCAAACCCACCTGCTCACCATTCCTGAGTACATCTTATGCAGGATGGTCAGCATGGTTAGGCCGGCGAACTGTTGACACCTCACAACGACTGAAGAGAGAGGTGACTGGTATCTTAGGAACAGGACTGGGAGTCTTAAATAGTACAGATGCTGAGATACTTGCAAACAAACTAGTCACAACTACTAGTGATCTAGACAAATTAAAACATCCTCTACAGTCCTCTCTATCAGCATTGGGAAATCACCAATGGCTTTTATCGAATATATTGCCTCAGTGGGAGGAAACAGGTGAAAAAGACCATCAGCTGATCACAAATGCACTTGGTACAACCCAAAACAATGTTTCCTTGGCCCTTAGTTGTATCCAAGCCCAACTGTGGATGCAATCTATGACAGCCGCAATTATAAGGGAAGGTGAAGAAGGCACCTTGCCCACTGAAATTCGAAAAGTAATATGGGATAATGCAATTGAGTTTGAGAGAAAATTTCAATCCTGGTGGTATCTGGTTAATTTCACCTATGATCCCACTGAGAGCAAAGCCACAGCTTTTGTCTTAACGATACGCAATGCCTCAGTATACACCATATACCCAATCATCGCACTGGGGTTGAATCACCATGGAGCTATACTCCATCCGGTAGAGCATAGAGTGTGGGCGCAACAAAACGAGAATAAATGGCAAACTGTTGATGTTGAAGCATGCATTTCACGAGATCAACAAGGATTCATTTGTGAGAGTAATACTCTCAAGGCACAAGACATTTGTCTTGACACCAACCAGAATGTTTGTCATTTTGAGATACAACCTGATGAAACCCCAGAAACTGTGCTTGTATATATTGGGAAAGGGTGTGTTTGCATGAGGTCTCCCTGTACTTTTGTATTCGTAGATGACATAGCAGTAGATATAAGTAATAACTCAAATCTTTGTGTTTGTAACTTTACTAACATCATTGGATGTGACTTCAGTTATTCAGCTCCTGTTACGTCTTTTCAATTGCTACAATCTAATTACACATTGATTCGAGATTTGCTGCCTACCCCTATCGGAATGAATCTCTCACTAGTGAGGAAGTTGCTACAACACGATGAATTGAAGCGATTGTTGAAAGAGGCCCAAGAAAATGGACAAAGAACTCTGATTACTGTCCATCATGATGTTGAAGAAATACACCATGTACTGGAAAGGGTCAAGAGAGACGGTGGACATGAATGGTGGGACACCCTCTTTGGATGGTCACCGACAGCTACAGGACTTTTTAACAAGATGCTCCATCCTGTTGTTGTTCTACTAGTACTCACTGTATTGTGCTTTGCTTTGACAATTGTTTTGCATGTTAGACTTTGGATTATGATGAAACGCTTAACTCGCTTAATCACCCCGCAAGAAGTATTTGCACTTGATATCCCTCGCCATAAGAGGACATGTGATATTCCCCATCAGTATTGATTATCGTGGAGCTTGAGTGACTGTAGTCACAGGGTGGATTATGTGGAATAATTACTAAATTGGCCAAGAATACAAAAATACAGCATTGTTCACACATTAAGGAAAGTCATAAAATCAAGAGGCTTCTGAGGTAGAATACAGCCACAGCTAGCACACGAAGAATGCAACATCTGTGATTCCCTGCGCAAGGTTGTTTGCGAAACTACACGAGGGATGGAACGGAACACGCTTGTTCCGTGGCCTTCCCTTGTGACGAATAGCAGATATGGGGACGAGATGGTACTACGGAACTGATAAGCGGCCTACACGCTACCCGAGCCAACCTTTCGTCAAATGTTGATGAAATGCTGTCCTTTTGTGCGAACTTTGCTCACCACAATGTACCAAAACACACCTCCATCCCGGAGGCTATCCGCCCCCGAGGTGTGAACACTCCTCCTTGAATACATTAATCATAATAAAAGTATGTATGACTAAAGTCACTCAAACTCCACTTTGAAGATAAAAAAATAATATAAAAATAGCCCAAGAGAGAGGGGATGTCAGGGAAGACACCATCGCGAAGAATTCCACCGCTGATTTCCGGGATCAGTCGACGGGCTGAGCCTTTCTTCCCCCCCATAGGGACGCCTTTGGGTAAGACTTCGATTACACCGAGCGCTTTCTCGGGGACTTAGAAATTTCTCTAGAGAATCTCTACCCTACGTTTATAGCCAGGCTGTATCGTTTATAATTTTGTCGCGCGTTTGTATACTTAGCAATATCTTTATTTGCACGTGCTTTGCAGACAGTGTATTTATCACCGGCAATCCTAAAGAACCTGTATATCTGTTGTTTAAATAAACTGCACTGTTTAAGTAGCTAGTCGTTCCGCTTTCTCACTGAACGCGACCAAAACTACAGAGAGGCCGTGCTAGTTCAGGAGCACGACTAGACTGAAGGTGCAGTCCACTATTAGTGTATCCAAATCGTAGTAGTTTAATACATATTAAACGCGATTGGACTGATAGTGCTGAATTGGGCATCACTCAGAATTTAAACCTAGCCGCACCTAGCCTCCCACCTCGGTGAGGAGTGTTAGAACGCAAGGGGGTTTATCTTCTGCCAAAACCGCTTGGCCCCGTTCCACGCAACAGAATTTGGCGTAGTCGGCAGGATTGCCATGGATAAACTGCTGCAAAAATATGATTGTGCCCCTTCCCAGGCTGGGAAGGAGTGGGCCCAAAAATTTTGGAAGGATGAAGAGAAAGTGGTGGAACGTATTGAAGAGTGTCGGGTTTCACAGAAGCTCAGAGCGGGGAAAGGCAAGGGTGTGATTTGTGCTGTGTTAGGCGCCTGTTTATCTTGTGCACAACAAGAAGCTAGAGAAACCCCTGCTCCTAATCTGATTTCAGCTGTAGAATATGCAACCCTGAAATCGGAGAATGAGGTGCTGAAGTCATCATTAGCCTTGCAAAAGGAGACAGGAGAAAAATTAAGAACTCACGTCGATAAGCTTGTGAGTGAGAATGAATGTTTAGGAAACCAGAATGCTCAACTTAAAATATTATTAGAAAGGGTGACTGGGCTCTTAGATAAAATGCAGCCCTCGACCCAGGTCCAACAGATTCGTAAGTTAATGTGTTATCCAAATTCCGGAACCCAGACCGGAGATTTTTTGTCTAATAGTGAGGATGACGAAGAAGATGAGGAGGAAAGGACTTTTACTTTGAAATCCCAAGTTTTTCCTTTACGTCCTCTGGTTAAAACTGAAACTGCGGTTGATGACGATGATGAAATTCACACCACTGTGCGTACCGTTCCACGGACACCAACCGAGTTAACAAAAATAAGGGAGAAATATTCGAGGCGACCAGAAGAGTCAGCTGTTGAGTACGTGTGGCGAGTTTCTTCTGAAGGGGGGGACAGAATTATGCTGAGTGAGGAAGAAGCAGGAGACTCTTGGGGACCAGGAGTGTTTTTAACCACTATGCCTGGGGATCATAATTATTCCCTAACTGCTCGAGCAGCCTATTGGGCAGGGGGTATGGATCCGCGAGAGAGGGGGGAGCCGTTAGAGATTAGAGCTACAGGCTACTCTGATCTGTTTGCGGCTGTACGGAAAGCAGCTTGTCTGCAAGCCATGTATGACAGAGAGGAATTTCGGAAATCCCCAATGTCAGCCCCTATCGACCCCGATCGATTAGCCCCTCTCATCCGTGGTCTTCCCGATTGCCTGAAACCGTTCCTTGTTCGTACTCAAGATCGTATACGAGAGGCTCGGGGTGCTCATAGGCGGGGCCGTCGTCACTACATGCCCACCTGGAATGAATATGTACAGGAAATAGATCAATATGGGCGCCGAATGGGCTGGGCCAGCCTAACTAGTGAGAAATCCTCCGAACACCCCCGAAAGGTTCGCCAAGTCCGAACTCACACTAAAAACCCTAAATCGGAGGAAAGGTTTAAGCCTGATAAGGACCGGAATGAGTTGTGGCGTAAAGCCCTACAATTAGGGGTGCCCCGACAATTCTTGCACGGTGTCCCTACGGGAGACCTCCGTACACTAGTCCAATCTCTAACTAGAAAGAATAATGTGGCTGGGGAGAAAAGTCTAACCAGAGAATCCCCAAGTCGTGAGAAAATTGTGCCTTCTGCACCGGAACGTAACTCGATTGATTTGACAGAGTCCCAGCCAAAAAACTCCTATCCCCGGGGAGGGCAGTGAGCCACCCTGTCCGGCAGGTACTAGCAATTCAATGGCTCTCTCATAAAGACTCCGAACCCGTTATTATCATTCCTGTTGGACCCCGGAAGATATTGGTAAATTTTATTATTGATACTGGAGCCCAAATGTCTGCAATCACTAACGAAACAGCACAACTTCTAGGTATAAATCCCACCCGACGCAGAGTCAACTTCACAGGAATTGATGGTGTGGTAAAAACATGCCCCACTGCAAAAATTAACCTCTGGTTGCCGGGAGAGCAGCGAATGACTAGGGCAGAAGTGTTAGTGGGTGCCTCACATTCTAACCTCCTAGGATTTGACGTGCTGCGTGGGCGAATGTGGAAATTCCCGGATGGAACTGTGTGGAGTTTTGCAGGACGCAAAAAAGGATTAGACACAGTTAAACTGGGCCTATTAGAAACATCTATACCTTTGCCTCCCTCTAAAATTACCAACGTCCGACAGTACCCACTGCCTGCAGCTGCACTTGCAGGAGCAGACGGGGTGGTATCAGATTTAGAAAAAAGAAACATCATTAAGAGGACTCACTCGCCTTATAATTCACCGGTGTGGCCAGTAAAGAAACCAACCGGGCAATGGCGTTTCACAGTAGATTACCGAAAGTTAAACGCCAACGCTGCACCCCTGACCGCTGCGGTTCCGAGTATCGCGGAAATTGTGACAATGATAAAAGGAGCTGCCCATCCTTGGATGGCTGCCTTAGATGTAAAAGACATGTTTTTTATGATTCCCCTCCTTGAGCAAGACAAAGCGCAGTTTGCATTCACGTGGAAAGGAGTCCAATATACCTTTAACCGACTTCCACAAGGATACAAACATTCCCCCACCATTGCTCATAATGCTTTAGCTAAAGCGCTATCAGAGATTCCTGTTTCACAGGGATGTACAGTATACCAATATATTGGCGACATCTTAATAGGGGGGGAGAGAGCCAAGAAAGTGTACAAGACATGATGCAAAACATCCGAAAAACATTATCAGATTTGGGATTGGAAATTCCAGACTCAAAATGTCAGGGACCTGCACAGGAAGTTAAATTCCTGGGGGTCTGGTGGATTAAGGGAGCTGCTTCTGTCCCTCAGGATACCCTGAAAAAAATAGAACATGGACAGAATCCTTCCAGCACGAAGGAGTTACAGCAAGTTCTGGGAACTTTAAGTTATTGGCGTAAACACATCCCTGGCTTTTCCATCATTGCTCGCCCCCTTTATTGTTTGCTCAAAAAAGGTAAATCCTGGGAGTGGACTGAACAACATACTAATGCACTGGAATTGCTAATAAAAGAGCTAAGGTTATTCCAACAACTTGGCCCCATACATCCAACTGACCCTGTCCATGTAGAATGGGGGTCCAGCGAACATGGTTCTCATTGTAACTTATGGCAAAAGGGACCAGCAGGACCGGAGAGACCATTAGAATTTAGCTCTCACTCCTTTAACGATACTGAGAGCAGATATTCAGACCTAGAGAAGGGTTTACTGTCCCTGGTGCGAGCATTGCAACGAGCAGAGCAGATAAGGAGAGAACAGAGCGTGATTGTTCGGGGCCCTTTTCGTCTCCTAGATGCGGTCCGTAAAGGGACAGCACCACCAGCCGGCATTGCCCAGAAACCCACAGTTCGAAAGTGGTATGCTTATTTAGAAGGCATTAATGATATCATGCCAATCTCTGAAGGTAGTATCAAAGTATCCAAGCTCCAGAAGGATATAGATGGTGCCCTATTGTTCCAATCCCCACCAAACAGACCATCTCCAATCCAAGAAGCACCTCCTCTGAAAGAAGGCAGTGATCTTACAGGAGTGTGGTTTACTGATGCGTCATCTCACCGTGAGAACAATAAGTGGAAATACAAGGCCGTAGCACTGGAAGTAGCAACGGGGGAAAGAGCAATTGAAACAGGAGAAGGTAGCGCACAAGTAGGGGAACTCAGAGCCGTCCTACTAGCTGCACAACGTGGGGCTACTTACATTTACACTGACTCATATGCTGTTTTTAAAGGAGCCACTGAATGGATTGGACACTGGGCAGCCAATGATTGGCAGGTGAATAGAGTCCCAATCTGGGAGACAGAGAGTGGGAAGCAACTGTTGGAAATGGGAGGACAGAGAACATTGCACATTGGTTGGGTAAAAGGCCATGATCGTTCGAACTCGATCACTGCTCAATTCAACCAACAGGTAGATAGCCTCACGCGGTTGCAGCAAATTGACATTGTAGATGATGGTCGGGAATGGGAACGCTTACTCGAATGGTTACATATTAAGCGTGGCCATACAGGCCGTGCTGATCTGTATCAGGAAGGTCTAGCCCGGGGGTGGCCTGTGTCGGTTAAGCTGTGTGAACAAGTAGTAACCGCCTGTTCACAATGTCGCCTACGACTCAATAAAGATCATCCGAGTAAGGCGCCTCCTTTACACATTCGGGACAAGAAAACATTGTGGCATTCATGGCAAATTGATTATATTGGGCCCTTGAGATCATCAGGTGAGAAAAGATACGTCCTAGTCGGAGTGGAGATTATCTCTGGCCTCGCTATGGCCACCAGCTTCAAATCAGCTACCGGGAACAACACAGTGAAAGGCCTAAAAGGGTGGTTCAGCACACTTCCCCTTCCTGAGGAAATCCAAAGTGATAACGGTTCACACTTTACCGCTACAGTGGTACAAGATTGGGCCAAAGAAGAAGGGATTCGATGGGTATTTCATACTCCCTATTATCCTCAGGCTAATGGCATTGTTGAACGCACCAATGGATTGGTTAAGCGTTTTGCAAAAACTCATGAACCTGGTTGGCATTTGCGATTGGATGATGCCATCTATCAATTAAATAACAGATGGAGTGGAGATGGCTGTCCTAAAATGAAAGCTTTCTGTGTATCTGCTGATATCATCACTCCAAAAGTTCCCAATGAACCACGAAAATACCTGGGACAATTTCACCCTGGGCAACCTGTGTTAGTGAAAATGCCTCAAATTGGCACAGTACCAATGGTGTTAGCTACTCCCAAAAACCCCCATGCACGGGAAGCCAAAGACTGTTCAGGGAAGATACACCGGATCAGCACCCGGTGGATCTCGCCCTCTTTTTAACCCCGTCGGTCAAATGAGACCGAGCAGATTTTCTTTTCCTTTGTGTCTTACAGGAACCTCGGAAGAACTGTACGTGGACAGACGCGTTGGCCTACGCTAACCTCGAGTGTCTCCAGGGAATCCTGACATTGATCCTGGCAATAATATTATTTTTGTTATGTATGGCCATCTGGAGGCCTAAATTTTAGAATGACGAATTGGCAGATGGAATTGATGCTATTCAGTTTTATCTTTTTACTCCCTGTTGTTTGTAGTCAAAGAGACCCAGAATGGCCGTGGTCTCAAGCTTATGTAAAACACAATGCGATGGCAGGAACAGGAAAAGGAAAATTGAGCCTGGCCACTGTAGTCCTACATGAAAATGAGGTGTTTTCAAAACATGAGATAGATCAAAGCATAGATAAAGTCGAACCTGACTCAACTCCACAGACTAGTCTGGTTCCACTGCCACTATCTGAAACCCCCGATAATGACACCTTATTGAGCGGACTTAAGAATCTGCCCCTTGATGATGAGCTTTGGGATAATGCACTGTCACGATACACTGCAAGCACTGAGACACTAGAAAACATGAGGGATTTAAATCTCTCCACTCTGGTTATACGAGGAAGTGAAGTATATTCCAGAGATAAATGGAGTTGGAAAGACTCACTCCAAATGGCTAAGCTTGAAGCCGTCCCAGGAAAGAAAATACAAATTAGCTGCCGAGTAATCAATGGGTCTGCTCACCATAGACCAACTGTAATTGAAACCATCCATGTAGACTCTACTAAACCGGACAAATATAACACTGATTGATTGTTACAAAATTATAGAGCCAAACTCAGATTGCTGGCACAACTTCACCTTTATCAAACCTATCATAGTATATTGTATTTGGGGCTACAGGGGCACGGAATTGTTATTTGAATTTATGATTGACTCAAATACATCTGAACCTGTTGAAATGAACCCAAAACCTACACCCCCACAAACTTTCAAGGGTGTAGCTACTCAGCCCTCCATTAGTCTAACTCCTTACACCTTTAACATTGGCCCTTATGCCATTAAACACACAGGTCAACAACAAATACCGTTTAACCCAACATATTCCCTCAAACGAGTAGAATTGTCAATGCAGATTAATATCTCTGCGATCAAACCCACCTGCTCACCATTCCTGAGTACATCTTATGCAGGATGGTCAGCATGGTTAGGCCGGCGAACTGTTGACACCTCACAACGACTGAAGAGAGAGGTGACTGGTATCTTAGGAACAGGACTGGGAGTCTTAAATAGTACAGATGCTGAGATACTTGCAAACAAACTAGTCACAACTACTAGTGATCTAGACAAATTAAAACATCCTCTACAGTCCTCTCTATCAGCATTGGGAAATCACCAATGGCTTTTATCGAATATATTGCCTCAGTGGGAGGAAACAGGTGAAAAAGACCATCAGCTGATCACAAATGCACTTGGTACAACCCAAAACAATGTTTCCTTGGCCCTTAGTTGTATCCAAGCCCAACTGTGGATGCAATCTATGACAGCCGCAATTATAAGGGAAGGTGAAGAAGGCACCTTGCCCACTGAAATTCGAAAAGTAATATGGGATAATGCAATTGCGTTTGAGAGAAAATTTCAATCCTGGTGGTATCTGGTTAATTTCACCTATGATCCCACTGAGAGCAAAGCCACAGCTTTTGTCTTAACGATACGCAATGCCTCAGTATACACCATATACCCAATCATCGCACTGGGGTTGAATCACCATGGAGCTATACTCCATCCGGTAGAGCATAGAGTGTGGGCACAACAAAACGAGAATAAATGGCAAACTGTTGATGTTGAAGCATGCATTTCACGAGATCAACAAGGATTCATTTGTGAGAGTAATACTCTCAAGGCACAAGACATTTGTCTTGACACCAACCAGAATGTTTGTCATTTTGAGATACAACCTGATGAAACCCCAGAAACTGTGCTTGTATATATTGGGAAAGGGTGTGTTTGCATGAGGTCTCCCTGTACTTTTGTATTCGTAGATGACATAGCAGTAGATATAAGTAATAACTCAAATCTTTGTGTTTGTAACTTTACTAACATCATTGGATGTGACTTCAGTTATTCAGCTCCTGTTACGTCTTTTCAATTGCTACAATCTAATTACACATTGATTCGAGATTTGCTGCCTACCCCTATCGGAATGAATCTCTCACTAGTGAGGAAGTTGCTACAACACGATGAATTGAAGCGATTGTTGAAAGAGGCCCAAGAAAATGGACAAAGAACTCTGATTACTGTCCATCATGATGTTGAAGAAATACACCATGTACTGGAAAGGGTCAAGAGAGACGGTGGACATGAATGGTGGGACACCCTCTTTGGATGGTCACCGACAGCTACAGGACTTTTTAACAAGATGCTCCATCCTGTTGTTGTTCTACTAGTACTCACTGTATTGTGCTTTGCTTTGACAATTGTTTTGCATGTTAGACTTTGGATTATGATGAAACGCTTAACTCGCTTAATCACCCCGCAAGAAGTATTTGCACTTGATATCCCTCGCCATAAGAGGACATGTGATATTCCCCATCAGTATTGATTATCGTGGAGCTTGAGTGACTGTAGTCACGGGGTGGATTATGTGGAATAATTACTAAATTGGCCAAGAATACAAAAATACAGCATTGTTCACACATTAAGGAAAGTCATAAAATCAAGAGGCTTCTGAGGTAGAATACAGCCACAGCTAGCACACGAAGAATGCAACATCTGTGATTCCCTGCACAAGGTTGTTTGCGAAACTACACGAGGGATGGAACGGAACACGCTTGTTCCGTGGCCTTCCCTTGTGACGAATAGCAGATATGGGGACGAGATGGTACTACGGAACTGATAAGCGGCCTACACGCTACCCGAGCCAACCTTTCGTCAAATGTTGATGAAATGCTGTCCTTTTGTGCGAACTTTGCTCACCACAATGTACCAAAACACACCTCCATCCCGGAGGCTATCCGCCCCCGAGGTGTGAACACTCCTCCTTGAATACATTAATCATAATAAAAGTATGTATGACTAAAGTCACTCAAACTCCACTTTGAAGATAAAAAAATAATATAAAAATAGCCCAAGAGAGAGGGGATGTCAGGGAAGACACCATCGCGAAGAATTCCACCGCTGATTTCCGGGATCAGTCGACGGGCTGAGCCTTTCTTCCCCCCCATAGGGACGCCTTTGGGTAAGACTTCGATTACACCGAGCGCTTTCTCGGGGACTTAGAAATTTCTCTAGAGAATCTCTACCCTACGTTTATAGCCAGGCTGTATCGTTTATAATTTTGTCGCGCGTTTGTATACTTAGCAATATCTTTATTTGCACGTGCTTTGCAGACAGTGTATTTATCACCGGCAATCCTAAAGAACCTGTATATCTGTTGTTTAAATAAACTGCACTGTTTAAGTAGCTAGTCGTTCCGCTTTCTCACTGAACGCGACCAAAACTACAGAGAGGCCGTGCTAGTTCAGGAGCACGACTAGACTGAAGGTGCAGTCCACTATTAGTGTATCCAAATCGTAGTAGTTTAATACATATTAAACGCGATTGGACTGATAGTGCTGAATTGGGCATCACTCAGAATTTAAACCTAGCCGCACCTAGCCTCCCACCTCGGTGAGGAGTGTTAGAACGCAAGGGGGTTTATCTTCTGCCAAAACCGCTTGGCCCCGTTTCACGCAACAGAATTTGGCGTAGTCGGCAGGATTGCCATGGATAAACTGCTGCAAAAATATGATTGTGCCCCTTCCCAGGCTGGGAAGGAGTGGGCCCAAAAATTTTGGAAGGATGAAGAGAAAGTGGTGGAACGTATTGAAGAGTGTCGGGTTTCACAGAAGCTCAGAGCGGGGAAAGGCAAGGGTGTGATTTGTGCTGTGTTAGGCGCCTGTTTATCTTGTGCACAACAAGAAGCTAGAGAAACCCCTGCTCCTAATCTGATTTCAGCTGTAGAATATGCAACCCTGAAATCGGAGAATGAGGTGCTGAAGTCATCATTAGCCTTGCAAAAGGAGACAGGAGAAAAATTAAGAACTCACGTCGATAAGCTTGTGAGTGAGAATGAATGTTTAGGAAACCAGAATGCTCAACTTAAAATATTATTAGAAAGGGTGACTGGGCTCTTAGATAAAATGCAGCCCTCGACCCAGGTCCAACAGATTCGTAAGTTAATGTGTTATCCAAATTCCGGAACCCAGACCGGAGATTTTTTGTCTAATAGTGAGGATGACGAAGAAGATGAGGAGGAAAGGACTTTTACTTTGAAATCCCAAGTTTTTCCTTTACGTCCTCTGGTTAAAACTGAAGCTGCGGTTGATGACGATGATGAAATTCACACCACTGTGCGTACCGTTCCACGGACACCAACCGAGTTAACAAAAATAAGGGAGAAATATTCGAGGCGACCAGAAGAGTCAGCTGTTGAGTACGTGTGGCGAGTTTCTTCTGAAGGGGGGGACAGAATTATGCTGAGTGAGGAAGAAGCAGGAGACTCTTGGGGACCAGGAGTGTTTTTAACCACTATGCCTGGGGATCATAATTATTCCCTAACTGCTCGAGCAGCCTATTGGGCAGGGGGTATGGATCCGCGAGAGAGGGGGGAGCCGTTAGAGATTAGAGCTACAGGCTACTCTGATCTGTTTGCGGCTGTACGGAAAGCAGCTTGTCTGCAAGCCAGGTATGACAGAGAGGAATTTCGGAAATCCCCAATGTCAGCCCCTATCGACCCCGATCGATTAGCCCCTCTCATCCGTGGTCTTCCCGATTGCCTGAAACCGTTCCTTGTTCGTACTCAAGATCGTATACGAGAGGCTCGGGGTGCTCATAGGCGGGGCCGTCGTCACTACATGCCCACCTGGAATGAATATGTACAGGAAATAGATCAATATGGGCGCCGAATGGGCTGGGCCAGCCTAACTAGTGAGAAATCCTCCGAACACCCCCGAAAGGTTCGCCAAGTCCGAACTCACACTAAAAACCCTAAATCGGAGGAAAGGTTTAAGCCTGATAAGGACCGGAATGAGTTGTGGCGTAAAGCCCTACAATTAGGGGTGCCCCGACAATTCTTGCACGGTGTCCCTACGGGAGACCTCCGTACACTAGTCCAATCTCTAACTAGAAAGAATAATGTGGCTGGGGAGAAAAGTCTAACCAGAGAATCCCCAAGTCGTGAGAAAATTGTGCCTTCTGCACCGGAACGTAACTCGATTGATTTGACAGAGTCCCAGCCAAAAAACTCCTATCCCCGGGGAGGGCAGTGAGCCACCCTGTCCGGCAGGTACTAGCAATTCAATGGCTCTCTCATAAAGACTCCGAACCCGTTATTATCATTCCTGTTGGACCCCGGAAGATATTGGTAAATTTTATTATTGATACTGGAGCCCAAATGTCTGCAATCACTAACGAAACAGCACAACTTCTAGGTATAAATCCCACCCGACGCAGAGTCAACTTCACAGGAATTGATGGTGTGGTAAAAACATGCCCCACTGCAAAAATTAACCTCTGGTTGCCGGGAGAGCAGCGAATGACTAGGGCAGAAGTGTTAGTGGGTGCCTCACATTCTAACCTCCTAGGATTTGACGTGCTGCGTGGGCGAATGTGGAAATTCCCGGATGGAACTGTGTGGAGTTTTGCAGGACGCAAAAAAGGATTAGACACAGTTAAACTGGGCCTATTAGAAACATCTATACCTTTGCCTCCCTCTAAAATTACCAACGTCCGACAGTACCCACTGCCTGCAGCTGCACTTGCAGGAGCAGACGGGGTGGTATCAGATTTAGAAAAAAGAAACATCATTAAGAGGACTCACTCGCCTTATAATTCACCGGTGTGGCCAGTAAAGAAACCAACCGGGCAATGGCGTTTCACAGTAGATTACCGAAAGTTAAACGCCAACACTGCACCCCTGACCGCTGCGGTTCCGAGTATCGCGGAAATTGTGACAATGATAAAAGGAGCTGCCCATCCTTGGATGGCTGCCTTAGATGTAAAAGACATGTTTTTTATGATTCCCCTCCTTGAGCAAGACAAAGCGCAGTTTGCATTCACGTGGAAAGGAGTCCAATATACCTTTAACCGACTTCCACAAGGATACAAACATTCCCCCACCATTGCTCATAATGCTTTAGCTAAAGCGCTATCAGAGATTCCCGTTTCACAGGGATGTACAGTATACCAATATATTGACGACATCTTAATAGGGGGAGAGAGCCAAGAAAGTGTACAAGACATGATGCAAAACATCCGAAAAACATTATCAGATTTGGGATTGGAAATTCCAGACTCAAAATGTCAGGGACCTGCACAGGAAGTTAAATTCCTGGGGGTCTGGTGGATTAAGGGAGCTGCTTCTGTCCCTCAGGATACCCTGAAAAAAATAGAACATGGACAGAATCCTTCCAGCACGAAGGAGTTACAGCAAGTTCTGGGAACTTTAAGTTATTGGCGTAAACACATCCCTGGCTTTTCCATCATTGCTCGCCCCCTTTATTGTTTGCTCAAAAAAGGTAAATCCTGGGAGTGGACTGAACAACATACTAATGCACTGGAATTGCTAATAAAAGAGCTAAGGTTATTCCAACAACTTGGCCCCATACATCCAACTGACCCTGTCCATGTAGAATGGGGGTCCAGCGAACATGGTTCTCATTGTAACTTATGGCAAAAGGGACCAGCAGGACCGGAGAGACCATTAGAATTTAGCTCTCACTCCTTTAACGATACTGAGAGCAGATATTCAGACCTAGAGAAGGGTTTACTGTCCCTGGTGCGAGCATTGCAACGAGCAGAGCAGATAAGGAGAGAACAGAGCGTGATTGTTCGGGGCCCTTTTCGTCTCCTAGATGCGGTCCGTAAAGGGACAGCACCACCAGCCGGCATTGCCCAGAAACCCACAGTTCGAAAGTGGTATGCTTATTTAGAAGGCATTAATGATATCATGCCAATCTCTGAAGGTAGTATCAAAGTATCCAAGCTCCAGAAGGATATAGATGGTGCCCTATTGTTCCAATCCCCACCAAACAGACCATCTCCAATCCAAGAAGCACCTCCTCTGAAAGAAGGCAGTGATCTTACAGGAGTGTGGTTTACTGATGCGTCATCTCACCGTGAGAACAATAAGTGGAAATACAAGGCCGTAGCACTGGAAGTAGCAACGGGGGAAAGAGCAATTGAAACAGGAGAAGGTAGCGCACAAGTAGGGGAACTCAGAGCCGTCCTACTAGCTGCACAACGTGGGGCTACTTACATTTACACTGACTCATATGCTGTTTTTAAAGGAGCCACTGAATGGATTGGACACTGGGCAGCCAATGATTGGCAGGTGAATAGAGTCCCAATCTGGGAGACAGAGAGTGGGAAGCAACTGTTGGAAATGGGAGGACAGAGAACATTGCACATTGGTTGGGTAAAAGGCCATGATCGTTCGAACTCGATCACTGCTCAATTCAACCAACAGGTAGATAGCCTCACGCGGTTGCAGCAAATTGACATTGTAGATGATGGTCGGGAATGGGAACGCTTACTCGAATGGTTACATATTAAGCGTGGCCATACAGGCCGTGCTGATCTGTATCAGGAAGGTCTAGCCCGGGGGTGGCCTGTGTCGGTTAAGCTGTGTGAACAAGTAGTAACCGCCTGTTCACAATGTCGCCTACGACTCAATAAAGATCATCCGAGTAAGGCGCCTCCTTTACACATTCGGGACAAGAAAACATTGTGGCATTCATGGCAAATTGATTATATTGGGCCCTTGAGATCATCAGGTGAGAAAAGATACGTCCTAGTCGGAGTGGAGATTATCTCTGGCCTCGCTATGGCCACCAGCTTCAAATCAGCTACCGGGAACAACACAGTGAAAGGCCTAAAAGGGTGGTTCAGCACACTTCCCCTTCCTGAGGAAATCCAAAGTGATAACGGTTCACACTTTACCGCTACAGTGGTACAAGATTGGGCCAAAGAAGAAGGGATTCGATGGGTATTTCATACTCCCTATTATCCTCAGGCTAATGGCATTGTTGAACGCACCAATGGATTGGTTAAGCGTTTTGCAAAAACTCATGAACCTGGTTGGCATTTGCGATTGGATGATGCCATCTATCAATTAAATAACAGATGGAGTGGAGATGGCTGTCCTAAAATGAAAGCTTTCTGTGTATCTGCTGATATCATCACTCCAAAAGTTCCCAATGAACCACGAAAATACCTGGGACAATTTCACCCTGGGCAACCTGTGTTAGTGAAAATGCCTCAAATTGGCACAGTACCAATGGTGTTAGCTACTCCCAAAAACCCCCATGCACGGGAAGCCAAAGACTGTTCAGGGAAGATACACCGGATCAGCACCCGGTGGATCTCGCCCTCTTTTTAACCCCGTTGGTCAAATGAGACCGAGCAGATTTTCTTTTCCTTTGTGTCTTACAGGAACCTCGGAAGAACTGTACGTGGACAGACGCGTTGGCCTACGCTAACCTCGAGTGTCTCCAGGGAATCCTGACATTGATCCTGGCAATAATATTATTTTTGTTATGTATGGCCATCTGGAGGCCTAAATTTTAGAATGACGAATTGGCAGATGGAATTGATGCTATTCAGTTTTATCTTTTTACTCCCTGTTGTTTGTAGTCAAAGAGACCCAGAATGGCCGTGGTCTCAAGCTTATGTAAAACACAATGCGATGGCAGGAACAGGAAAAGGAAAATTGAGCCTGGCCACTGTAGTCCTACATGAAAATGAGGTGTTTTCAAAACATGAGATAGATCAAAGCATAGATAAAGTCGAACCTGACTCAACTCCACAGACTAGTCTGGTTCCACTGCCACTATCTGAAACCCCCGATAATGACACCTTATTGAGCGGACTTAAGAATCTGCCCCTTGATGATGAGCTTTGGGATAATGCACTGTCACGATACACTGCAAGCACTGAGACACTAGAAAACATGAGGGATTTAAATCTCTCCACTCTGGTTATACGAGGAAGTGAAGTATATTCCAGAGATAAATGGAGTTGGAAAGACTCACTCCAAATGGCTAAGCTTGAAGCCGTCCCAGGAAAGAAAATACAAATTAGCTGCCGAGTAATCAATGGGTCTGCTCACCATAGACCAACTGTAATTGAAACCATCCATGTAGACTCTACTAAACCGGACAAATATAACACTGATTGATTGTTACAAAATTATAGAGCCAAACTCAGATTGCTGGCACAACTTCACCTTTATCAAACCTATCATAGTATATTGTATTTGGGGCTACAGGGGCACGGAATTGTTATTTGAATTTATGATTGACTCAAATACATCTGAACCTGTTGAAATGAACCCAAAACCTACACCCCCACAAACTTTCAAGGGTGTAGCTACTCAGCCCTCCATTAGTCTAACTCCTTACACCTTTAACATTGGCCCTTATGCCATTAAACACACAGGTCAACAACAAATACCGTTTAACCCAACATATTCCCTCAAACGAGTAGAATTGTCAATGCAGATTAATATCTCTGCGATCAAACCCACCTGCTCACCATTCCTGAGTACATCTTATGCAGGATGGTCAGCATGGTTAGGCCGGCGAACTGTTGACACCTCACAACGACTGAAGAGAGAGGTGACTGGTATCTTAGGAACAGGACTGGGAGTCTTAAATAGTACAGATGCTGAGATACTTGCAAACAAACTAGTCACAACTACTAGTGATCTAGACAAATTAAAACATCCTCTACAGTCCTCTCTATCAGCATTGGGAAATCACCAATGGCTTTTATCGAATATATTGCCTCAGTGGGAGGAAACAGGTGAAAAAGACCATCAGCTGATCACAAATGCACTTGGTACAACCCAAAACAATGTTTCCTTGGCCCTTAGTTGTATCCAAGCCCAACTGTGGATGCAATCTATGACAGCCGCAATTATAAGGGAAGGTGAAGAAGGCACCTTGCCCACTGAAATTCGAAAAGTAATATGGGATAATGCAATTGCGTTTGAGAGAAAATTTCAATCCTGGTGGTATCTGGTTAATTTCACCTATGATCCCACTGAGAGCAAAGCCACAGCTTTTGTCTTAACGATACGCAATGCCTCAGTATACACCATATACCCAATCATCGCACTGGGGTTGAATCACCATGGAGCTATACTCCATCCGGTAGAGCATAGAGTGTGGGCACAACAAAACGAGAATAAATGGCAAACTGTTGATGTTGAAGCATGCATTTCACGAGATCAACAAGGATTCATTTGTGAGAGTAATACTCTCAAGGCACAAGACATTTGTCTTGACACCAACCAGAATGTTTGTCATTTTGAGATACAACCTGATGAAACCCCAGAAACTGTGCTTGTATATATTGGGAAAGGGTGTGTTTGCATGAGGTCTCCCTGTACTTTTGTATTCGTAGATGACATAGCAGTAGATATAAGTAATAACTCAAATCTTTGTGTTTGTAACTTTACTAACATCATTGGATGTGACTTCAGTTATTCAGCTCCTGTTACGTCTTTTCAATTGCTACAATCTAATTACACATTGATTCGAGATTTGCTGCCTACCCCTATCGGAATGAATCTCTCACTAGTGAGGAAGTTGCTACAACACGATGAATTGAAGCGATTGTTGAAAGAGGCCCAAGAAAATGGACAAAGAACTCTGATTACTGTCCATCATGATGTTGAAGAAATACACCATGTACTGGAAAGGGTCAAGAGAGACGGTGGACATGAATGGTGGGACACCCTCTTTGGATGGTCACCGACAGCTACAGGACTTTTTAACAAGATGCTCCATCCTGTTGTTGTTCTACTAGTACTCACTGTATTGTGCTTTGCTTTGACAATTGTTTTGCATGTTAGACTTTGGATTATGATGAAACGCTTAACTCGCTTAATCACCCCGCAAGAAGTATTTGCACTTGATATCCCTCGCCATAAGAGGACATGTGATATTCCCCATCAGTATTGATTATCGTGGAGCTTGAGTGACTGTAGTCACGGGGTGGATTATGTGGAATAATTACTAAATTGGCCAAGAATACAAAAATACAGCATTGTTCACACATTAAGGAAAGTCATAAAATCAAGAGGCTTCTGAGGTAGAATACAGCCACAGCTAGCACACGAAGAATGCAACATCTGTGATTCCCTGTACAAGGTTGTTTGCGAAACTACACGAGGGATGGAACGGAACACGCTTGTTCCGTGGCCTTCCCTTGTGACGAATAGCAGATATGGGGACGAGATGGTACTACGGAACTGATAAGCGGCCTACACGCTACCCGAGCCAACATTTCGTCAAATGTTGATGAAATGCTGTCCTTTTGTGCGAACTTTGCTCACCACAATGTACCAAAACACACCTCCATCCCGGAGGCTATCCGCCCCCGAGGTGTGAACACTCCTCCTTGAATACATTAATCATAATAAAAGTATGTATGACTAAAGTCACTCAAACTCCACTTTGAAGATAAAAAAATAATATAAAAATAGCCCAAGAGAGAGGGGATGTCAGGGAAGACACCATCGCGAAGAATTCCACCGCTGATTTCCGGGATCAGTCGACGGGCTGAGCCTTTCTTCCCCCCCATAGGGACGCCTTTGGGTAAGACTTCGATTACACCGAGCGCTTTCTCGGGGACTTAGAAATTTCTCTAGAGAAACTCTACCCTACGTTTATAGCCAGGCTGTATCGTTTATAATTTTGTCGCGCGTTTGTATACTTAGCAATATCTTTATTTGCACGTGCTTTGCAGACAGTGTATTTATCACCGGCAATCCTAAAGAACCTGTATATCTGTTGTTTAAATAAACTGCACTGTTTAAGTAGCTAGTCGTTCCGCTTTCTCACTGAACGCGACCAAAACTACAGAGAGGCCGTGCTAGTTCAGGAGCACGACTAGACTGAAGGTGCAGTCCACTATTAGTGTATCCAAATCGTAGTAGTTTAATACATATTAAACGCGATTGGACTGATAGTGCTGAATTGGGCATCACTCAGAATTTAAACCTAGCCGCACCTAGCCTCCCACCTCGGTGAGGAGTGTTAGAACGCAAGGGGGTTTATCTTCTGCCAAAACCGCTTGGCCCCGTTTCACGCAACAGAATTTGGCGTAGTCGGCAGGATTGCCATGGATAAACTGCTGCAAAAATATGATTGTGCCCCTTCCCAGGCTGGGAAGGAGTGGGCCCAAAAATTTTGGAAGGATGAAGAGAAAGTGGTGGAACGTATTGAAGAGTGTCGGGTTTCACAGAAGCTCAGAGCGGGGAAAGGCAAGGGTGTGATTTGTGCTGTGTTAGGCGCCTGTTTATCTTGTGCACAACAAGAAGCTAGAGAAACCCCTGCTCCTAATCTGATTTCAGCTGTAGAATATGCAACCCTGAAATCGGAGAATGAGGTGCTGAAGTCATCATTAGCCTTGCAAAAGGAGACAGGAGAAAAATTAAGAACTCACGTCGATAAGCTTGTGAGTGAGAATGAATGTTTAGGAAACCAGAATGCTCAACTTAAAATATTATTAGAAAGGGTGACTGGGCTCTTAGATAAAATGCAGCCCTCGACCCAGGTCCAACAGATTCGTAAGTTAATGTGTTATCCAAATTCCGGAACCCAGACCGGAGATTTTTTGTCTAATAGTGAGGATGACGAAGAAGATGAGGAGGAAAGGACTTTTACTTTGAAATCCCAAGTTTTTCCTTTACGTCCTCTGGTTAAAACTGAAGCTGCGGTTGATGACGATGATGAAATTCACACCACTGTGCGTACCGTTCCACGGACACCAACCGAGTTAACAAAAATAAGGGAGAAATATTCGAGGCGACCAGAAGAGTCAGCTGTTGAGTACGTGTGGCGAGTTTCTTCTGAAGGGGGGGACAGAATTATGCTGAGTGAGGAAGAAGCAGGAGACTCTTGGGGACCAGGAGTGTTTTTAACCACTATGCCTGGGGATCATAATTATTCCCTAACTGCTCGAGCAGCCTATTGGGCAGGGGGTATGGATCCGCGAGAGAGGGGGGAGCCGTTAGAGATTAGAGCTACAGGCTACTCTGATCTGTTTGCGGCTGTACGGAAAGCAGCTTGTCTGCAAGCCATGTATGACAGAGAGGAATTTCGGAAATCCCCAATGTCAGCCCCTATCGACCCCGATCGATTAGCCCCTCTCATCCGTGGTCTTCCCGATTGCCTGAAACCGTTCCTTGTTCGTACTCAAGATCGTATACGAGAGGCTCGGGGTGCTCATAGGCGGGGCCGTCGTCACTACATGCCCACCTGGAATGAATATGTACAGGAAATAGATCAATATGGGCGCCGAATGGGCTGGGCCAGCCTAACTAGTGAGAAATCCTCCGAACACCCCCGAAAGGTTCGCCAAGTCCGAACTCACACTAAAAACCCTAAATCGGAGGAAAGGTTTAAGCCTGATAAGGACCGGAATGAGTTGTGGCGTAAAGCCCTACAATTAGGGGTGCCCCGACAATTCTTGCACGGTGTCCCTACGGGAGACCTCCGTACACTAGTCCAATCTCTAACTAGAAAGAATAATGTGGCTGGGGAGAAAAGTCTAACCAGAGAATCCCCAAGTCGTGAGAAAATTGTGCCTTCTGCACCGGAACGTAACTTGATTGATTTGACAGAGTCCCAGCCAAAAAACTCCTATCCCCGGGGAGGGCAGTGAGCCACCCTGTCCGGCAGGTACTAGCAATTCAATGGCTCTCTCATAAAGACTCCGAACCCGTTATTATCATTCCTGTTGGACCCCGGAAGATATTGGTAAATTTTATTATTGATACTGGAGCCCAAATGTCTGCAATCACTAACGAAACAGCACAACTTCTAGGTATAAATCCCACCCGACGCAGAGTCAACTTCACAGGAATTGATGGTGTGGTAAAAACATGCCCCACTGCAAAAATTAACCTCTGGTTGCCGGGAGAGCAGCGAATGACTAGGGCAGAAGTGTTAGTGGGTGCCTCACATTCTAACCTCCTAGGATTTGATGTGCTGCGTGGGCGAATGTGGAAATTCCCGGATGGAACTGCGTGGAGTTTTGCAGGACGCAAAAAAGGATTAGACGCAGTTAAACTGGGCCTATTAGAAACATCTATACCTTTGCCTCCCTCTAAAATTACCAACGTCCGACAGTACCCACTGCCTGCAGCTGCACTTGCAGGAGCAGACGGGGTGGTATCAGATTTAGAAAAAAGAAACATCATTAAGAGGACTCACTCGCCTTATAATTCACCGGTGTGGCCAGTAAAGAAACCAACCGGGCAATGGCGTTTCACAGTAGATTACCGAAAGTTAAACGCCAACGCTGCACCCCTGACCGCTGCGGTTCCGAGTATCGCGGAAATTGTGACAATGATAAAAGGAGCTGCCCATCCTTGGATGGCTGCCTTAGATGTAAAAGACATGTTTTTTATGATTCCCCTCCTTGAGCAAGACAAAGCGCAGTTTGCATTCACGTGGAAAGGAGTCCAATATACCTTTAACCGACTTCCACAAGGATACAAACATTCCCCCACCATTGCTCATAATGCTTTAGCTAAAGTGCTATCAGAGATTCCCGTTTCACAGGGATGTACAGTATACCAATATATTGACGACATCTTAATAGGGGGGGAGAGAGCCAAGAAAGTGTACAAGACATGATGCAAAACATCCGAAAAACATTATCAGATTTGGGATTGGAAATTCCAGACTCAAAATGTCAGGGACCTGCACAGGAAGTTAAATTCCTGGGGGTCTGGTGGATTAAGGGAGCTGCTTCTGTCCCTCAGGATACCCTGAAAAAAATAGAACATGGACAGAATCCTTCCAGCACGAAGGAGTTACAGCAAGTTCTGGGAACTTTAAGTTATTGGCGTAAACACATCCCTGGCTTTTCCATCATTGCTCGCCCCCTTTATTGTTTGCTCAAAAAAGGTAAATCCTGGGAGTGGACTGAACAACATACTAATGCACTGGAATTGCTAATAAAAGAGCTAAGGTTATTCCAACAACTTGGCCCCATACATCCAACTGACCCTGTCCATGTAGAATGGGGGTCCAGCGAACATGGTTCTCATTGTAACTTATGGCAAAAGGGACCAGCAGGACCGGAGAGACCATTAGAATTTAGCTCTCACTCCTTTAACGATACTGAGAGCAGATATTCAGACCTAGAGAAGGGTTTACTGTCCCTGGTGCGAGCATTGCAACGAGCAGAGCAGATAAGGAGAGAACAGAGCGTGATTGTTCGGGGCCCTTTTCGTCTCCTAGATGTGGTCCGTAAAGGGACAGCACCACCAGCCGGCATTGCCCAGAAACCCACAGTTCGAAAGTGGTATGCTTATTTAGAAGGCATTAATGATATCATGCCAATCTCTGAAGGTAGTATCAAAGTATCCAAGCTCCAGAAGGATATAGATGGTGCCCTATTGTTCCAATCCCCACCAAACAGACCATCTCCAATCCAAGAAGCACCTCCTCTGAAAGAAGGCAGTGATCTTACAGGAGTGTGGTTTACTGATGCGTCATCTCACCGTGAGAACAATAAGTGGAAATACAAGGCCGTAGCACTGGAAGTAGCAACGGGGGAAAGAGCAATTGAAACAGGAGAAGGTAGCGCACAAGTAGGGGAACTCAGAGCCGTCCTACTAGCTGCACAACGTGGGGCTACTTACATTTACACTGACTCATATGCTGTTTTTAAAGGAGCCACTGAATGGATTGGACACTGGGCAGCCAATGATTGGCAGGTGAATAGAGTCCCAATCTGGGAGACAGAGAGTTGGAAGCAACTGTTGGAAATGGGAGGACAGAGAACATTGCACATTGGTTGGGTAAAAGGCCATGATCGTTCGAACTCGATCACTGCTCAATTCAACCAACAGGTAGATAGCCTCACGCGGTTGCAGCAAATTGACATTGTAGATGATGGTCGGGAATGGGAACGCTTACTCGAATGGTTACATATTAAGCGTGGCCATACAGGCCGTGCTGATCTGTATCAGGAAGGTCTAGCCCGGGGGTGGCCTGTGTCGGTTAAGCTGTGTGAACAAGTAGTAACCGCCTGTTCACAATGTCGCCTACGACTCAATAAAGATCATCCGAGTAAGGCGCCTCCTTTACACATTCGGGACAAGAAAACATTGTGGCATTCATGGCAAATTGATTATATTGGGCCCTTGAGATCATCAGGTGAGAAAAGATACGTCCTAGTCGGAGTGGAGATTATCTCTGGCCTCGCTATGGCCACCAGCTTCAAATCAGCTACCGGGAACAACACAGTGAAAGGCCTAAAAGGGTGGTTCAGCACACTTCCCCTTCCTGAGGAAATCCAAAGTGATAACGGTTCACACTTTACCGCTACAGTGGTACAAGATTGGGCCAAAGAAGAAGGGATTCGATGGGTATTTCATACTCCCTATTATCCTCAGGCTAATGGCATTGTTGAACGCACCAATGGATTGGTTAAGCGTTTTGCAAAAACTCATGAACCTGGTTGGCATTTGCGATTGGATGATGCCATCTATCAATTAAATAACAGATGGAGTGGAGATGGCTGTCCTAAAATGAAAGCTTTCTGTGTATCTGCTGATATCATCACTCCAAAAGTTCCCAATGAACCACGAAAATACCTGGGACAATTTCACCCTGGGCAACCTGTGTTAGTGAAAATGCCTCAAATTGGCACAGTACCAATGGTGTTAGCTACTCCCAAAAACCCCCATGCACGGGAAGCCAAAGACTGTTCAGGGAAGATACACCGGATCAGCACCCGGTGGATCTCGCCCTCTTTTTAACCCCGTCGGTCAAATGAGACCGAGCAGATTTTCTTTTCCTTTGTGTCTTACAGGAACCTCGGAAGAACTGTACGTGGACAGACGCGTTGGCCTACGCTAACCTCGAGTGTCTCCAGGGAATCCTGACATTGATCCTGGCAATAATATTATTTTTGTTATGTATGGCCATCTGGAGGCCTAAATTTTAGAATGACGAATTGGCAGATGGAATTGATGCTATTCAGTTTTATCTTTTTACTCCCTGTTGTTTGTAGTCAAAGAGACCCAGAATGGCCGTGGTCTCAAGCTTATGTAAAACACAATGCGATGGCAGGAACAGGAAAAGGAAAATTGAGCCTGGCCACTGTAGTCCTACATGAAAATGAGGTGTTTTCAAAACATGAGATAGATCAAAGCATAGATAAAGTCGAACCTGACTCAACTCCACAGACTAGTCTGGTTCCACTGCCACTATCTGAAACCCCCGATAATGACACCTTATTGAGCGGACTTAAGAATCTGCCCCTTGATGATGAGCTTTGGGATAATGCACTGTCACGATACACTGCAAGCACTGAGACACTAGAAAACATGAGGGATTTAAATCTCTCCACTCTGGTTATACAAGGAAGTGAAGTATATTCCAGAGATAAATGGAGTTGGAAAGACTCACTCCAAATGGCTAAGCTTGAAGCCGTCCCAGGAAAGAAAATACAAATTAGCTGCCGAGTAATCAATGGGTCTGCTCACCATAGACCAACTGTAATTGAAACCATCCATGTAGACTCTACTAAACCGGACAAATATAACACTGATTGATTGTTACAAAATTATAGAGCCAAACTCAGATTGCTGGCACAACTTCACCTTTATCAAACCTATCATAGTATATTGTATTTGGGGCTACAGGGGCACGGAATTGTTATTTGAATTTATGATTGACTCAAATACATCTGAACCTGTTGAAATGAACCCAAAACCTACACCCCCACAAACTTTCAAGGGTGTAGCTACTCAGCCCTCCATTAGTCTAACTCCTTACACCTTTAACATTGGCCCTTATGCCATTAAACACACAGGTCAACAACAAATACCGTTTAACCCAACATATTCCCTCAAACGAGTAGAATTGTCAATGCAGATTAATATCTCTGCGATCAAACCCACCTGCTCACCATTCCTGAGTACATCTTATGCAGGATGGTCAGCATGGTTAGGCCGGCGAACTGTTGACACCTCACAACGACTGAAGAGAGAGGTGACTGGTATCTTAGGAACAGGACTGGGAGTCTTAAATAGTACAGATGCTGAGATACTTGCAAACAAACTAGTCACAACTACTAGTGATCTAGACAAATTAAAACATCCTCTACAGTCCTCTCTATCAGCATTGGGAAATCACCAATGGCTTTTATCGAATATATTGCCTCAGTGGGAGGAAACAGGTGAAAAAGACCATCAGCTGATCACAAATGCACTTGGTACAACCCAAAACAATGTTTCCTTGGCCCTTAGTTGTATCCAAGCCCAACTGTGGATGCAATCTATGACAGCCGCAATTATAAGGGAAGGTGAAGAAGGCACCTTGCCCACTGAAATTCGAAAAGTAATATGGGATAATGCAATTGAGTTTGAGAGAAAATTTCAATCCTGGTGGTATCTGGTTAATTTCACCTATGATCCCACTGAGAGCAAAGCCACAGCTTTTGTCTTAACGATACGCAATGCCTCAGTATACACCATATACCCAATCATCGCACTGGGGTTGAATCACCATGGAGCTATACTCCATCCGGTAGAGCATAGAGTGTGGGCACAACAAAACGAGAATAAATGGCAAACTGTTGATGTTGAAGCATGCATTTCACGAGATCAACAAGGATTCATTTGTGAGAGTAATACTCTCAAGGCACAAGACATTTGTCTTGACACCAACCAGAATGTTTGTCATTTTGAGATACAACCTGATGAAACCCCAGAAACTGTGCTTGTATATATTGGGAAAGGGTGTGTTTGCATGAGGTCTCCCTGTACTTTTGTATTCGTAGATGACATAGCAGTAGATATAAGTAATAACTCAAATCTTTGTGTTTGTAACTTTACTAACATCATTGGATGTGACTTCAGTTATTCAGCTCCTGTTACGTCTTTTCAATTGCTACAATCTAATTACACATTGATTCGAGATTTGCTGCCTACCCCTATCGGAATGAATCTCTCACTAGTGAGGAAGTTGCTACAACACGATGAATTGAAGCGATTGTTGAAAGAGGCCCAAGAAAATGGACAAAGAACTCTGATTACTGTCCATCATGATGTTGAAGAAATACACCATGTACTGGAAAGGGTCAAGAGAGACGGTGGACATGAATGGTGGGACACCCTCTTTGGATGGTCACCGACAGCTACAGGACTTTTTAACAAGATGCTCCATCCTGTTGTTGTTCTACTAGTACTCACTGTATTGTGCTTTGCTTTGACAATTGTTTTGCATGTTAGACTTTGGATTATGATGAAACGCTTAACTCGCTTAATCACCCCGCAAGAAGTATTTGCACTTGATATCCCTCGCCATAAGAGGACATGTGATATTCCCCATCAGTATTGATTATCGTGGAGCTTGAGTGACTGTAGTCACGGGGTGGATTATGTGGAATAATTACTAAATTGGCCAAGAATACAAAAATACAGCATTGTTCACACATTAAGGAAAGTCATAAAATCAAGAGGCTTCTGAGGTAGAATACAGCCACAGCTAGCACACGAAGAATGCAACATCTGTGATTCCCTGTACAAGGTTGTTTGCGAAACTACACGAGGGATGGAACGGAACACGCTTGTTCCGTGGCCTTCCCTTGTGACGAATAGCAGATATGGGGACGAGATGGTACTACGGAACTGATAAGCGGCCTACACGCTACCCGAGCCAACATTTCGTCAAATGTTGATGAAATGCTGTCCTTTTGTGCGAACTTTGCTCACCACAATGTACCAAAACACACCTCCATCCCGGAGGCTATCCGCCCCCGAGGTGTGAACACTCCTCCTTGAATACATTAATCATAATAAAAGTATGTATGACTAAAGTCACTCAAACTCCACTTTGAAGATAAAAAAATAATATAAAAATAGCCCAAGAGAGAGGGGATGTCAGGGAAGACACCATCGCGAAGAATTCCACCGCTGATTTCCGGGATCAGTCGACGGGCTGAGCCTTTCTTCCCCCCCATAGGGACGCCTTTGGGTAAGACTTCGATTACACCGAGCGCTTTCTCGGGGACTTAGAAATTTCTCTAGAGAATCTCTACCCTACGTTTATAGCCAGGCTGTATCGTTTATAATTTTGTCGCGCGTTTGTATACTTAGCAATATCTTTATTTGCACGTGCTTTGCAGACAGTGTATTTATCACCGGCAATCCTAAAGAACCTGTATATCTGTTGTTTAAATAAACTGCACTGTTTAAGTAGCTAGTCGTTCCGCTTTCTCACTGAACGCGACCAAAACTACAGAGAGGCCGTGCTAGTTCAGGAGCACGACTAGACTGAAGGTGCAGTCCACTATTAGTGTATCCAAATCGTAGTAGTTTAATACATATTAAACGCGATTGGACTGATAGTGCTGAATTGGGCATCACTCAGAATTTAAACCTAGCCGCACCTAGCCTCCCACCTCGGTGAGGAGTGTTAGAACGCAAGGGGGTTTATCTTCTGCCAAAACCGCTTGGCCCCGTTTCACGCAACAGAATTTGGCGTAGTCGGCAGGATTGCCATGGATAAACTGCTGCAAAAATATGATTGTGCCCCTTCCCAGGCTGGGAAGGAGTGGGCCCAAAAATTTTGGAAGGATGAAGAGAAAGTGGTGGAACGTATTGAAGAGTGTCGGGTTTCACAGAAGCTCAGAGCGGGGAAAGGCAAGGGTGTGATTTGTGCTGTGTTAGGCGCCTGTTTATCTTGTGCACAACAAGAAGCTAGAGAAACCCCTGCTCCTAATCTGATTTCAGCTGTAGAATATGCAACCCTGAAATCGGAGAATGAGGTGCTGAAGTCATCATTAGCCTTGCAAAAGGAGACAGGAGAAAAATTAAGAACTCACGTCGATAAGCTTGTGAGTGAGAATGAATGTTTAGGAAACCAGAATGCTCAACTTAAAATATTATTAGAAAGGGTGACTGGGCTCTTAGATAAAATGCAGCCCTCGACCCAGGTCCAACAGATTCGTAAGTTAATGTGTTATCCAAATTCCGGAACCCAGACCGGAGATTTTTTGTCTAATAGTGAGGATGACGAAGAAGATGAGGAGGAAAGGACTTTTACTTTGAAATCCCAAGTTTTTCCTTTACGTCCTCTGGTTAAAACTGAAGCTGCGGTTGATGACGATGATGAAATTCACACCACTGTGCGTACCGTTCCACGGACACCAACCGAGTTAACAAAAATAAGGGAGAAATATTCGAGGCGACCAGAAGAGTCAGCTGTTGAGTACGTGTGGCGAGTTTCTTCTGAAGGGGGGGACAGAATTATGCTGAGTGAGGAAGAAGCAGGAGACTCTTGGGGACCAGGAGTGTTTTTAACCACTATGCCTGGGGATCATAATTATTCCCTAACTGCTCGAGCAGCCTATTGGGCAGGGGGTATGGATCCGCGAGAGAGGGGGGAGCCGTTAGAGATTAGAGCTACAGGCTACTCTGATCTGTTTGCGGCTGTACGGAAAGCAGCTTGTCTGCAAGCCATGTATGACAGAGAGGAATTTCGGAAATCCCCAATGTCAGCCCCTATCGACCCCGATCGATTAGCCCCTCTCATCCGTGGTCTTCCCGATTGCCTGAAACCGTTCCTTGTTCGTACTCAAGATCGTATACGAGAGGCTCGGGGTGCTCATAGGCGGGGCCGTCGTCACTACATGCCCACCTGGAATGAATATGTACAGGAAATAGATCAATATGGGCGCCGAATGGGCTGGGCCAGCCTAACTAGTGAGAAATCCTCCGAACACCCCCGAAAGGTTCGCCAAGTCCGAACTCACACTAAAAACCCTAAATCGGAGGAAAGGTTTAAGCCTGATAAGGACCGGAATGAGTTGTGGCGTAAAGCCCTACAATTAGGGGTGCCCCGACAATTCTTGCACGGTGTCCCTACGGGAGACCTCCGTACACTAGTCCAATCTCTAACTAGAAAGAATAATGTGGCTGGGGAGAAAAGTCTAACCAGAGAATCCCCAAGTCGTGAGAAAATTGTGCCTTCTGCACCGGAACGTAACTTGATTGATTTGACAGAGTCCCAGCCAAAAAACTCCTATCCCCGGGGAGGGCAGTGAGCCACCCTGTCCGGCAGGTACTAGCAATTCAATGGCTCTCTCATAAAGACTCCGAACCCGTTATTATCATTCCTGTTGGACCCCGGAAGATATTGGTAAATTTTATTATTGATACTGGAGCCCAAATGTCTGCAATCACTAACGAAACAGCACAACTTCTAGGTATAAATCCCACCCGACGCAGAGTCAACTTCACAGGAATTGATGGTGTGGTAAAAACATGCCCCACTGCAAAAATTAACCTCTGGTTGCCGGGAGAGCAGCGAATGACTAGGGCAGAAGTGTTAGTGGGTGCCTCACATTCTAACCTCCTAGGATTTGATGTGCTGCGTGGGCGAATGTGGAAATTCCCGGATGGAACTGCGTGGAGTTTTGCAGGACGCAAAAAAGGATTAGACGCAGTTAAACTGGGCCTATTAGAAACATCTATACCTTTGCCTCCCTCTAAAATTACCAACGTCCGACAGTACCCACTGCCTGCAGCTGCACTTGCAGGAGCAGACGGGGTGGTATCAGATTTAGAAAAAAGAAACATCATTAAGAGGACTCACTCGCCTTATAATTCACCGGTGTGGCCAGTAAAGAAACCAACCGGGCAATGGCGTTTCACAGTAGATTACCGAAAGTTAAACGCCAACGCTGCACCCCTGACCGCTGCGGTTCCGAGTATCGCGGAAATTGTGACAATGATAAAAGGAGCTGCCCATCCTTGGATGGCTGCCTTAGATGTAAAAGACATGTTTTTTATGATTCCCCTCCTTGAGCAAGACAAAGCGCAGTTTGCATTCACGTGGAAAGGAGTCCAATATACCTTTAACCGACTTCCACAAGGATACAAACATTCCCCCACCATTGCTCATAATGCTTTAGCTAAAGTGCTATCAGAGATTCCCGTTTCACAGGGATGTACAGTATACCAATATATTGACGACATCTTAATAGGGGGGGAGAGAGCCAAGAAAGTGTACAAGACATGATGCAAAACATCCGAAAAACATTATCAGATTTGGGATTGGAAATTCCAGACTCAAAATGTCAGGGACCTGCACAGGAAGTTAAATTCCTGGGGGTCTGGTGGATTAAGGGAGCTGCTTCTGTCCCTCAGGATACCCTGAAAAAAATAGAACATGGACAGAATCCTTCCAGCACGAAGGAGTTACAGCAAGTTCTGGGAACTTTAAGTTATTGGCGTAAACACATCCCTGGCTTTTCCATCATTGCTCGCCCCCTTTATTGTTTGCTCAAAAAAGGTAAATCCTGGGAGTGGACTGAACAACATACTAATGCACTGGAATTGCTAATAAAAGAGCTAAGGTTATTCCAACAACTTGGCCCCATACATCCAACTGACCCTGTCCATGTAGAATGGGGGTCCAGCGAACATGGTTCTCATTGTAACTTATGGCAAAAGGGACCAGCAGGACCGGAGAGACCATTAGAATTTAGCTCTCACTCCTTTAACGATACTGAGAGCAGATATTCAGACCTAGAGAAGGGTTTACTGTCCCTGGTGCGAGCATTGCAACGAGCAGAGCAGATAAGGAGAGAACAGAGCGTGATTGTTCGGGGCCCTTTTCGTCTCCTAGATGTGGTCCGTAAAGGGACAGCACCACCAGCCGGCATTGCCCAGAAACCCACAGTTCGAAAGTGGTATGCTTATTTAGAAGGCATTAATGATATCATGCCAATCTCTGAAGGTAGTATCAAAGTATCCAAGCTCCAGAAGGATATAGATGGTGCCCTATTGTTCCAATTCCCACCAAACAGACCATCTCCAATCCAAGAAGCACCTCCTCTGAAAGAAGGCAGTGATCTTACAGGAGTGTGGTTTACTGATGCGTCATCTCACCGTGAGAACAATAAGTGGAAATACAAGGCCGTAGCACTGGAAGTAGCAACGGGGGAAAGAGCAATTGAAACAGGAGAAGGTAGCGCACAAGTAGGGGAACTCAGAGCCGTCCTACTAGCTGCACAACGTGGGGCTACTTACATTTACACTGACTCATATGCTGTTTTTAAAGGAGCCACTGAATGGATTGGACACTGGGCAGCCAATGATTGGCAGGTGAATAGAGTCCCAATCTGGGAGACAGAGAGTTGGAAGCAACTGTTGGAAATGGGAGGACAGAGAACATTGCACATTGGTTGGGTAAAAGGCCATGATCGTTCGAACTCGATCACTGCTCAATTCAACCAACAGGTAGATAGCCTCACGCGGTTGCAGCAAATTGACATTGTAGATGATGGTCGGGAATGGGAACGCTTACTCGAATGGTTACATATTAAGCGTGGCCATACAGGCCGTGCTGATCTGTATCAGGAAGGTCTAGCCCGGGGGTGGCCTGTGTCGGTTAAGCTGTGTGAACAAGTAGTAACCGCCTGTTCACAATGTCGCCTACGACTCAATAAAGATCATCCGAGTAAGGCGCCTCCTTTACACATTCGGGACAAGAAAACATTGTGGCATTCATGGCAAATTGATTATATTGGGCCCTTGAGATCATCAGGTGAGAAAAGATACGTCCTAGTCGGAGTGGAGATTATCTCTGGCCTCGCTATGGCCACCAGCTTCAAATCAGCTACCGGGAACAACACAGTGAAAGGCCTAAAAGGGTGGTTCAGCACACTTCCCCTTCCTGAGGAAATCCAAAGTGATAACGGTTCACACTTTACCGCTACAGTGGTACAAGATTGGGCCAAAGAAGAAGGGATTCGATGGGTATTTCATACTCCCTATTATCCTCAGGCTAATGGCATTGTTGAACGCACCAATGGATTGGTTAAGCGTTTTGCAAAAACTCATGAACCTGGTTGGCATTTGCGATTGGATGATGCCATCTATCAATTAAATAACAGATGGAGTGGAGATGGCTGTCCTAAAATGAAAGCTTTCTGTGTATCTGCTGATATCATCACTCCAAAAGTTCCCAATGAACCACGAAAATACCTGGGACAATTTCACCCTGGGCAACCTGTGTTAGTGAAAATGCCTCAAATTGGCACAGTACCAATGGTGTTAGCTACTCCCAAAAACCCCCATGCACGGGAAGCCAAAGACTGTTCAGGGAAGATACACCGGATCAGCACCCGGTGGATCTCGCCCTCTTTTTAACCCCGTTGGTCAAATGAGACCGAGCAGATTTTCTTTTCCTTTGTGTCTTACAGGAACCTCGGAAGAACTGTACGTGGACAGACGCGTTGGCCTACGCTAACCTCGAGTGTCTCCAGGGAATCCTGACATTGATCCTGGCAATAATATTATTTTTGTTATGTATGGCCATCTGGAGGCCTAAATTTTAGAATGACGAATTGGCAGATGGAATTGATGCTATTCAGTTTTATCTTTTTACTCCCTGTTGTTTGTAGTCAAAGAGACCCAGAATGGCCGTGGTCTCAAGCTTATGTAAAACACAATGCGATGGCAGGAACAGGAAAAGGAAAATTGAGCCTGGCCACTGTAGTCCTACATGAAAATGAGGTGTTTTCAAAACATGAGATAGATCAAAGCATAGATAAAGTCGAACCTGACTCAACTCCACAGACTAGTCTGGTTCCACTGCCACTATCTGAAACCCCCGATAATGACACCTTATTGAGCGGACTTAAGAATCTGCCCCTTGATGATGAGCTTTGGGATAATGCACTGTCACGATACACTGCAAGCACTGAGACACTAGAAAACATGAGGGATTTAAATCTCTCCACTCTGGTTATACAAGGAAGTGAAGTATATTCCAGAGATAAATGGAGTTGGAAAGACTCACTCCAAATGGCTAAGCTTGAAGCCGTCCCAGGAAAGAAAATACAAATTAGCTGCCGAGTAATCAATGGGTCTGCTCACCATAGACCAACTGTAATTGAAACCATCCATGTAGACTCTACTAAACCGGACAAATATAACACTGATTGATTGTTACAAAATTATAGAGCCAAACTCAGATTGCTGGCACAACTTCACCTTTATCAAACCTATCATAGTATATTGTATTTGGGGCTACAGGGGCACGGAATTGTTATTTGAATTTATGATTGACTCAAATACATCTGAACCTGTTGAAATGAACCCAAAACCTACACCCCCACAAACTTTCAAGGGTGTAGCTACTCAGCCCTCCATTAGTCTAACTCCTTACACCTTTAACATTGGCCCTTATGCCATTAAACACACAGGTCAACAACAAATACCGTTTAACCCAACATATTCCCTCAAACGAGTAGAATTGTCAATGCAGATTAATATCTCTGCGATCAAACCCACCTGCTCACCATTCCTGAGTACATCTTATGCAGGATGGTCAGCATGGTTAGGCCGGCGAACTGTTGACACCTCACAACGACTGAAGAGAGAGGTGACTGGTATCTTAGGAACAGGACTGGGAGTCTTAAATAGTACAGATGCTGAGATACTTGCAAACAAACTAGTCACAACTACTAGTGATCTAGACAAATTAAAACATCCTCTACAGTCCTCTCTATCAGCATTGGGAAATCACCAATGGCTTTTATCGAATATATTGCCTCAGTGGGAGGAAACAGGTGAAAAAGACCATCAGCTGATCACAAATGCACTTGGTACAACCCAAAACAATGTTTCCTTGGCCCTTAGTTGTATCCAAGCCCAACTGTGGATGCAATCTATGACAGCCGCAATTATAAGGGAAGGTGAAGAAGGCACCTTGCCCACTGAAATTCGAAAAGTAATATGGGATAATGCAATTGAGTTTGAGAGAAAATTTCAATCCTGGTGGTATCTGGTTAATTTCACCTATGATCCCACTGAGAGCAAAGCCACAGCTTTTGTCTTAACGATACGCAATGCCTCAGTATACACCATATACCCAATCATCGCACTGGGGTTGAATCACCATGGAGCTATACTCCATCCGGTAGAGCATAGAGTGTGGGCACAACAAAACGAGAATAAATGGCAAACTGTTGATGTTGAAGCATGCATTTCACGAGATCAACAAGGATTCATTTGTGAGAGTAATACTCTCAAGGCACAAGACATTTGTCTTGACACCAACCAGAATGTTTGTCATTTTGAGATACAACCTGATGAAACCCCAGAAACTGTGCTTGTATATATTGGGAAAGGGTGTGTTTGCATGAGGTCTCCCTGTACTTTTGTATTCGTAGATGACATAGCAGTAGATATAAGTAATAACTCAAATCTTTGTGTTTGTAACTTTACTAACATCATTGGATGTGACTTCAGTTATTCAGCTCCTGTTACGTCTTTTCAATTGCTACAATCTAATTACACATTGATTCGAGATTTGCTGCCTACCCCTATCGGAATGAATCTCTCACTAGTGAGGAAGTTGCTACAACACGATGAATTGAAGCGATTGTTGAAAGAGGCCCAAGAAAATGGACAAAGAACTCTGATTACTGTCCATCATGATGTTGAAGAAATACACCATGTACTGGAAAGGGTCAAGAGAGACGGTGGACATGAATGGTGGGACACCCTCTTTGGATGGTCACCGACAGCTACAGGACTTTTTAACAAGATGCTCCATCCTGTTGTTGTTCTACTAGTACTCACTGTATTGTGCTTTGCTTTGACAATTGTTTTGCATGTTAGACTTTGGATTATGATGAAACGCTTAACTCGCTTAATCACCCCGCAAGAAGTATTTGCACTTGATATCCCTCGCCATAAGAGGACATGTGATATTCCCCATCAGTATTGATTATCGTGGAGCTTGAGTGACTGTAGTCACGGGGTGGATTATGTGGAATAATTACTAAATTGGCCAAGAATACAAAAATACAGCATTGTTCACACATTAAGGAAAGTCATAAAATCAAGAGGCTTCTGAGGTAGAATACAGCCACAGCTAGCACACGAAGAATGCAACATCTGTGATTCCCTGCGCAAGGTTGTTTGCGAAACTACACGAGGGATGGAACGGAACACGCTTGTTCCGTGGCCTTCCCTTGTGACGAATAGCAGATATGGGGACGAGATGGTACTACGGAACTGATAAGCGGCCTACACGCTACCCGAGCCAACCTTTCGTCAAATGTTGATGAAATGCTGTCCTTTTGTGCGAACTTTGCTCACCACAATGTACCAAAACACACCTCCATCCCGGAGGCTATCCGCCCCCGAGGTGTGAACACTCCTCCTTGAATACATTAATCATAATAAAAGTATGTATGACTAAAGTCACTCAAACTCCACTTTGAAGATAAAAAAATAATATAAAAATAGCCCAAGAGAGAGGGGATGTCAGGGAAGACACCATCGCGAAGAATTCCACCGCTGATTTCCGGGATCAGTCGACGGGCTGAGCCTTTCTTCCCCCCCATAGGGACGCCTTTGGGTAAGACTTCGATTACACCGAGCGCTTTCTCGGGGACTTAGAAATTTCTCTAGAGAATCTCTACCCTACGTTTATAGCCAGGCTGTATCGTTTATAATTTTGTCGCGCGTTTGTATACTTAGCAATATCTTTATTTGCACGTGCTTTGCAGACAGTGTATTTATCACCGGCAATCCTAAAGAACCTGTATATCTGTTGTTTAAATAAACTGCACTGTTTAAGTAGCTAGTCGTTCCGCTTTCTCACTGAACGCGACCAAAACTACAGAGAGGCCGTGCTAGTTCAGGAGCACGACTAGACTGAAGGTGCAGTCCACTATTAGTGTATCCAAATCGTAGTAGTTTAATACATATTAAACGCGATTGGACTGATAGTGCTGAATTGGGCATCACTCAGAATTTAAACCTAGCCGCACCTAGCCTCCCACCTCGGTGAGGAGTGTTAGAACGCAAGGGGGTTTATCTTCTGCCAAAACCGCTTGGCCCCGTTCCACGCAACAGAATTTGGCGTAGTCGGCAGGATTGCCATGGATAAACTGCTGCAAAAATATGATTGTGCCCCTTCCCAGGCTGGGAAGGAGTGGGCCCAAAAATTTTGGAAGGATGAAGAGAAAGTGGTGGAACGTATTGAAGAGTGTCGGGTTTCACAGAAGCTCAGAGCGGGGAAAGGCAAGGGTGTGATTTGTGCTGTGTTAGGCGCCTGTTTATCTTGTGCACAACAAGAAGCTAGAGAAACCCCTGCTCCTAATCTGATTTCAGCTGTAGAATATGCAACCCTGAAATCGGAGAATGAGGTGCTGAAGTCATCATTAGCCTTGCAAAAGGAGACAGGAGAAAAATTAAGAACTCACGTCGATAAGCTTGTGAGTGAGAATGAATGTTTAGGAAACCAGAATGCTCAACTTAAAATATTATTAGAAAGGGTGACTGGGCTCTTAGATAAAATGCAGCCCTCGACCCAGGTCCAACAGATTCGTAAGTTAATGTGTTATCCAAATTCCGGAACCCAGACCGGAGATTTTTTGTCTAATAGTGAGGATGACGAAGAAGATGAGGAGGAAAGGACTTTTACTTTGAAATCCCAAGTTTTTCCTTTACGTCCTCTGGTTAAAACTGAAACTGCGGTTGATGACGATGATGAAATTCACACCACTGTGCGTACCGTTCCACGGACACCAACCGAGTTAACAAAAATAAGGGAGAAATATTCGAGGCGACCAGAAGAGTCAGCTGTTGAGTACGTGTGGCGAGTTTCTTCTGAAGGGGGGGACAGAATTATGCTGAGTGAGGAAGAAGCAGGAGACTCTTGGGGACCAGGAGTGTTTTTAACCACTATGCCTGGGGATCATAATTATTCCCTAACTGCTCGAGCAGCCTATTGGGCAGGGGGTATGGATCCGCGAGAGAGGGGGGAGCCGTTAGAGATTAGAGCTACAGGCTACTCTGATCTGTTTGCGGCTGTACGGAAAGCAGCTTGTCTGCAAGCCATGTATGACAGAGAGGAATTTCGGAAATCCCCAATGTCAGCCCCTATCGACCCCGATCGATTAGCCCCTCTCATCCGTGGTCTTCCCGATTGCCTGAAACCGTTCCTTGTTCGTACTCAAGATCGTATACGAGAGGCTCGGGGTGCTCATAGGCGGGGCCGTCGTCACTACATGCCCACCTGGAATGAATATGTACAGGAAATAGATCAATATGGGCGCCGAATGGGCTGGGCCAGCCTAACTAGTGAGAAATCCTCCGAACACCCCCGAAAGGTTCGCCAAGTCCGAACTCACACTAAAAACCCTAAATCGGAGGAAAGGTTTAAGCCTGATAAGGACCGGAATGAGTTGTGGCGTAAAGCCCTACAATTAGGGGTGCCCCGACAATTCTTGCACGGTGTCCCTACGGGAGACCTCCGTACACTAGTCCAATCTCTAACTAGAAAGAATAATGTGGCTGGGGAGAAAAGTCTAACCAGAGAATCCCCAAGTCGTGAGAAAATTGTGCCTTCTGCACCGGAACGTAACTTGATTGATTTGACAGAGTCCCAGCCAAAAAACTCCTATCCCCGGGGAGGGCAGTGAGCCACCCTGTCCGGCAGGTACTAGCAATTCAATGGCTCTCTCATAAAGACTCCGAACCCGTTATTATCATTCCTGTTGGACCCCGGAAGATATTGGTAAATTTTATTATTGATACTGGAGCCCAAATGTCTGCAATCACTAACGAAACAGCACAACTTCTAGGTATAAATCCCACCCGACGCAGAGTCAACTTCACAGGAATTGATGGTGTGGTAAAAACATGCCCCACTGCAAAAATTAACCTCTGGTTGCCGGGAGAGCAGCGAATGACTAGGGCAGAAGTGTTAGTGGGTGCCTCACATTCTAACCTCCTAGGATTTGACGTGCTGCGTGGGCGAATGTGGAAATTCCCGGATGGAACTGCGTGGAGTTTTGCAGGACGCAAAAAAGGATTAGACGCAGTTAAACTGGGCCTATTAGAAACATCTATACCTTTGCCTCCCTCTAAAATTACCAACGTCCGACAGTACCCACTGCCTGCAGCTGCACTTGCAGGAGCAGACGGGGTGGTATCAGATTTAGAAAAAAGAAACATCATTAAGAGGACTCACTCGCCTTATAATTCACCGGTGTGGCCAGTAAAGAAACCAACCGGGCAATGGCGTTTCACAGTAGATTACCGAAAGTTAAACGCCAACACTGCACCCCTGACCGCTGCGGTTCCGAGTATCGCGGAAATTGTGACAATGATAAAAGGAGCTGCCCATCCTTGGATGGCTGCCTTAGATGTAAAAGACATGTTTTTTATGATTCCCCTCCTTGAGCAAGACAAAGCGCAGTTTGCATTCACGTGGAAAGGAGTCCAATATACCTTTAACCGACTTCCACAAGGATACAAACATTCCCCCACCATTGCTCATAATGCTTTAGCTAAAGCGCTATCAGAGATTCCTGTTTCACAGGGATGTACAGTATACCAATATATTGACGACATCTTAATAGGGGGGGAGAGAGCCAAGAAAGTGTACAAGACATGATGCAAAACATCCGAAAAACATTATCAGATTTGGGATTGGAAATTCCAGACTCAAAATGTCAGGGACCTGCACAGGAAGTTAAATTCCTGGGGGTCTGGTGGATTAAGGGAGCTGCTTCTGTCCCTCAGGATACCCTGAAAAAAATAGAACATGGACAGAATCCTTCCAGCACGAAGGAGTTACAGCAAGTTCTGGGAACTTTAAGTTATTGGCGTAAACACATCCCTGGCTTTTCCATCATTGCTCGCCCCCTTTATTGTTTGCTCAAAAAAGGTAAATCCTGGGAGTGGACTGAACAACATACTAATGCACTGGAATTGCTAATAAAAGAGCTAAGGTTATTCCAACAACTTGGCCCCATACATCCAACTGACCCTGTCCATGTAGAATGGGGGTCCAGCGAACATGGTTCTCATTGTAACTTATGGCAAAAGGGACCAGCAGGACCGGAGAGACCATTAGAATTTAGCTCTCACTCCTTTAACGATACTGAGAGCAGATATTCAGACCTAGAGAAGGGTTTACTGTCCCTGGTGCGAGCATTGCAACGAGCAGAGCAGATAAGGAGAGAACAGAGCGTGATTGTTCGGGGCCCTTTTCGTCTCCTAGATGTGGTCCGTAAAGGGACAGCACCACCAGCCGGCATTGCCCAGAAACCCACAGTTCGAAAGTGGTATGCTTATTTAGAAGGCATTAATGATATCATGCCAATCTCTGAAGGTAGTATCAAAGTATCCAAGCTCCAGAAGGATATAGATGGTGCCCTATTGTTCCAATTCCCACCAAACAGACCATCTCCAATCCAAGAAGCACCTCCTCTGAAAGAAGGCAGTGATCTTACAGGAGTGTGGTTTACTGATGCGTCATCTCACCGTGAGAACAATAAGTGGAAATACAAGGCCGTAGCACTGGAAGTAGCAACGGGGGAAAGAGCAATTGAAACAGGAGAAGGTAGCGCACAAGTAGGGGAACTCAGAGCCGTCCTACTAGCTGCACAACGTGGGGCTACTTACATTTACACTGACTCATATGCTGTTTTTAAAGGAGCCACTGAATGGATTGGACACTGGGCAGCCAATGATTGGCAGGTGAATAGAGTCCCAATCTGGGAGACAGAGAGTTGGAAGCAACTGTTGGAAATGGGAGGACAGAGAACATTGCACATTGGTTGGGTAAAAGGCCATGATCGTTCAAACTCGATCACTGCTCAATTCAACCAACAGGTAGATAGCCTCACGCGGTTGCAGCAAATTGACATTGTAGATGATGGTCGGGAATGGGAACGCTTACTCGAATGGTTACATATTAAGCGTGGCCATACAGGCCGTGCTGATCTGTATCAGGAAGGTCTAGCCCGGGGGTGGCCTGTGTCGGTTAAGCTGTGTGAACAAGTAGTAACCGCCTGTTCACAATGTCGCCTACGACTCAATAAAGATCATCCGAGTAAGGCGCCTCCTTTACACATTCGGGACAAGAAAACATTGTGGCATTCATGGCAAATTGATTATATTGGGCCCTTGAGATCATCAGGTGAGAAAAGATACGTCCTAGTCGGAGTGGAGATTATCTCTGGCCTCGCTATGGCCACCAGCTTCAAATCAGCTACCGGGAACAACACAGTGAAAGGCCTAAAAGGGTGGTTCAGCACACTTCCCCTTCCTGAGGAAATCCAAAGTGATAACGGTTCACACTTTACCGCTACAGTGGTACAAGATTGGGCCAAAGAAGAAGGGATTCGATGGGTATTTCATACTCCCTATTATCCTCAGGCTAATGGCATTGTTGAACGCACCAATGGATTGGTTAAGCGTTTTGCAAAAACTCATGAACCTGGTTGGCATTTGCGATTGGATGATGCCATCTATCAATTAAATAACAGATGGAGTGGAGATGGCTGTCCTAAAATGAAAGCTTTCTGTGTATCTGCTGATATCATCACTCCAAAAGTTCCCAATGAACCACGAAAATACCTGGGACAATTTCACCCTGGGCAACCTGTGTTAGTGAAAATGCCTCAAATTGGCACAGTACCAATGGTGTTAGCTACTCCCAAAAACCCCCATGCACGGGAAGCCAAAGACTGTTCAGGGAAGATACACCGGATCAGCACCCGGTGGATCTCGCCCTCTTTTTAACCCCGTTGGTCAAATGAGACCGAGCAGATTTTCTTTTCCTTTGTGTCTTACAGGAACCTCGGAAGAACTGTACGTGGACAGACGCGTTGGCCTACGCTAACCTCGAGTGTCTCCAGGGAATCCTGACATTGATCCTGGCAATAATATTATTTTTGTTATGTATGGCCATCTGGAGGCCTAAATTTTAGAATGACGAATTGGCAGATGGAATTGATGCTATTCAGTTTTATCTTTTTACTCCCTGTTGTTTGTAGTCAAAGAGACCCAGAATGGCCGTGGTCTCAAGCTTATGTAAAACACAATGCGATGGCAGGAACAGGAAAAGGAAAATTGAGCCTGGCCACTGTAGTCCTACATGAAAATGAGGTGTTTTCAAAACATGAGATAGATCAAAGCATAGATAAAGTCGAACCTGACTCAACTCCACAGACTAGTCTGGTTCCACTGCCACTATCTGAAACCCCCGATAATGACACCTTATTGAGCGGACTTAAGAATCTGCCCCTTGATGATGAGCTTTGGGATAATGCACTGTCACGATACACTGCAAGCACTGAGACACTAGAAAACATGAGGGATTTAAATCTCTCCACTCTGGTTATACAAGGAAGTGAAGTATATTCCAGAGATAAATGGAGTTGGAAAGACTCACTCCAAATGGCTAAGCTTGAAGCCGTCCCAGGAAAGAAAATACAAATTAGCTGCCGAGTAATCAATGGGTCTGCTCACCATAGACCAACTGTAATTGAAACCATCCATGTAGACTCTACTAAACCGGACAAATATAACACTGATTGATTGTTACAAAATTATAGAGCCAAACTCAGATTGCTGGCACAACTTCACCTTTATCAAACCTATCATAGTATATTGTATTTGGGGCTACAGGGGCACGGAATTGTTATTTGAATTTATGATTGACTCAAATACATCTGAACCTGTTGAAATGAACCCAAAACCTACACCCCCACAAACTTTCAAGGGTGTAGCTACTCAGCCCTCCATTAGTCTAACTCCTTACACCTTTAACATTGGCCCTTATGCCATTAAACACACAGGTCAACAACAAATACCGTTTAACCCAACATATTCCCTCAAACGAGTAGAATTGTCAATGCAGATTAATATCTCTGCGATCAAACCCACCTGCTCACCATTCCTGAGTACATCTTATGCAGGATGGTCAGCATGGTTAGGCCGGCGAACTGTTGACACCTCACAACGACTGAAGAGAGAGGTGACTGGTATCTTAGGAACAGGACTGGGAGTCTTAAATAGTACAGATGCTGAGATACTTGCAAACAAACTAGTCACAACTACTAGTGATCTAGACAAATTAAAACATCCTCTACAGTCCTCTCTATCAGCATTGGGAAATCACCAATGGCTTTTATCGAATATATTGCCTCAGTGGGAGGAAACAGGTGAAAAAGACCATCAGCTGATCACAAATGCACTTGGTACAACCCAAAACAATGTTTCCTTGGCCCTTAGTTGTATCCAAGCCCAACTGTGGATGCAATCTATGACAGCCGCAATTATAAGGGAAGGTGAAGAAGGCACCTTGCCCACTGAAATTCGAAAAGTAATATGGGATAATGCAATTGAGTTTGAGAGAAAATTTCAATCCTGGTGGTATCTGGTTAATTTCACCTATGATCCCACTGAGAGCAAAGCCACAGCTTTTGTCTTAACGATACGCAATGCCTCAGTATACACCATATACCCAATCATCGCACTGGGGTTGAATCACCATGGAGCTATACTCCATCCGGTAGAGCATAGAGTGTGGGCACAACAAAACGAGAATAAATGGCAAACTGTTGATGTTGAAGCATGCATTTCACGAGATCAACAAGGATTCATTTGTGAGAGTAATACTCTCAAGGCACAAGACATTTGTCTTGACACCAACCAGAATGTTTGTCATTTTGAGATACAACCTGATGAAACCCCAGAAACTGTGCTTGTATATATTGGGAAAGGGTGTGTTTGCATGAGGTCTCCCTGTACTTTTGTATTCGTAGATGACATAGCAGTAGATATAAGTAATAACTCAAATCTTTGTGTTTGTAACTTTACTAACATCATTGGATGTGACTTCAGTTATTCAGCTCCTGTTACGTCTTTTCAATTGCTACAATCTAATTACACATTGATTCGAGATTTGCTGCCTACCCCTATCGGAATGAATCTCTCACTAGTGAGGAAGTTGCTACAACACGATGAATTGAAGCGATTGTTGAAAGAGGCCCAAGAAAATGGACAAAGAACTCTGATTACTGTCCATCATGATGTTGAAGAAATACACCATGTACTGGAAAGGGTCAAGAGAGACGGTGGACATGAATGGTGGGACACCCTCTTTGGATGGTCACCGACAGCTACAGGACTTTTTAACAAGATGCTCCATCCTGTTGTTGTTCTACTAGTACTCACTGTATTGTGCTTTGCTTTGACAATTGTTTTGCATGTTAGACTTTGGATTATGATGAAACGCTTAACTCACTTAATCACCCCGCAAGAAGTATTTGCACTTGATATCCCTCGCCATAAGAGGACATGTGATATTCCCCATCAGTATTGATTATCGTGGAGCTTGAGTGACTGTAGTCACGGGGTGGATTATGTGGAATAATTACTAAATTGGCCAAGAATACAAAAATACAGCATTGTTCACACATTAAGGAAAGTCATAAAATCAAGAGGCTTCTGAGGTAGAATACAGCCACAGCTAGCACACGAAGAATGCAACATCTGTGATTCCCTGCGCGAGGTTGTTTGCGAAACTACACGAGGGATGGAACGGAACACGCTTGTTCCGTGGCCTTCCCTTGTGACGAATAGCAGATATGGGGACGAGATGGTACTACGGAACTGATAAGCGGCCTACACGCTACCCGAGCCAACATTTCGTCAAATGTTGATGAAATGCTGTCCTTTTGTGCGAACTTTGCTCACCACAATGTACCAAAACACACCTCCATCCCGGAGGCTATCCGCCCCCGAGGTGTGAACACTCCTCCTTGAATACATTAATCATAATAAAAGTATGTATGACTAAAGTCACTCAAACTCCACTTTGAAGATAAAAAAATAATATAAAAATAGCCCAAGAGAGAGGGGATGTCAGGGAAGACACCATCGCGAAGAATTCCACCGCTGATTTCCGGGATCAGTCGACGGGCTGAGCCTTTCTTCCCCCCCATAGGGACGCCTTTGGGTAAGACTTCGATTACACCGAGCGCTTTCTCGGGGACTTAGAAATTTCTCTAGAGAATCTCTACCCTACGTTTATAGCCAGGCTGTATCGTTTATAATTTTGTCGCGCGTTTGTATACTTAGCAATATCTTTATTTGCACGTGCTTTGCAGACAGTGTATTTATCACCGGCAATCCTAAAGAACCTGTATATCTGTTGTTTAAATAAACTGCACTGTTTAAGTAGCTAGTCGTTCCGCTTTCTCACTGAACGCGACCAAAACTACAGAGAGGCCGTGCTAGTTCAGGAGCACGACTAGACTGAAGGTGCAGTCCACTATTAGTGTATCCAAATCGTAGTAGTTTAATACATATTAAACGCGATTGGACTGATAGTGCTGAATTGGGCATCACTCAGAATTTAAACCTAGCCGCACCTAGCCTCCCACCTCGGTGAGGAGTGTTAGAACGCAAGGGGGTTTATCTTCTGCCAAAACCGCTTGGCCCCGTTTCACGCAACAGAATTTGGCGTAGTCGGCAGGATTGCCATGGATAAACTGCTGCAAAAATATGATTGTGCCCCTTCCCAGGCTGGGAAGGAGTGGGCCCAAAAATTTTGGAAGGATGAAGAGAAAGTGGTGGAACGTATTGAAGAGTGTCGGGTTTCACAGAAGCTCAGAGCGGGGAAAGGCAAGGGTGTGATTTGTGCTGTGTTAGGCGCCTGTTTATCTTGTGCACAACAAGAAGCTAGAGAAACCCCTGCTCCTAATCTGATTTCAGCTGTAGAATATGCAACCCTGAAATCGGAGAATGAGGTGCTGAAGTCATCATTAGCCTTGCAAAAGGAGACAGGAGAAAAATTAAGAACTCACGTCGATAAGCTTGTGAGTGAGAATGAATGTTTAGGAAACCAGAATGCTCAACTTAAAATATTATTAGAAAGGGTGACTGGGCTCTTAGATAAAATGCAGCCCTCGACCCAGGTCCAACAGATTCGTAAGTTAATGTGTTATCCAAATTCCGGAACCCAGACCGGAGATTTTTTGTCTAACAGTGAGGATGACGAAGAAGATGAGGAGGAAAGGACTTTTACTTTGAAATCCCAAGTTTTCCCTTTACGTCCTCTGGTTAAAACTGAAACTGCGGTTGATGACGATGATGAAATTCACACCACTGTGCGTACCGTTCCACGGACACCAACCGAGTTAACAAAAATAAGGGAGAAATATTCGAGGCGACCAGAAGAGTCAGCTGTTGAGTACGTGTGGCGAGTTTCTTCTGAAGGGGGGGACAGAATTATGCTGAGTGAGGAAGAAGCAGGAGACTCTTGGGGGCCAGGAGTGTTTTTAACCACTATGCCTGGGGATCATAATTATTCCCTAACTGCTCGAGCAGCCTATTGGGCAGGGGGTATGGATCCGCGAGAGAGGGGGGAGCCGTTAGAGATTAGAGCTACAGGCTACTCTGATCTGTTTGCGGCTGTACGGAAAGCAGCTTGTCTGCAAGCCATGTATGACAGAGAGGAATTTCGGAAATCCCCAATGTCAGCCCCTATCGACCCCGATCGATTAGCCCCTCTCATCCGTGGTCTTCCCGATTGCCTGAAACCGTTCCTTGTTCGTACTCAAGATCGTATACGAGAGGCTCGGGGTGCTCATAGGCGGGGCCGTCGTCACTACATGCCCACCTGGAATGAATATGTACAGGAAATAGATCAATATGGGCGCCGAATGGGCTGGGCCAGCCTAACTAGTGAGAAATCCTCCGAACACCCCCGAAAGGTTCGCCAAGTCCGAACTCACACTAAAAACCCTAAATCGGAGGAAAGGTTTAAGCCTGATAAGGACCGGAATGAGTTGTGGCGTAAAGCCCTACAATTAGGGGTGCCCCGACAATTCTTGCACGGTGTCCCTACGGGAGACCTCCGTACACTAGTCCAATCTCTAACTAGAAAGAATAATGTGGCTGGGGAGAAAAGTCTAACCAGAGAATCCCCAAGTCGTGAGAAAATCGTGCCTTCTGCACCGGAACGTAACTTGATTGATTTGACAGAGTCCCAGCCAAAAAACTCCTATCCCCGGGGAGGGCAGTGAGCCACCCTGTCCGGCAGGTACTAGCAATTCAATGGCTCTCTCATAAAGACTCCGAACCCGTTATTATCATTCCTGTTGGACCCCGGAAGATATTGGTAAATTTTATTATTGATACTGGAGCCCAAATGTCTGCAATCACTAACGAAACAGCACAACTTCTAGGTATAAATCCCACCCGACGCAGAGTCAACTTCACAGGAATTGATGGTGTGGTAAAAACATGCCCCACTGCAAAAATTAACCTCTGGTTGCCGGGAGAGCAGCGAATGACTAGGGCAGAAGTGTTAGTGGGTGCCTCACATTCTAACCTCCTAGGATTTGACGTGCTGCGTGGGCGAATGTGGAAATTCCCGGATGGAACTGCGTGGAGTTTTGCAGGACGCAAAAAAGGATTAGACACAGTTAAACTGGGCCTATTAGAAACATCTATACCTTTGCCTCCCTCTAAAATTACCAACGTCCGACAGTACCCACTGCCTGCAGCTGCACTTGCAGGAGCAGACGGGGTGGTATCAGATTTAGAAAAAAGAAACATCATTAAGAGGACTCACTCGCCTTATAATTCACCGGTGTGGCCAGTAAAGAAACCAACCGGGCAATGGCGTTTCACAGTAGATTACCGAAAGTTAAACGCCAACACTGCACCCCTGACCGCTGCGGTTCCGAGTATCGCGGAAATTGTGACAATGATAAAAGGAGCTGCCCATCCTTGGATGGCTGCCTTAGATGTAAAAGACATGTTTTTTATGATTCCCCTCCTTGAGCAAGACAAAGTGCAGTTTGCATTCACGTGGAAAGGAGTCCAATATACCTTTAACCGACTTCCACAAGGATACAAACATTCCCCCACCATTGCTCATAATGCTTTAGCTAAAGCGCTATCAGAGATTCCTGTTTCACAGGGATGTACAGTATACCAATATATTGACGACATCTTAATAGGGGGGGAGAGCGCCAAGAAAGTGTACAAGACATGATGCAAAACATCCGAAAAACATTATCAGATTTGGGATTGGAAATTCCAGACTCAAAATGTCAGGGACCTGCACAGGAAGTTAAATTCCTGGGGGTCTGGTGGATTAAGGGAGCTGCTTCTGTCCCTCAGGATACCCTGAAAAAAATAGAACATGGACAGAATCCTTCCAGCACGAAGGAGTTACAGCAAGTTCTGGGAACTTTAAGTTATTGGCGTAAACACATCCCTGGCTTTTCCATCATTGCTCGCCCCCTTTATTGTTTGCTCAAAAAAGGTAAATCCTGGGAGTGGACTGAACAACATACTAATGCACTGGAATTGCTAATAAAAGAGCTAAGGTTATTCCAACAACTTGGCCCCATACATCCAACTGACCCTGTCCATGTAGAATGGGGGTTCAGCGAACATGGTTCTCATTGTAACTTATGGCAAAAGGGACCAGCAGGACCGGAGAGACCATTAGAATTTAGCTCTCACTCCTTTAACGATACTGAGAGCAGATATTCAGACCTAGAGAAGGGTTTACTGTCCCTGGTGCGAGCATTGCAACGAGCAGAGCAGATAAGGAGAGAACAGAGCGTGATTGTTCGGGGCCCTTTTCGTCTCCTAGATGCGGTCCGTAAAGGGACAGCACCACCAGCCGGCATTGCCCAGAAACCCACAGTTCGAAAGTGGTATGCTTATTTAGAAGGCATTAATGATATCATGCCAATCTCTGAAGGTAGTATCAAAGTATCCAAGCTCCAGAAGGATATAGATGGTGCCCTATTGTTCCAATCCCCACCAAACAGACCATCTCCAATCCAAGAAGCACCTCCTCTGAAAGAAGGCAGTGATCTTACAGGAGTGTGGTTTACTGATGCGTCATCTCACCGTGAGAACAATAAGTGGAAATACAAGGCCGTAGCACTGGAAGTAGCAACGGGGGAAAGAGCAATTGAAACAGGAGAAGGTAGCGCACAAGTAGGGGAACTCAGAGCCGTCCTACTAGCTGCACAACGTGGGGCTACTTACATTTACACTGACTCATATGCTGTTTTTAAAGGAGCCACTGAATGGATTGGACACTGGGCAGCCAATGATTGGCAGGTGAATAGAGTCCCAATCTGGGAGACAGAGAGTGGGAAGCAACTGTTGGAAATGGGAGGACAGAGAACATTGCACATTGGTTGGGTAAAAGGCCATGATCGTTCGAACTCGATCACTGCTCAATTCAACCAACAGGTAGATAGCCTCACGCGGTTGCAGCAAATTGACATTGTAGATGATGGTCGGGAATGGGAACGCTTACTCGAATGGTTACATATTAAGCGTGGCCATACAGGCCGTGCTGATCTGTATCAGGAAGGTCTAGCCCGGGGGTGGCCTGTGTCGGTTAAGCTGTGTGAACAAGTAGTAACCGCCTGTTCACAATGTCGCCTACGACTCAATAAAGATCATCCGAGTAAGGCGCCTCCTTTACACATTCGGGACAAGAAAACATTGTGGCATTCATGGCAAATTGATTATATTGGGCCCTTGAGATCATCAGGTGAGAAAAGATACGTCCTAGTCGGAGTGGAGATTATCTCTGGCCTCGCTATGGCCACCAGCTTCAAATCAGCTACCGGGAACAACACAGTGAAAGGCCTAAAAGGGTGGTTCAGCACACTTCCCCTTCCTGAGGAAATCCAAAGTGATAACGGTTCACACTTTACTGCTACAGTGGTACAAGATTGGGCCAAAGAAGAAGGGATTCGATGGGTATTTCATACTCCCTATTATCCTCAGGCTAATGGCATTGTTGAACGCACCAATGGATTGGTTAAGCGTTTTGCAAAAACTCATGAACCTGGTTGGCCTTTGCGATTGGATGATGCCATCTATCAATTAAATAACAGATGGAGTGGAGATGGCTGTCCTAAAATGAAAGCTTTCTGTGTATCTGCTGATATCATCACTCCAAAAGTTCCCAATGAACCACGAAAATACCTGGGACAATTTCACCCTGGGCAACCTGTGTTAGTGAAAATGCCTCAAATTGGCACAGTACCAATGGTGTTAGCTACTCCCAAAAACCCCCATGCACGGGAAGCCAAAGACTGTTCAGGGAAGATACACCGGATCAGCACCCGGTGGATCTCGCCCTCTTTTTAACCCCGTCGGTCAAATGAGACCGAGCAGATTTTCTTTTCCTTTGTGTCTTACAGGAACCTCGGAAGAACTGTACGTGGACAGACGCGTTGGCCTACGCTAACCTCGAGTGTCTCCAGGGAATCCTGACATTGATCCTGGCAATAATATTATTTTTGTTATGTATGGCCATCTGGAGGCCTAAATTTTAGAATGACGAATTGGCAGATGGAATTGATGCTATTCAGTTTTATCTTTTTACTCCCTGTTGTTTGTAGTCAAAGAGACCCAGAATGGCCGTGGTCTCAAGCTTATGTAAAACACAATGCGATGGCAGGAACAGGAAAAGGAAAATTGAGCCTGGCCACTGTAGTCCTACATGAAAATGAGGTGTTTTCAAAACATGAGATAGATCAAAGCATAGATAAAGTCGAACCTGACTCAACTCCACAGACTAGTCTGGTTCCACTGCCACTATCTGAAACCCCCGATAATGACACCTTATTGAGCGGACTTAAGAATCTGCCCCTTGATGATGAGCTTTGGGATAATGCACTGTCACGATACACTGCAAGCACTGAGACACTAGAAAACATGAGGGATTTAAATCTCTCCACTCTGGTTATACAAGGAAGTGAAGTATATTCCAGAGATAAATGGAGTTGGAAAGACTCACTCCAAATGGCTAAGCTTGAAGCCGTCCCAGGAAAGAAAATACAAATTAGCTGCCGAGTAATCAATGGGTCTGCTCACCATAGACCAACTGTAATTGAAACCATCCATGTAGACTCTACTAAACCGGACAAATATAACACTGATTGATTGTTACAAAATTATAGAGCCAAACTCAGATTGCTGGCACAACTTCACCTTTATCAAACCTATCATAGTATATTGTATTTGGGGCTACAGGGGCACGGAATTGTTATTTGAATTTATGATTGACTCAAATACATCTGAACCTGTTGAAATGAACCCAAAACCTACACCCCCACAAACTTTCAAGGGTGTAGCTACTCAGCCCTCCATTAGTCTAACTCCTTACACCTTTAACATTGGCCCTTATGCCATTAAACACACAGGTCAACAACAAATACCGTTTAACCCAACATATTCCCTCAAACGAGTAGAATTGTCAATGCAGATTAATATCTCTGCGATCAAACCCACCTGCTCACCATTCCTGAGTACATCTTATGCAGGATGGTCAGCATGGTTAGGCCGGCGAACTGTTGACACCTCACAACGACTGAAGAGAGAGGTGACTGGTATCTTAGGAACAGGACTGGGAGTCTTAAATAGTACAGATGCTGAGATACTTGCAAACAAACTAGTCACAACTACTAGTGATCTAGACAAATTAAAACATCCTCTACAGTCCTCTCTATCAGCATTGGGAAATCACCAATGGCTTTTATCGAATATATTGCCTCAGTGGGAGGAAACAGGTGAAAAAGACCATCAGCTGATCACAAATGCACTTGGTACAACCCAAAACAATGTTTCCTTGGCCCTTAGTTGTATCCAAGCCCAACTGTGGATGCAATCTATGACAGCCGCAATTATAAGGGAAGGTGAAGAAGGCACCTTGCCCACTGAAATTCGAAAAGTAATATGGGATAATGCAATTGAGTTTGAGAGAAAATTTCAATCCTGGTGGTATCTGGTTAATTTCACCTATGATCCCACTGAGAGCAAAGCCACAGCTTTTGTCTTAACGATACGCAATGCCTCAGTATACACCATATACCCAATCATCGCACTGGGGTTGAATCACCATGGAGCTATACTCCATCCGGTAGAGCATAGAGTGTGGGCACAACAAAACGAGAATAAATGGCAAACTGTTGATGTTGAAGCATGCATTTCACGAGATCAACAAGGATTCATTTGTGAGAGTAATACTCTCAAGGCACAAGACATTTGTCTTGACACCAACCAGAATGTTTGTCATTTTGAGATACAACCTGATGAAACCCCAGAAACTGTGCTTGTATATATTGGGAAAGGGTGTGTTTGCATGAGGTCTCCCTGTACTTTTGTATTCGTAGATGACATAGCAGTAGATATAAGTAATAACTCAAATCTTTGTGTTTGTAACTTTACTAACATCATTGGATGTGACTTCAGTTATTCAGCTCCTGTTACGTCTTTTCAATTGCTACAATCTAATTACACATTGATTCGAGATTTGCTGCCTACCCCTATCGGAATGAATCTCTCACTAGTGAGGAAGTTGCTACAACACGATGAATTGAAGCGATTGTTGAAAGAGGCCCAAGAAAATGGACAAAGAACTCTGATTACTGTCCATCATGATGTTGAAGAAATACACCATGTACTGGAAAGGGTCAAGAGAGACGGTGGACATGAATGGTGGGACACCCTCTTTGGATGGTCACCGACAGCTACAGGACTTTTTAACAAGATGCTCCATCCTGTTGTTGTTCTACTAGTACTCACTGTATTGTGCTTTGCTTTGACAATTGTTTTGCATGTTAGACTTTGGATTATGATGAAACGCTTAACTCGCTTAATCACCCCGCAAGAAGTATTTGCACTTGATATCCCTCGCCATAAGAGGACATGTGATATTCCCCATCAGTATTGATTATCGTGGAGCTTGAGTGACTGTAGTCACGGGGTGGATTATGTGGAATAATTACTAAATTGGCCAAGAATACAAAAATACAGCATTGTTCACACATTAAGGAAAGTCATAAAATCAAGAGGCTTCTGAGGTAGAATACAGCCACAGCTAGCACACGAAGAATGCAACATCTGTGATTCCCTGCGCAAGGTTGTTTGCGAAACTACACGAGGGATGGAACGGAACACGCTTGTTCCGTGGCCTTCCCTTGTGACGAATAGCAGATATGGGGACGAGATGGTACTACGGAACTGATAAGCGGCCTACACGCTACCCGAGCCAACCTTTCGTCAAATGTTGATGAAATGCTGTCCTTTTGTGCGAACTTTGCTCACCACAATGTACCAAAACACACCTCCATCCCGGAGGCTATCCGCCCCCGAGGTGTGAACACTCCTCCTTGAATACATTAATCATAATAAAAGTATGTATGACTAAAGTCACTCAAACTCCACTTTGAAGATAAAAAAATAATATAAAAATAGCCCAAGAGAGAGGGGATGTCAGGGAAGACACCATCGCGAAGAATTCCACCGCTGATTTCCGGGATCAGTCGACGGGCTGAGCCTTTCTTCCCCCCCATAGGGACGCCTTTGGGTAAGACTTCGATTACACCGAGCGCTTTCTCGGGGACTTAGAAATTTCTCTAGAGAATCTCTACCCTACGTTTATAGCCAGGCTGTATCGTTTATAATTTTGTCGCGCGTTTGTATACTTAGCAATATCTTTATTTGCACGTGCTTTGCAGACAGTGTATTTATCACCGGCAATCCTAAAGAACCTGTATATCTGTTGTTTAAATAAACTGCACTGTTTAAGTAGCTAGTCGTTCCGCTTTCTCACTGAACGCGACCAAAACTACAGAGAGGCCGTGCTAGTTCAGGAGCACGACTAGACTGAAGGTGCAGTCCACTATTAGTGTATCCAAATCGTAGTAGTTTAATACATATTAAACGCGATTGGACTGATAGTGCTGAATTGGGCATCACTCAGAATTTAAACCTAGCCGCACCTAGCCTCCCACCTCGGTGAGGAGTGTTAGAACGCAAGGGGGTTTATCTTCTGCCAAAACCGCTTGGCCCCGTTTCACGCAACAGAATTTGGCGTAGTCGGCAGGATTGCCATGGATAAACTGCTGCAAAAATATGATTGTGCCCCTTCCCAGGCTGGGAAGGAGTGGGCCCAAAAATTTTGGAAGGATGAAGAGAAAGTGGTGGAACGTATTGAAGAGTGTCGGGTTTCACAGAAGCTCAGAGCGGGGAAAGGCAAGGGTGTGATTTGTGCTGTGTTAGGCGCCTGTTTATCTTGTGCACAACAAGAAGCTAGAGAAACCCCTGCTCCTAATCTGATTTCAGCTGTAGAATATGCAACCCTGAAATCGGAGAATGAGGTGCTGAAGTCATCATTAGCCTTGCAAAAGGAGACAGGAGAAAAATTAAGAACTCACGTCGATAAGCTTGTGAGTGAGAATGAATGTTTAGGAAACCAGAATGCTCAACTTAAAATATTATTAGAAAGGGTGACTGGGCTCTTAGATAAAATGCAGCCCTCGACCCAGGTCCAACAGATTCGTAAGTTAATGTGTTATCCAAATTCCGGAACCCAGACCGGAGATTTTTTGTCTAATAGTGAGGATGACGAAGAAGATGAGGAGGAAAGGACTTTTACTTTGAAATCCCAAGTTTTTCCTTTACGTCCTCTGGTTAAAACTGAAGCTGCGGTTGATGACGATGATGAAATTCACACCACTGTGCGTACCGTTCCACGGACACCAACCGAGTTAACAAAAATAAGGGAGAAATATTCGAGGCGACCAGAAGAGTCAGCTGTTGAGTACGTGTGGCGAGTTTCTTCTGAAGGGGGGGACAGAATTATGCTGAGTGAGGAAGAAGCAGGAGACTCTTGGGGACCAGGAGTGTTTTTAACCACTATGCCTGGGGATCATAATTATTCCCTAACTGCTCGAGCAGCCTATTGGGCAGGGGGTATGGATCCGCGAGAGAGGGGGGAGCCGTTAGAGATTAGAGCTACAGGCTACTCTGATCTGTTTGCGGCTGTACGGAAAGCAGCTTGTCTGCAAGCCATGTATGACAGAGAGGAATTTCGGAAATCCCCAATGTCAGCCCCTATCGACCCCGATCGATTAGCCCCTCTCATCCGTGGTCTTCCCGATTGCCTGAAACCGTTCCTTGTTCGTACTCAAGATCGTATACGAGAGGCTCGGGGTGCTCATAGGCGGGGCCGTCGTCACTACATGCCCACCTGGAATGAATATGTACAGGAAATAGATCAATATGGGCGCCGAATGGGCTGGGCCAGCCTAACTAGTGAGAAATCCTCCGAACACCCCCGAAAGGTTCGCCAAGTCCGAACTCACACTAAAAACCCTAAATCGGAGGAAAGGTTTAAGCCTGATAAGGACCGGAATGAGTTGTGGCGTAAAGCCCTACAATTAGGGGTGCCCCGACAATTCTTGCACGGTGTCCCTACGGGAGACCTCCGTACACTAGTCCAATCTCTAACTAGAAAGAATAATGTGGCTGGGGAGAAAAGTCTAACCAGAGAATCCCCAAGTCGTGAGAAAATTGTGCCTTCTGCACCGGAACGTAACTTGATTGATTTGACAGAGTCCCAGCCAAAAAACTCCTATCCCCGGGGAGGGCAGTGAGCCACCCTGTCCGGCAGGTACTAGCAATTCAATGGCTCTCTCATAAAGACTCCGAACCCGTTATTATCATTCCTGTTGGACCCCGGAAGATATTGGTAAATTTTATTATTGATACTGGAGCCCAAATGTCTGCAATCACTAACGAAACAGCACAACTTCTAGGTATAAATCCCACCCGACGCAGAGTCAACTTCACAGGAATTGATGGTGTGGTAAAAACATGCCCCACTGCAAAAATTAACCTCTGGTTGCCGGGAGAGCAGCGAATGACTAGGGCAGAAGTGTTAGTGGGTGCCTCACATTCTAACCTCCTAGGATTTGACGTGCTGCGTGGGCGAATGTGGAAATTCCCGGATGGAACTGTGTGGAGTTTTGCAGGACGCAAAAAAGGATTAGACACAGTTAAACTGGGCCTATTAGAAACATCTATACCTTTGCCTCCCTCTAAAATTACCAACGTCCGACAGTACCCACTGCCTGCAGCTGCACTTGCAGGAGCAGACGGGGTGGTATCAGATTTAGAAAAAAGAAACATCATTAAGAGGACTCACTCGCCTTATAATTCACCGGTGTGGCCAGTAAAGAAACCAACCGGGCAATGGCGTTTCACAGTAGATTACCGAAAGTTAAACGCCAACGCTGCACCCCTGACCGCTGCGGTTCCGAGTATCGCGGAAATTGTGACAATGATAAAAGGAGCTGCCCATCCTTGGATGGCTGCCTTAGATGTAAAAGACATGTTTTTTATGATTCCCCTCCTTGAGCAAGACAAAGCGCAGTTTGCATTCACGTGGAAAGGAGTCCAATATACCTTTAACCGACTTCCACAAGGATACAAACATTCCCCCACCATTGCTCATAATGCTTTAGCTAAAGCGCTATCAGAGATTCCCGTTTCACAGGGATGTACAGTATACCAATATATTGACGACATCTTAATAGGGGGAGAGAGCCAAGAAAGTGTACAAGACATGATGCAAAACATCCGAAAAACATTATCAGATTTGGGATTGGAAATTCCAGACTCAAAATGTCAGGGACCTGCACAGGAAGTTAAATTCCTGGGGGTCTGGTGGATTAAGGGAGCTGCTTCTGTCCCTCAGGATACCCTGAAAAAAATAGAACATGGACAGAATCCTTCCAGCACGAAGGAGTTACAGCAAGTTCTGGGAACTTTAAGTTATTGGCGTAAACACATCCCTGGCTTTTCCATCATTGCTCGCCCCCTTTATTGTTTGCTCAAAAAAGGTAAATCCTGGGAGTGGACTGAACAACATACTAATGCACTGGAATTGCTAATAAAAGAGCTAAGGTTATTCCAACAACTTGGCCCCATACATCCAACTGACCCTGTCCATGTAGAATGGGGGTTCAGCGAACATGGTTCTCATTGTAACTTATGGCAAAAGGGACCAGCAGGACCGGAGAGACCATTAGAATTTAGCTCTCACTCCTTTAACGATACTGAGAGCAGATATTCAGACCTAGAGAAGGGTTTACTGTCCCTGGTGCGAGCATTGCAACGAGCAGAGCAGATAAGGAGAGAACAGAGCGTGATTGTTCGGGGCCCTTTTCGTCTCCTAGATGTGGTCCGTAAAGGGACAGCACCACCAGCCGGCATTGCCCAGAAACCCACAGTTCGAAAGTGGTATGCTTATTTAGAAGGCATTAATGATATCATGCCAATCTCTGAAGGTAGTATCAAAGTATCCAAGCTCCAGAAGGATATAGATGGTGCCCTATTGTTCCAATCCCCACCAAACAGACCATCTCCAATCCAAGAAGCACCTCCTCTGAAAGAAGGCAGTGATCTTACAGGAGTGTGGTTTACTGATGCGTCATCTCACCGTGAGAACAATAAGTGGAAATACAAGGCCGTAGCACTGGAAGTAGCAACGGGGGAAAGAGCAATTGAAACAGGAGAAGGTAGCGCACAAGTAGGGGAACTCAGAGCCGTCCTACTAGCTGCACAACGTGGGGCTACTTACATTTACACTGACTCATATGCTGTTTTTAAAGGAGCCACTGAATGGATTGGACACTGGGCAGCCAATGATTGGCAGGTGAATAGAGTCCCAATCTGGGAGACAGAGAGTTGGAAGCAACTGTTGGAAATGGGAGGACAGAGAACATTGCACATTGGTTGGGTAAAAGGCCATGATCGTTCGAACTCGATCACTGCTCAATTCAACCAACAGGTAGATAGCCTCACGCGGTTGCAGCAAATTGACATTGTAGATGATGGTCGGGAATGGGAACGCTTACTCGAATGGTTACATATTAAGCGTGGCCATACAGGCCGTGCTGATCTGTATCAGGAAGGTCTAGCCCGGGGGTGGCCTGTGTCGGTTAAGCTGTGTGAACAAGTAGTAACCGCCTGTTCACAATGTCGCCTACGACTCAATAAAGATCATCCGAGTAAGGCGCCTCCTTTACACATTCGGGACAAGAAAACATTGTGGCATTCATGGCAAATTGATTATATTGGGCCCTTGAGATCATCAGGTGAGAAAAGATACGTCCTAGTCGGAGTGGAGATTATCTCTGGCCTCGCTATGGCCACCAGCTTCAAATCAGCTACCGGGAACAACACAGTGAAAGGCCTAAAAGGGTGGTTCAGCACACTTCCCCTTCCTGAGGAAATCCAAAGTGATAACGGTTCACACTTTACCGCTACAGTGGTACAAGATTGGGCCAAAGAAGAAGGGATTCGATGGGTATTTCATACTCCCTATTATCCTCAGGCTAATGGCATTGTTGAACGCACCAATGGATTGGTTAAGCGTTTTGCAAAAACTCATGAACCTGGTTGGCATTTGCGATTGGATGATGCCATCTATCAATTAAATAACAGATGGAGTGGAGATGGCTGTCCTAAAATGAAAGCTTTCTGTGTATCTGCTGATATCATCACTCCAAAAGTTCCCAATGAACCACGAAAATACCTGGGACAATTTCACCCTGGGCAACCTGTGTTAGTGAAAATGCCTCAAATTGGCACAGTACCAATGGTGTTAGCTACTCCCAAAAACCCCCATGCACGGGAAGCCAAAGACTGTTCAGGGAAGATACACCGGATCAGCACCCGGTGGATCTCGCCCTCTTTTTAACCCCGTCGGTCAAATGAGACCGAGCAGATTTTCTTTTCCTTTGTGTCTTACAGGAACCTCGGAAGAACTGTACGTGGACAGACGCGTTGGCCTACGCTAACCTCGAGTGTCTCCAGGGAATCCTGACATTGATCCTGGCAATAATATTATTTTTGTTATGTATGGCCATCTGGAGGCCTAAATTTTAGAATGACGAATTGGCAGATGGAATTGATGCTATTCAGTTTTATCTTTTTACTCCCTGTTGTTTGTAGTCAAAGAGACCCAGAATGGCCGTGGTCTCAAGCTTATGTAAAACACAATGCGATGGCAGGAACAGGAAAAGGAAAATTGAGCCTGGCCACTGTAGTCCTACATGAAAATGAGGTGTTTTCAAAACATGAGATAGATCAAAGCATAGATAAAGTCGAACCTGACTCAACTCCACAGACTAGTCTGGTTCCACTGCCACTATCTGAAACCCCCGATAATGACACCTTATTGAGCGGACTTAAGAATCTGCCCCTTGATGATGAGCTTTGGGATAATGCACTGTCACGATACACTGCAAGCACTGAGACACTAGAAAACATGAGGGATTTAAATCTCTCCACTCTGGTTATACAAGGAAGTGAAGTATATTCCAGAGATAAATGGAGTTGGAAAGACTCACTCCAAATGGCTAAGCTTGAAGCCGTCCCAGGAAAGAAAATACAAATTAGCTGCCGAGTAATCAATGGGTCTGCTCACCATAGACCAACTGTAATTGAAACCATCCATGTAGACTCTACTAAACCGGACAAATATAACACTGATTGATTGTTACAAAATTATAGAGCCAAACTCAGATTGCTGGCACAACTTCACCTTTATCAAACCTATCATAGTATATTGTATTTGGGGCTACAGGGGCACGGAATTGTTATTTGAATTTATGATTGACTCAAATACATCTGAACCTGTTGAAATGAACCCAAAACCTACACCCCCACAAACTTTCAAGGGTGTAGCTACTCAGCCCTCCATTAGTCTAACTCCTTACACCTTTAACATTGGCCCTTATGCCATTAAACACACAGGTCAACAACAAATACCGTTTAACCCAACATATTCCCTCAAACGAGTAGAATTGTCAATGCAGATTAATATCTCTGCGATCAAACCCACCTGCTCACCATTCCTGAGTACATCTTATGCAGGATGGTCAGCATGGTTAGGCCGGCGAACTGTTGACACCTCACAACGACTGAAGAGAGAGGTGACTGGTATCTTAGGAACAGGACTGGGAGTCTTAAATAGTACAGATGCTGAGATACTTGCAAACAAACTAGTCACAACTACTAGTGATCTAGACAAATTAAAACATCCTCTACAGTCCTCTCTATCAGCATTGGGAAATCACCAATGGCTTTTATCGAATATATTGCCTCAGTGGGAGGAAACAGGTGAAAAAGACCATCAGCTGATCACAAATGCACTTGGTACAACCCAAAACAATGTTTCCTTGGCCCTTAGTTGTATCCAAGCCCAACTGTGGATGCAATCTATGACAGCCGCAATTATAAGGGAAGGTGAAGAAGGCACCTTGCCCACTGAAATTCGAAAAGTAATATGGGATAATGCAATTGAGTTTGAGAGAAAATTTCAATCCTGGTGGTATCTGGTTAATTTCACCTATGATCCCACTGAGAGCAAAGCCACAGCTTTTGTCTTAACGATACGCAATGCCTCAGTATACACCATATACCCAATCATCGCACTGGGGTTGAATCACCATGGAGCTATACTCCATCCGGTAGAGCATAGAGTGTGGGCACAACAAAACGAGAATAAATGGCAAACTGTTGATGTTGAAGCATGCATTTCACGAGATCAACAAGGATTCATTTGTGAGAGTAATACTCTCAAGGCACAAGACATTTGTCTTGACACCAACCAGAATGTTTGTCATTTTGAGATACAACCTGATGAAACCCCAGAAACTGTGCTTGTATATATTGGGAAAGGGTGTGTTTGCATGAGGTCTCCCTGTACTTTTGTATTCGTAGATGACATAGCAGTAGATATAAGTAATAACTCAAATCTTTGTGTTTGTAACTTTACTAACATCATTGGATGTGACTTCAGTTATTCAGCTCCTGTTACGTCTTTTCAATTGCTACAATCTAATTACACATTGATTCGAGATTTGCTGCCTACCCCTATCGGAATGAATCTCTCACTAGTGAGGAAGTTGCTACAACACGATGAATTGAAGCGATTGTTGAAAGAGGCCCAAGAAAATGGACAAAGAACTCTGATTACTGTCCATCATGATGTTGAAGAAATACACCATGTACTGGAAAGGGTCAAGAGAGACGGTGGACATGAATGGTGGGACACCCTCTTTGGATGGTCACCGACAGCTACAGGACTTTTTAACAAGATGCTCCATCCTGTTGTTGTTCTACTAGTACTCACTGTATTGTGCTTTGCTTTGACAATTGTTTTGCATGTTAGACTTTGGATTATGATGAAACGCTTAACTCGCTTAATCACCCCGCAAGAAGTATTTGCACTTGATATCCCTCGCCATAAGAGGACATGTGATATTCCCCATCAGTATTGATTATCGTGGAGCTTGAGTGACTGTAGTCACGGGGTGGATTATGTGGAATAATTACTAAATTGGCCAAGAATACAAAAATACAGCATTGTTCACACATTAAGGAAAGTCATAAAATCAAGAGGCTTCTGAGGTAGAATACAGCCACAGCTAGCACACGAAGAATGCAACATCTGTGATTCCCTGCGCAAGGTTGTTTGCGAAACTACACGAGGGATGGAACGGAACACGCTTGTTCCGTGGCCTTCCCTTGTGACGAATAGCAGATATGGGGACGAGATGGTACTACGGAACTGATAAGCGGCCTACACGCTACCCGAGCCAACCTTTCGTCAAATGTTGATGAAATGCTGTCCTTTTGTGCGAACTTTGCTCACCACAATGTACCAAAACACACCTCCATCCCGGAGGCTATCCGCCCCCGAGGTGTGAACACTCCTCCTTGAATACATTAATCATAATAAAAGTATGTATGACTAAAGTCACTCAAACTCCACTTTGAAGATAAAAAAATAATATAAAAATAGCCCAAGAGAGAGGGGATGTCAGGGAAGACACCATCGCGAAGAATTCCACCGCTGATTTCCGGGATCAGTCGACGGGCTGAGCCTTTCTTCCCCCCCATAGGGACGCCTTTGGGTAAGACTTCGATTACACCGAGCGCTTTCTCGGGGACTTAGAAATTTCTCTAGAGAATCTCTACCCTACGTTTATAGCCAGGCTGTATCGTTTATAATTTTGTCGCGCGTTTGTATACTTAGCAATATCTTTATTTGCACGTGCTTTGCAGACAGTGTATTTATCACCGGCAATCCTAAAGAACCTGTATATCTGTTGTTTAAATAAACTGCACTGTTTAAGTAGCTAGTCGTTCCGCTTTCTCACTGAACGCGACCAAAACTACAGAGAGGCCGTGCTAGTTCAGGAGCACGACTAGACTGAAGGTGCAGTCCACTATTAGTGTATCCAAATCGTAGTAGTTTAATACATATTAAACGCGATTGGACTGATAGTGCTGAATTGGGCATCACTCAGAATTTAAACCTAGCCGCACCTAGCCTCCCACCTCGGTGAGGAGTGTTAGAACGCAAGGGGGTTTATCTTCTGCCAAAACCGCTTGGCCCCGTTCCACGCAACAGAATTTGGCGTAGTCGGCAGGATTGCCATGGATAAACTGCTGCAAAAATATGATTGTGCCCCTTCCCAGGCTGGGAAGGAGTGGGCCCAAAAATTTTGGAAGGATGAAGAGAAAGTGGTGGAACGTATTGAAGAGTGTCGGGTTTCACAGAAGCTCAGAGCGGGGAAAGGCAAGGGTGTGATTTATGCTGTGTTAGGCGCCTGTTTATCTTGTGCACAACAAGAAGCTAGAGAAACCCCTGCTCCTAATCTGATTTCAGCTGTAGAATATGCAACCCTGAAATCGGAGAATGAGGTGCTGAAGTCATCATTAGCCTTGCAAAAGGAGACAGGAGAAAAATTAAGAACTCACGTCGATAAGCTTGTGAGTGAGAATGAATGTTTAGGAAACCAGAATGCTCAACTTAAAATATTATTAGAAAGGGTGACTGGGCTCTTAGATAAAATGCAGCCCTCGACCCAGGTCCAACAGATTCGTAAGTTAATGTGTTATCCAAATTCCGGAACCCAGACCGGAGATTTTTTGTCTAATAGTGAGGATGACGAAGAAGATGAGGAGGAAAGGACTTTTACTTTGAAATCCCAAGTTTTTCCTTTACGTCCTCTGGTTAAAACTGAAGCTGCGGTTGATGACGATGATGAAATTCACACCACTGTGCGTACCGTTCCACGGACACCAACCGAGTTAACAAAAATAAGGGAGAAATATTCGAGGCGACCAGAAGAGTCAGCTGTTGAGTACGTGTGGCGAGTTTCTTCTGAAGGGGGGGACAGAATTATGCTGAGTGAGGAAGAAGCAGGAGACTCTTGGGGACCAGGAGTGTTTTTAACCACTATGCCTGGGGATCATAATTATTCCCTAACTGCTCGAGCAGCCTATTGGGCAGGGGGTATGGATCCGCGAGAGAGGGGGGAGCCGTTAGAGATTAGAGCTACAGGCTACTCTGATCTGTTTGCGGCTGTACGGAAAGCAGCTTGTCTGCAAGCCATGTATGACAGAGAGGAATTTCGGAAATCCCCAATGTCAGCCCCTATCGACCCCGATCGATTAGCCCCTCTCATCCGTGGTCTTCCCGATTGCCTGAAACCGTTCCTTGTTCGTACTCAAGATCGTATACGAGAGGCTCGGGGTGCTCATAGGCGGGGCCGTCGTCACTACATGCCCACCTGGAATGAATATGTACAGGAAATAGATCAATATGGGCGCCGAATGGGCTGGGCCAGCCTAACTAGTGAGAAATCCTCCGAACACCCCCGAAAGGTTCGCCAAGTCCGAACTCACACTAAAAACCCTAAATCGGAGGAAAGGTTTAAGCCTGATAAGGACCGGAATGAGTTGTGGCGTAAAGCCCTACAATTAGGGGTGCCCCGACAATTCTTGCACGGTGTCCCTACGGGAGACCTCCGTACACTAGTCCAATCTCTAACTAGAAAGAATAATGTGGCTGGGGAGAAAAGTCTAACCAGAGAATCCCCAAGTCGTGAGAAAATTGTGCCTTCTGCACCGGAACGTAACTTGATTGATTTGACAGAGTCCCAGCCAAAAAACTCCTATCCCCGGGGAGGGCAGTGAGCCACCCTGTCCGGCAGGTACTAGCAATTCAATGGCTCTCTCATAAAGACTCCGAACCCGTTATTATCATTCCTGTTGGACCCCGGAAGATATTGGTAAATTTTATTATTGATACTGGAGCCCAAATGTCTGCAATCACTAACGAAACAGCACAACTTCTAGGTATAAATCCCACCCGACGCAGAGTCAACTTCACAGGAATTGATGGTGTGGTAAAAACATGCCCCACTGCAAAAATTAACCTCTGGTTGCCGGGAGAGCAGCGAATGACTAGGGCAGAAGTGTTAGTGGGTGCCTCACATTCTAACCTCCTAGGATTTGACGTGCTGCGTGGGCGAATGTGGAAATTCCCGGATGGAACTGCGTGGAGTTTTGCAGGACGCAAAAAAGGATTAGACACAGTTAAACTGGGCCTATTAGAAACATCTATACCTTTGCCTCCCTCTAAAATTACCAACGTCCGACAGTACCCACTGCCTGCAGCTGCACTTGCAGGAGCAGACGGGGTGGTATCAGATTTAGAAAAAAGAAACATCATTAAGAGGACTCACTCGCCTTATAATTCACCGGTGTGGCCAGTAAAGAAACCAACCGGGCAATGGCGTTTCACAGTAGATTACCGAAAGTTAAACGCCAACACTGCACCCCTGACCGCTGCGGTTCCGAGTATCGCGGAAATTGTGACAATGATAAAAGGAGCTGCCCATCCTTGGATGGCTGCCTTAGATGTAAAAGACATGTTTTTTATGATTCCCCTCCTTGAGCAAGACAAAGCGCAGTTTGCATTCACGTGGAAAGGAGTCCAATATACCTTTAACCGACTTCCACAAGGATACAAACATTCCCCCACCATTGCTCATAATGCTTTAGCTAAAGCGCTATCAGAGATTCCTGTTTCACAGGGATGTACAGTATACCAATATATTGACGACATCTTAATAGGGGGGGAGAGAGCCAAGAAAGTGTACAAGACATGATGCAAAACATCCGAAAAACATTATCAGATTTGGGATTGGAAATTCCAGACTCAAAATGTCAGGGACCTGCACAGGAAGTTAAATTCCTGGGGGTCTGGTGGATTAAGGGAGCTGCTTCTGTCCCTCAGGATACCCTGAAAAAAATAGAACATGGACAGAATCCTTCCAGCACGAAGGAGTTACAGCAAGTTCTGGGAACTTTAAGTTATTGGCGTAAACACATCCCTGGCTTTTCCATCATTGCTCGCCCCCTTTATTGTTTGCTCAAAAAAGGTAAATCCTGGGAGTGGACTGAACAACATACTAATGCACTGGAATTGCTAATAAAAGAGCTAAGGTTATTCCAACAACTTGGCCCCATACATCCAACTGACCCTGTCCATGTAGAATGGGGGTCCAGCGAACATGGTTCTCATTGTAACTTATGGCAAAAGGGACCAGCAGGACCGGAGAGACCATTAGAATTTAGCTCTCACTCCTTTAACGATACTGAGAGCAGATATTCAGACCTAGAGAAGGGTTTACTGTCCCTGGTGCGAGCATTGCAACGAGCAGAGCAGATAAGGAGAGAACAGAGCGTGATTGTTCGGGGCCCTTTTCGTCTCCTAGATGTGGTCCGTAAAGGGACAGCACCACCAGCCGGCATTGCCCAGAAACCCACAGTTCGAAAGTGGTATGCTTATTTAGAAGGCATTAATGATATCATGCCAATCTCTGAAGGTAGTATCAAAGTATCCAAGCTCCAGAAGGATATAGATGGTGCCCTATTGTTCCAATCCCCACCAAACAGACCATCTCCAATCCAAGAAGCACCTCCTCTGAAAGAAGGCAGTGATCTTACAGGAGTGTGGTTTACTGATGCGTCATCTCACCGTGAGAACAATAAGTGGAAATACAAGGCCGTAGCACTGGAAGTAGCAACGGGGGAAAGAGCAATTGAAACAGGAGAAGGTAGCGCACAAGTAGGGGAACTCAGAGCCGTCCTACTAGCTGCACAACGTGGGGCTACTTACATTTACACTGACTCATATGCTGTTTTTAAAGGAGCCACTGAATGGATTGGACACTGGGCAGCCAATGATTGGCAGGTGAATAGAGTCCCAATCTGGGAGACAGAGAGTTGGAAGCAACTGTTGGAAATGGGAGGACAGAGAACATTGCACATTGGTTGGGTAAAAGGCCATGATCGTTCGAACTCGATCACTGCTCAATTCAACCAACAGGTAGATAGCCTCACGCGGTTGCAGCAAATTGACATTGTAGATGATGGTCGGGAATGGGAACGCTTACTCGAATGGTTACATATTAAGCGTGGCCATACAGGCCGTGCTGATCTGTATCAGGAAGGTCTAGCCCGGGGGTGGCCTGTGTCGGTTAAGCTGTGTGAACAAGTAGTAACCGCCTGTTCACAATGTCGCCTACGACTCAATAAAGATCATCCGAGTAAGGCGCCTCCTTTACACATTCGGGACAAGAAAACATTGTGGCATTCATGGCAAATTGATTATATTGGGCCCTTGAGATCATCAGGTGAGAAAAGATACGTCCTAGTCGGAGTGGAGATTATCTCTGGCCTCGCTATGGCCACCAGCTTCAAATCAGCTACCGGGAACAACACAGTGAAAGGCCTAAAAGGGTGGTTCAGCACACTTCCCCTTCCTGAGGAAATCCAAAGTGATAACGGTTCACACTTTACCGCTACAGTGGTACAAGATTGGGCCAAAGAAGAAGGGATTCGATGGGTATTTCATACTCCCTATTATCCTCAGGCTAATGGCATTGTTGAACGCACCAATGGATTGGTTAAGCGTTTTGCAAAAACTCATGAACCTGGTTGGCATTTGCCATTGGATGATGCCATCTATCAATTAAATAACAGATGGAGTGGAGATGGCTGTCCTAAAATGAAAGCTTTCTGTGTATCTGCTGATATCATCACTCCAAAAGTTCCCAATGAACCACGAAAATACCTGGGACAATTTCACCCTGGGCAACCTGTGTTAGTGAAAATGCCTCAAATTGGCACAGTACCAATGGTGTTAGCTACTCCCAAAAACCCCCATGCACGGGAAGCCAAAGACTGTTCAGGGAAGATACACCGGATCAGCACCCGGTGGATCTCGCCCTCTTTTTAACCCCGTCGGTCAAATGAGACCGAGCAGATTTTCTTTTCCTTTGTGTCTTACAGGAACCTCGGAAGAACTGTACGTGGACAGACGCGTTGGCCTACGCTAACCTCGAGTGTCTCCAGGGAATCCTGACATTGATCCTGGCAATAATATTATTTTTGTTATGTATGGCCATCTGGAGGCCTAAATTTTAGAATGACGAATTGGCAGATGGAATTGATGCTATTCAGTTTTATCTTTTTACTCCCTGTTGTTTGTAGTCAAAGAGACCCAGAATGGCCGTGGTCTCAAGCTTATGTAAAACACAATGCGATGGCAGGAACAGGAAAAGGAAAATTGAGCCTGGCCACTGTAGTCCTACATGAAAATGAGGTGTTTTCAAAACATGAGATAGATCAAAGCATAGATAAAGTCGAACCTGACTCAACTCCACAGACTAGTCTGGTTCCACTGCCACTATCTGAAACCCCCGATAATGACACCTTATTGAGCGGACTTAAGAATCTGCCCCTTGATGATGAGCTTTGGGATAATGCACTGTCACGATACACTGCAAGCACTGAGACACTAGAAAACATGAGGGATTTAAATCTCTCCACTCTGGTTATACAAGGAAGTGAAGTATATTCCAGAGATAAATGGAGTTGGAAAGACTCACTCCAAATGGCTAAGCTTGAAGCCGTCCCAGGAAAGAAAATACAAATTAGCTGCCGAGTAATCAATGGGTCTGCTCACCATAGACCAACTGTAATTGAAACCATCCATGTAGACTCTACTAAACCGGACAAATATAACACTGATTGATTGTTACAAAATTATAGAGCCAAACTCAGATTGCTGGCACAACTTCACCTTTATCAAACCTATCATAGTATATTGTATTTGGGGCTACAGGGGCACGGAATTGTTATTTGAATTTATGATTGACTCAAATACATCTGAACCTGTTGAAATGAACCCAAAACCTACACCCCCACAAACTTTCAAGGGTGTAGCTACTCAGCCCTCCATTAGTCTAACTCCTTACACCTTTAACATTGGCCCTTATGCCATTAAACACACAGGTCAACAACAAATACCGTTTAACCCAACATATTCCCTCAAACGAGTAGAATTGTCAATGCAGATTAATATCTCTGCGATCAAACCCACCTGCTCACCATTCCTGAGTACATCTTATGCAGGATGGTCAGCATGGTTAGGCCGGCGAACTGTTGACACCTCACAACGACTGAAGAGAGAGGTGACTGGTATCTTAGGAACAGGACTGGGAGTCTTAAATAGTACAGATGCTGAGATACTTGCAAACAAACTAGTCACAACTACTAGTGATCTAGACAAATTAAAACATCCTCTACAGTCCTCTCTATCAGCATTGGGAAATCACCAATGGCTTTTATCGAATATATTGCCTCAGTGGGAGGAAACAGGTGAAAAAGACCATCAGCTGATCACAAATGCACTTGGTACAACCCAAAACAATGTTTCCTTGGCCCTTAGTTGTATCCAAGCCCAACTGTGGATGCAATCTATGACAGCCGCAATTATAAGGGAAGGTGAAGAAGGCACCTTGCCCACTGAAATTCGAAAAGTAATATGGGATAATGCAATTGAGTTTGAGAGAAAATTTCAATCCTGGTGGTATCTGGTTAATTTCACCTATGATCCCACTGAGAGCAAAGCCACAGCTTTTGTCTTAACGATACGCAATGCCTCAGTATACACCATATACCCAATCATCGCACTGGGGTTGAATCACCATGGAGCTATACTCCATCCGGTAGAGCATAGAGTGTGGGCGCAACAAAACGAGAATAAATGGCAAACTGTTGATGTTGAAGCATGCATTTCACGAGATCAACAAGGATTCATTTGTGAGAGTAATACTCTCAAGGCACAAGACATTTGTCTTGACACCAACCAGAATGTTTGTCATTTTGAGATACAACCTGATGAAACCCCAGAAACTGTGCTTGTATATATTGGGAAAGGGTGTGTTTGCATGAGGTCTCCCTGTACTTTTGTATTCGTAGATGACATAGCAGTAGATATAAGTAATAACTCAAATCTTTGTGTTTGTAACTTTACTAACATCATTGGATGTGACTTCAGTTATTCAGCTCCTGTTACGTCTTTTCAATTGCTACAATCTAATTACACATTGATTCGAGATTTGCTGCCTACCCCTATCGGAATGAATCTCTCACTAGTGAGGAAGTTGCTACAACACGATGAATTGAAGCGATTGTTGAAAGAGGCCCAAGAAAATGGACAAAGAACTCTGATTACTGTCCATCATGATGTTGAAGAAATACACCATGTACTGGAAAGGGTCAAGAGAGACGGTGGACATGAATGGTGGGACACCCTCTTTGGATGGTCACCGACAGCTACAGGACTTTTTAACAAGATGCTCCATCCTGTTGTTGTTCTACTAGTACTCACTGTATTGTGCTTTGCTTTGACAATTGTTTTGCATGTTAGACTTTGGATTATGATGAAACGCTTAACTCGCTTAATCACCCCGCAAGAAGTATTTGCACTTGATATCCCTCGCCATAAGAGGACATGTGATATTCCCCATCAGTATTGATTATCGTGGAGCTTGAGTGACTGTAGTCACGGGGTGGATTATGTGGAATAATTACTAAATTGGCCAAGAATACAAAAATACAGCATTGTTCACACATTAAGGAAAGTCATAAAATCAAGAGGCTTCTGAGGTAGAATACAGCCACAGCTAGCACACGAAGAATGCAACATCTGTGATTCCCTGCGCAAGGTTGTTTGCGAAACTACACGAGGGATGGAACGGAACACGCTTGTTCCGTGGCCTTCCCTTGTGACGAATAGCAGATATGGGGACGAGATGGTACTACGGAACTGATAAGCGGCCTACACGCTACCCGAGCCAACCTTTCGTCAAATGTTGATGAAATGCTGTCCTTTTGTGCGAACTTTGCTCACCACAATGTACCAAAACACACCTCCATCCCGGAGGCTATCCGCCCCCGAGGTGTGAACACTCCTCCTTGAATACATTAATCATAATAAAAGTATGTATGACTAAAGTCACTCAAACTCCACTTTGAAGATAAAAAAATAATATAAAAATAGCCCAAGAGAGAGGGGATGTCAGGGAAGACACCATCGCGAAGAATTCCACCGCTGATTTCCGGGATCAGTCGACGGGCTGAGCCTTTCTTCCCCCCCATAGGGACGCCTTTGGGTAAGACTTCGATTACACCGAGCGCTTTCTCGGGGACTTAGAAATTTCTCTAGAGAATCTCTACCCTACGTTTATAGCCAGGCTGTATCGTTTATAATTTTGTCGCGCGTTTGTATACTTAGCAATATCTTTATTTGCACGTGCTTTGCAGACAGTGTATTTATCACCGGCAATCCTAAAGAACCTGTATATCTGTTGTTTAAATAAACTGCACTGTTTAAGTAGCTAGTCGTTCCGCTTTCTCACTGAACGCGACCAAAACTACAGAGAGGCCGTGCTAGTTCAGGAGCACGACTAGACTGAAGGTGCAGTCCACTATTAGTGTATCCAAATCGTAGTAGTTTAATACATATTAAACGCGATTGGACTGATAGTGCTGAATTGGGCATCACTCAGAATTTAAACCTAGCCGCACCTAGCCTCCCACCTCGGTGAGGAGTGTTAGAACGCAAGGGGGTTTATCTTCTGCCAAAACCGCTTGGCCCCGTTCCACGCAACAGAATTTGGCGTAGTCGGCAGGATTGCCATGGATAAACTGCTGCAAAAATATGATTGTGCCCCTTCCCAGGCTGGGAAGGAGTGGGCCCAAAAATTTTGGAAGGATGAAGAGAAAGTGGTGGAACGTATTGAAGAGTGTCGGGTTTCACAGAAGCTCAGAGCGGGGAAAGGCAAGGGTGTGATTTGTGCTGTGTTAGGCGCCTGTTTATCTTGTGCACAACAAGAAGCTAGAGAAACCCCTGCTCCTAATCTGATTTCAGCTGTAGAATATGCAACCCTGAAATCGGAGAATGAGGTGCTGAAGTCATCATTAGCCTTGCAAAAGGAGACAGGAGAAAAATTAAGAACTCACGTCGATAAGCTTGTGAGTGAGAATGAATGTTTAGGAAACCAGAATGCTCAACTTAAAATATTATTAGAAAGGGTGACTGGGCTCTTAGATAAAATGCAGCCCTCGACCCAGGTCCAACAGATTCGTAAGTTAATGTGTTATCCAAATTCCGGAACCCAGACCGGAGATTTTTTGTCTAATAGTGAGGATGACGAAGAAGATGAGGAGGAAAGGACTTTTACTTTGAAATCCCAAGTTTTTCCTTTACGTCCTCTGGTTAAAACTGAAGCTGCGGTTGATGACGATGATGAAATTCACACCACTGTGCGTACCGTTCCACGGACACCAACCGAGTTAACAAAAATAAGGGAGAAATATTCGAGGCGACCAGAAGAGTCAGCTGTTGAGTACGTGTGGCGAGTTTCTTCTGAAGGGGGGGACAGAATTATGCTGAGTGAGGAAGAAGCAGGAGACTCTTGGGGACCAGGAGTGTTTTTAACCACTATGCCTGGGGATCATAATTATTCCCTAACTGCTCGAGCAGCCTATTGGGCAGGGGGTATGGATCCGCGAGAGAGGGGGGAGCCGTTAGAGATTAGAGCTACAGGCTACTCTGATCTGTTTGCGGCTGTACGGAAAGCAGCTTGTCTGCAAGCCATGTATGACAGAGAGGAATTTCGGAAATCCCCAATGTCAGCCCCTATCGACCCCGATCGATTAGCCCCTCTCATCCGTGGTCTTCCCGATTGCCTGAAACCGTTCCTTGTTCGTACTCAAGATCGTATACGAGAGGCTCGGGGTGCTCATAGGCGGGGCCGTCGTCACTACATGCCCACCTGGAATGAATATGTACAGGAAATAGATCAATATGGGCGCCGAATGGGCTGGGCCAGCCTAACTAGTGAGAAATCCTCCGAACACCCCCGAAAGGTTCGCCAAGTCCGAACTCACACTAAAAACCCTAAATCGGAGGAAAGGTTTAAGCCTGATAAGGACCGGAATGAGTTGTGGCGTAAAGCCCTACAATTAGGGGTGCCCCGACAATTCTTGCACGGTGTCCCTACGGGAGACCTCCGTACACTAGTCCAATCTCTAACTAGAAAGAATAATGTGGCTGGGGAGAAAAGTCTAACCAGAGAATCCCCAAGTCGTGAGAAAATTGTGCCTTCTGCACCGGAACGTAACTCGATTGATTTGACAGAGTCCCAGCCAAAAAACTCCTATCCCCGGGGAGGGCAGTGAGCCACCCTGTCCGGCAGGTACTAGCAATTCAATGGCTCTCTCATAAAGACTCCGAACCCGTTATTATCATTCCTGTTGGACCCCGGAAGATATTGGTAAATTTTATTATTGATACTGGAGCCCAAATGTCTGCAATCACTAACGAAACAGCACAACTTCTAGGTATAAATCCCACCCGACGCAGAGTCAACTTCACAGGAATTGATGGTGTGGTAAAAACATGCCCCACTGCAAAAATTAACCTCTGGTTGCCGGGAGAGCAGCGAATGACTAGGGCAGAAGTGTTAGTGGGTGCCTCACATTCTAACCTCCTAGGATTTGACGTGCTGCGTGGGCGAATGTGGAAATTCCCGGATGGAACTGCGTGGAGTTTTGCAGGACGCAAAAAAGGATTAGACACAGTTAAACTGGGCCTATTAGAAACATCTATACCTTTGCCTCCCTCTAAAATTACCAACGTCCGACAGTACCCACTGCCTGCAGCTGCACTTGCAGGAGCAGACGGGGTGGTATCAGATTTAGAAAAAAGAAACATCATTAAGAGGACTCACTCGCCTTATAATTCACCGGTGTGGCCAGTAAAGAAACCAACCGGGCAATGGCGTTTCACAGTAGATTACCGAAAGTTAAACGCCAACACTGCACCCCTGACCGCTGCGGTTCCGAGTATCGCGGAAATTGTGACAATGATAAAAGGAGCTGCCCATCCTTGGATGGCTGCCTTAGATGTAAAAGACATGTTTTTTATGATTCCCCTCCTTGAGCAAGACAAAGCGCGGTTTGCATTCACGTGGAAAGGAGTCCAATATACCTTTAACCGACTTCCACAAGGATACAAACATTCCCCCACCATTGCTCATAATGCTTTAGCTAAAGCGCTATCAGAGATTCCCGTTTCACAGGGATGTACAGTATACCAATATATTGACGACATCTTAATAGGGGGGGAGAGAGCCAAGAAAGTGTACAAGACATGATGCAAAACATCCGAAAAACATTATCAGATTTGGGATTGGAAATTCCAGACTCAAAATGTCAGGGACCTGCACAGGAAGTTAAATTCCTGGGGGTCTGGTGGATTAAGGGAGCTGCTTCTGTCCCTCAGGATACCCTGAAAAAAATAGAACATGGACAGAATCCTTCCAGCACGAAGGAGTTACAGCAAGTTCTGGGAACTTTAAGTTATTGGCGTAAACACATCCCTGGCTTTTCCATCATTGCTCGCCCCCTTTATTGTTTGCTCAAAAAAGGTAAATCCTGGGAGTGGACTGAACAACATACTAATGCACTGGAATTGCTAATAAAAGAGCTAAGGTTATTCCAACAACTTGGCCCCATACATCCAACTGACCCTGTCCATGTAGAATGGGGGTCCAGCGAACATGGTTCTCATTGTAACTTATGGCAAAAGGGACCAGCAGGACCGGAGAGACCATTAGAATTTAGCTCTCACTCCTTTAACGATACTGAGAGCAGATATTCAGACCTAGAGAAGGGTTTACTGTCCCTGGTGCGAGCATTGCAACGAGCAGAGCAGATAAGGAGAGAACAGAGCGTGATTGTTCGGGGCCCTTTTCGTCTCCTAGATGTGGTCCGTAAAGGGACAGCACCACCAGCCGGCATTGCCCAGAAACCCACAGTTCGAAAGTGGTATGCTTATTTAGAAGGCATTAATGATATCATGCCAATCTCTGAAGGTAGTATCAAAGTATCCAAGCTCCAGAAGGATATAGATGGTGCCCTATTGTTCCAATCCCCACCAAACAGACCATCTCCAATCCAAGAAGCACCTCCTCTGAAAGAAGGCAGTGATCTTACAGGAGTGTGGTTTACTGATGCGTCATCTCACCGTGAGAACAATAAGTGGAAATACAAGGCCGTAGCACTGGAAGTAGCAACGGGGGAAAGAGCAATTGAAACAGGAGAAGGTAGCGCACAAGTAGGGGAACTCAGAGCCGTCCTACTAGCTGCACAACGTGGGGCTACTTACATTTACACTGACTCATATGCTGTTTTTAAAGGAGCCACTGAATGGATTGGACACTGGGCAGCCAATGATTGGCAGGTGAATAGAGTCCCAATCTGGGAGACAGAGAGTGGGAAGCAACTGTTGGAAATGGGAGGACAGAGAACATTGCACGTTGGTTGGGTAAAAGGCCATGATCGTTCGAACTCGATCACTGCTCAATTCAACCAACAGGTAGATAGCCTCACGCGGTTGCAGCAAATTGACATTGTAGATGATGGTCGGGAATGGGAACGCTTACTCGAATGGTTACATATTAAGCGTGGCCATACAGGCCGTGCTGATCTGTATCAGGAAGGTCTAGCCCGGGGGTGGCCTGTGTCGGTTAAGCTGTGTGAACAAGTAGTAACCGCCTGTTCACAATGTCGCCTACGACTCAATAAAGATCATCCGAGTAAGGCGCCTCCTTTACACATTCGGGACAAGAAAACATTGTGGCATTCATGGCAAATTGATTATATTGGGCCCTTGAGATCATCAGGTGAGAAAAGATACGTCCTAGTCGGAGTGGAGATTATCTCTGGCCTCGCTATGGCCACCAGCTTCAAATCAGCTACCGGGAACAACACAGTGAAAGGCCTAAAAGGGTGGTTCAGCACACTTCCCCTTCCTGAGGAAATCCAAAGTGATAACGGTTCACACTTTACCGCTACAGTGGTACAAGATTGGGCCAAAGAAGAAGGGATTCGATGGGTATTTCATACTCCCTATTATCCTCAGGCTAATGGCATTGTTGAACGCACCAATGGATTGGTTAAGCGTTTTGCAAAAACTCATGAACCTGGTTGGCATTTGCGATTGGATGATGCCATCTATCAATTAAATAACAGATGGAGTGGAGATGGCTGTCCTAAAATGAAAGCTTTCTGTGTATCTGCTGATATCATCACTCCAAAAGTTCCCAATGAACCACGAAAATACCTGGGACAATTTCACCCTGGGCAACCTGTGTTAGTGAAAATGCCTCAAATTGGCACAGTACCAATGGTGTTAGCTACTCCCAAAAACCCCCATGCACGGGAAGCCAAAGACTGTTCAGGGAAGATACACCGGATCAGCACCCGGTGGATCTCGCCCTCTTTTTAACCCCGTCGGTCAAATGAGACCGAGCAGATTTTCTTTTCCTTTGTGTCTTACAGGAACCTCGGAAGAACTGTACGTGGACAGACGCATTGGCCTACGCTAACCTCGAGTGTCTCCAGGGAATCCTGACATTGATCCTGGCAATAATATTATTTTTGTTATGTATGGCCATCTGGAGGCCTAAATTTTAGAATGACGAATTGGCAGATGGAATTGATGCTATTCAGTTTTATCTTTTTACTCCCTGTTGTTTGTAGTCAAAGAGACCCAGAATGGCCGTGGTCTCAAGCTTATGTAAAACACAATGCGATGGCAGGAACAGGAAAAGGAAAATTGAGCCTGGCCACTGTAGTCCTACATGAAAATGAGGTGTTTTCAAAACATGAGATAGATCAAAGCATAGATAAAGTCGAACCTGACTCAACTCCACAGACTAGTCTGGTTCCACTGCCACTATCTGAAACCCCCGATAATGACACCTTATTGAGCGGACTTAAGAATCTGCCCCTTGATGATGAGCTTTGGGATAATGCACTGTCACGATACACTGCAAGCACTGAGACACTAGAAAACATGAGGGATTTAAATCTCTCCACTCTGGTTATACGAGGAAGTGAAGTATATTCCAGAGATAAATGGAGTTGGAAAGACTCACTCCAAATGGCTAAGCTTGAAGCCGTCCCAGGAAAGAAAATACAAATTAGCTGCCGAGTAATCAATGGGTCTGCTCACCATAGACCAACTGTAATTGAAACCATCCATGTAGACTCTACTAAACCGGACAAATATAACACTGATTGATTGTTACAAAATTATAGAGCCAAACTCAGATTGCTGGCACAACTTCACCTTTATCAAACCTATCATAGTATATTGTATTTGGGGCTACAGGGGCACGGAATTGTTATTTGAATTTATGATTGACTCAAATACATCTGAACCTGTTGAAATGAACCCAAAACCTACACCCCCACAAACTTTCAAGGGTGTAGCTACTCAGCCCTCCATTAGTCTAACTCCTTACACCTTTAACATTGGCCCTTATGCCATTAAACACACAGGTCAACAACAAATACCGTTTAACCCAACATATTCCCTCAAACGAGTAGAATTGTCAATGCAGATTAATATCTCTGCGATCAAACCCACCTGCTCACCATTCCTGAGTACATCTTATGCAGGATGGTCAGCATGGTTAGGCCGGCGAACTGTTGACACCTCACAACGACTGAAGAGAGAGGTGACTGGTATCTTAGGAACAGGACTGGGAGTCTTAAATAGTACAGATGCTGAGATACTTGCAAACAAACTAGTCACAACTACTAGTGATCTAGACAAATTAAAACATCCTCTACAGTCCTCTCTATCAGCATTGGGAAATCACCAATGGCTTTTATCGAATATATTGCCTCAGTGGGAGGAAACAGGTGAAAAAGACCATCAGCTGATCACAAATGCACTTGGTACAACCCAAAACAATGTTTCCTTGGCCCTTAGTTGTATCCAAGCCCAACTGTGGATGCAATCTATGACAGCCGCAATTATAAGGGAAGGTGAAGAAGGCACCTTGCCCACTGAAATTCGAAAAGTAATATGGGATAATGCAATTGAGTTTGAGAGAAAATTTCAATCCTGGTGGTATCTGGTTAATTTCACCTATGATCCCACTGAGAGCAAAGCCACAGCTTTTGTCTTAACGATACGCAATGCCTCAGTATACACCATATACCCAATCATCGCACTGGGGTTGAATCACCATGGAGCTATACTCCATCCGGTAGAGCATAGAGTGTGGGCGCAACAAAACGAGAATAAATGGCAAACTGTTGATGTTGAAGCATGCATTTCACGAGATCAACAAGGATTCATTTGTGAGAGTAATACTCTCAAGGCACAAGACATTTGTCTTGACACCAACCAGAATGTTTGTCATTTTGAGATACAACCTGATGAAACCCCAGAAACTGTGCTTGTATATATTGGGAAAGGGTGTGTTTGCATGAGGTCTCCCTGTACTTTTGTATTCGTAGATGACATAGCAGTAGATATAAGTAATAACTCAAATCTTTGTGTTTGTAACTTTACTAACATCATTGGATGTGACTTCAGTTATTCAGCTCCTGTTACGTCTTTTCAATTGCTACAATCTAATTACACATTGATTCGAGATTTGCTGCCTACCCCTATCGGAATGAATCTCTCACTAGTGAGGAAGTTGCTACAACACGATGAATTGAAGCGATTGTTGAAAGAGGCCCAAGAAAATGGACAAAGAACTCTGATTACTGTCCATCATGATGTTGAAGAAATACACCATGTACTGGAAAGGGTCAAGAGAGACGGTGGACATGAATGGTGGGACACCCTCTTTGGATGGTCACCGACAGCTACAGGACTTTTTAACAAGATGCTCCATCCTGTTGTTGTTCTACTAGTACTCACTGTATTGTGCTTTGCTTTGACAATTGTTTTGCATGTTAGACTTTGGATTATGATGAAACGCTTAACTCGCTTAATCACCCCGCAAGAAGTATTTGCACTTGATATCCCTCGCCATAAGAGGACATGTGATATTCCCCATCAGTATTGATTATCGTGGAGCTTGAGTGACTGTAGTCACGGGGTGGATTATGTGGAATAATTACTAAATTGGCCAAGAATACAAAAATACAGCATTGTTCACACATTAAGGAAAGTCATAAAATCAAGAGGCTTCTGAGGTAGAATACAGCCACAGCTAGCACACGAAGAATGCAACATCTGTGATTCCCTGCGCGAGGTTGTTTGCGAAACTACACGAGGGATGGAACGGAACACGCTTGTTCCGTGGCCTTCCCTTGTGACGAATAGCAGATATGGGGACGAGATGGTACTACGGAACTGATAAGCGGCCTACACGCTACCCGAGCCAACCTTTCGTCAAATGTTGATGAAATGCTGTCCTTTTGTGCGAACTTTGCTCACCACAATGTACCAAAACACACCTCCATCCCGGAGGCTATCCGCCCCCGAGGTGTGAACACTCCTCCTTGAATACATTAATCATAATAAAAGTATGTATGACTAAAGTCACTCAAACTCCACTTTGAAGATAAAAAAATAATATAAAAATAGCCCAAGAGAGAGGGGATGTCAGGGAAGACACCATCGCGAAGAATTCCACCGCTGATTTCCGGGATCAGTCGACGGGCTGAGCCTTTCTTCCCCCCCATAGGGACGCCTTTGGGTAAGACTTCGATTACACCGAGCGCTTTCTCGGGGACTTAGAAATTTCTCTAGAGAATCTCTACCCTACGTTTATAGCCAGGCTGTATCGTTTATAATTTTGTCGCGCGTTTGTATACTTAGCAATATCTTTATTTGCACGTGCTTTGCAGACAGTGTATTTATCACCGGCAATCCTAAAGAACCTGTATATCTGTTGTTTAAATAAACTGCACTGTTTAAGTAGCTAGTCGTTCCGCTTTCTCACTGAACGCGACCAAAACTACAGAGAGGCCGTGCTAGTTCAGGAGCACGACTAGACTGAAGGTGCAGTCCACTATTAGTGTATCCAAATCGTAGTAGTTTAATACATATTAAACGCGATTGGACTGATAGTGCTGAATTGGGCATCACTCAGAATTTAAACCTAGCCGCACCTAGCCTCCCACCTCGGTGAGGAGTGTTAGAACGCAAGGGGGTTTATCTTCTGCCAAAACCGCTTGGCCCCGTTTCACGCAACAGAATTTGGCGTAGTCGGCAGGATTGCCATGGATAAACTGCTGCAAAAATATGATTGTGCCCCTTCCCAGGCTGGGAAGGAGTGGGCCCAAAAATTTTGGAAGGATGAAGAGAAAGTGGTGGAACGTATTGAAGAGTGTCGGGTTTCACAGAAGCTCAGAGCGGGGAAAGGCAAGGGTGTGATTTGTGCTGTGTTAGGCGCCTGTTTATCTTGTGCACAACAAGAAGCTAGAGAAACCCCTGCTCCTAATCTGATTTCAGCTGTAGAATATGCAACCCTGAAATCGGAGAATGAGGTGCTGAAGTCATCATTAGCCTTGCAAAAGGAGACAGGAGAAAAATTAAGAACTCACGTCGATAAGCTTGTGAGTGAGAATGAATGTTTAGGAAACCAGAATGCTCAACTTAAAATATTATTAGAAAGGGTGACTGGGCTCTTAGATAAAATGCAGCCCTCGACCCAGGTCCAACAGATTCGTAAGTTAATGTGTTATCCAAATTCCGGAACCCAGACCGGAGATTTTTTGTCTAATAGTGAGGATGACGAAGAAGATGAGGAGGAAAGGACTTTTACTTTGAAATCCCAAGTTTTTCCTTTACGTCCTCTGGTTAAAACTGAAGCTGCGGTTGATGACGATGATGAAATTCACACCACTGTGCGTACCGTTCCACGGACACCAACCGAGTTAACAAAAATAAGGGAGAAATATTCGAGGCGACCAGAAGAGTCAGCTGTTGAGTACGTGTGGCGAGTTTCTTCTGAAGGGGGGGACAGAATTATGCTGAGTGAGGAAGAAGCAGGAGACTCTTGGGGACCAGGAGTGTTTTTAACCACTATGCCTGGGGATCATAATTATTCCCTAACTGCTCGAGCAGCCTATTGGGCAGGGGGTATGGATCCGCGAGAGAGGGGGGAGCCGTTAGAGATTAGAGCTACAGGCTACTCTGATCTGTTTGCGGCTGTACGGAAAGCAGCTTGTCTGCAAGCCATGTATGACAGAGAGGAATTTCGGAAATCCCCAATGTCAGCCCCTATCGACCCCGATCGATTAGCCCCTCTCATCCGTGGTCTTCCCGATTGCCTGAAACCGTTCCTTGTTCGTACTCAAGATCGTATACGAGAGGCTCGGGGTGCTCATAGGCGGGGCCGTCATCACTACATGCCCACCTGGAATGAATATGTACAGGAAATAGATCAATATGGGCGCCGAATGGGCTGGGCCAGCCTAACTAGTGAGAAATCCTCCGAACACCCCCGAAAGGTTCGCCAAGTCCGAACTCACACTAAAAACCCTAAATCGGAGGAAAGGTTTAAGCCTGATAAGGACCGGAATGAGTTGTGGCGTAAAGCCCTACAATTAGGGGTGCCCCAACAATTCTTGCACGGTGTCCCTACGGGAGACCTCCGTACACTAGTCCAATCTCTAACTAGAAAGAATAATGTGGCTGGGGAGAAAAGTCTAACCAGAGAATCCCCAAGTCGTGAGAAAATTGTGCCTTCTGCACCGGAACGTAACTTGATTGATTTGACAGAGTCCCAGCCAAAAAACTCCTATCCCCGGGGAGGGCAGTGAGCCACCCTGTCCGGCAGGTACTAGCAATTCAATGGCTCTCTCATAAAGACTCCGAACCCGTTATTATCATTCCTGTTGGACCCCGGAAGATATTGGTAAATTTTATTATTGATACTGGAGCCCAAATGTCTGCAATCACTAACGAAACAGCACAACTTCTAGGTATAAATCCCACCCGACGCAGAGTCAACTTCACAGGAATTGATGGTGTGGTAAAAACATGCCCCACTGCAAAAATTAACCTCTGGTTGCCGGGAGAGCAGCGAATGACTAGGACAGAAGTGTTAGTGGGTGCCTCACATTCTAACCTCCTAGGATTTGACGTGCTGCGTGGGCGAATGTGGAAATTCCCGGATGGAACTGCGTGGAGTTTTGCAGGATGCAAAAAAGGATTAGACGCAGTTAAACTGGGCCTATTAGAAACATCTATACCTTTGCCTCCCTCTAAAATTACCAACGTCCGACAGTACCCACTGCCTGCAGCTGCACTTGCAGGAGCAGACGGGGTGGTATCAGATTTAGAAAAAAGAAACATCATTAAGAGGACTCACTCGCCTTATAATTCACCGGTGTGGCCAGTAAAGAAACCAACCGGGCAATGGCGTTTCACAGTAGATTACCGAAAGTTAAACGCCAACACTGCACCCCTGACCGCTGCGGTTCCGAGTATCGCGGAAATTGTGACAATGATAAAAGGAGCTGCCCATCCTTGGATGGCTGCCTTAGATGTAAAAGACATGTTTTTTATGATTCCCCTCCTTGAGCAAGACAAAGCGCAGTTTGCATTCACGTGGAAAGGAGTCCAATATACCTTTAACCGACTTCCACAAGGATACAAACATTCCCCCACCATTGCTCATAATGCTTTAGCTAAAGCGCTATCAGAGATTCCTGTTTCACAGGGATGTACAGTATACCAATATATTGACGACATCTTAATAGGGGGGGAGAGAGCCAAGAAAGTGTACAAGACATGATGCAAAACATCCGAAAAACATTATCAGATTTGGGATTGGAAATTCCAGACTCAAAATGTCAGGGACCTGCACAGGAAGTTAAATTCCTGGGGGTCTGGTGGATTAAGGGAGCTGCTTCTGTCCCTCAGGATACCCTGAAAAAAATAGAACATGGACAGAATCCTTCCAGCACGAAGGAGTTACAGCAAGTTCTGGGAACTTTAAGTTATTGGCGTAAACACATCCCTGGCTTTTCCATCATTGCTCGCCCCCTTTATTGTTTGCTCAAAAAAGGTAAATCCTGGGAGTGGACTGAACAACATACTAATGCACTGGAATTGCTAATAAAAGAGCTAAGGTTATTCCAACAACTTGGCCCCATACATCCAACTGACCCTGTCCATGTAGAATGGGGGTCCAGCGAACATGGTTCTCATTGTAACTTATGGCAAAAGGGACCAGCAGGACCGGAGAGACCATTAGAATTTAGCTCTCACTCCTTTAATGATACTGAGAGCAGATATTCAGACCTAGAGAAGGGTTTACTGTCCCTGGTGCGAGCATTGCAACGAGCAGAGCAGATAAGGAGAGAACAGAGCGTGATTGTTCGGGGCCCTTTTCGTCTCCTAGATGCGGTCCGTAAAGGGACAGCACCACCAGCCGGCATTGCCCAGAAACCCACAGTTCGAAAGTGGTATGCTTATTTAGAAGGCATTAATGATATCATGCCAATCTCTGAAGGTAGTATCAAAGTATCCAAGCTCCAGAAGGATATAGATGGTGCCCTATTGTTCCAATCCCCACCAAACAGACCATCTCCAATCCAAGAAGCACCTCCTCTGAAAGAAGGCAGTGATCTTACAGGAGTGTGGTTTACTGATGCGTCATCTCACCGTGAGAACAATAAGTGGAAATACAAGGCCGTAGCACTGGAAGTAGCAACGGGGGAAAGAGCAATTGAAACAGGAGAAGGTAGCGCACAAGTAGGGGAACTCAGAGCCGTCCTACTAGCTGCACAACGTGGGGCTACTTACATTTACACTGACTCATATGCTGTTTTTAAAGGAGCCACTGAATGGATTGGACACTGGGCAGCCAATGATTGGCAGGTGAATAGAGTCCCAATCTGGGAGACAGAGAGTTGGAAGCAACTGTTGGAAATGGGAGGACAGAGAACATTGCACATTGGTTGGGTAAAAGGCCATGATCGTTCAAACTCGATCACTGCTCAATTCAACCAACAGGTAGATAGCCTCACGCGGTTGCAGCAAATTGACATTGTAGATGATGGTCGGGAATGGGAACGCTTACTCGAATGGTTACATATTAAGCGTGGCCATACAGGCCGTGCTGATCTGTATCAGGAAGGTCTAGCCCGGGGGTGGCCTGTGTCGGTTAAGCTGTGTGAACAAGTAGTAACCGCCTGTTCACAATGTCGCCTACGACTCAATAAAGATCATCCGAGTAAGGCGCCTCCTTTACACATTCGGGACAAGAAAACATTGTGGCATTCATGGCAAATTGATTATATTGGGCCCTTGAGATCATCAGGTGAGAAAAGATACGTCCTAGTCGGAGTGGAGATTATCTCTGGCCTCGCTATGGCCACCAGCTTCAAATCAGCTACCGGGAACAACACAGTGAAAGGCCTAAAAGGGTGGTTCAGCACACTTCCCCTTCCTGAGGAAATCCAAAGTGATAACGGTTCACACTTTACCGCTACAGTGGTACAAGATTGGGCCAAAGAAGAAGGGATTCGATGGGTATTTCATACTCCCTATTATCCTCAGGCTAATGGCATTGTTGAACGCACCAATGGATTGGTTAAGCGTTTTGCAAAAACTCATGAACCTGGTTGGCATTTGCGATTGGATGATGCCATCTATCAATTAAATAACAGATGGAGTGGAGATGGCTGTCCTAAAATGAAAGCTTTCTGTGTATCTGCTGATATCATCACTCCAAAAGTTCCCAATGAACCACGAAAATACCTGGGACAATTTCACCCTGGGCAACCTGTGTTAGTGAAAATGCCTCAAATTGGCACAGTACCAATGGTGTTAGCTACTCCCAAAAACCCCCATGCACGGGAAGCCAAAGACTGTTCAGGGAAGATACACCGGATCAGCACCCGGTGGATCTCGCCCTCTTTTTAACCCCGTCGGTCAAATGAGACCGAGCAGATTTTCTTTTCCTTTGTGTCTTACAGGAACCTCGGAAGAACTGTACGTGGACAGACGCGTTGGCCTACGCTAACCTCGAGTGTCTCCAGGGAATCCTGACATTGATCCTGGCAATAATATTATTTTTGTTATGTATGGCCATCTGGAGGCCTAAATTTTAGAATGACGAATTGGCAGATGGAATTGATGCTATTCAGTTTTATCTTTTTACTCCCTGTTGTTTGTAGTCAAAGAGACCCAGAATGGCCGTGGTCTCAAGCTTATGTAAAACACAATGCGATGGCAGGAACAGGAAAAGGAAAATTGAGCCTGGCCACTGTAGTCCTACATGAAAATGAGGTGTTTTCAAAACATGAGATAGATCAAAGCATAGATAAAGTCGAACCTGACTCAACTCCACAGACTAGTCTGGTTCCACTGCCACTATCTGAAACCCCCGATAATGACACCTTATTGAGCGGACTTAAGAATCTGCCCCTTGATGATGAGCTTTGGGATAATGCACTGTCACGATACACTGCAAGCACTGAGACACTAGAAAACATGAGGGATTTAAATCTCTCCACTCTGGTTATACAAGGAAGTGAAGTATATTCCAGAGATAAATGGAGTTGGAAAGACTCACTCCAAATGGCTAAGCTTGAAGCCGTCCCAGGAAAGAAAATACAAATTAGCTGCCGAGTAATCAATGGGTCTGCTCACCATAGACCAACTGTAATTGAAACCATCCATGTAGACTCTACTAAACCGGACAAATATAACACTGATTGATTGTTACAAAATTATAGAGCCAAACTCAGATTGCTGGCACAACTTCACCTTTATCAAACCTATCATAGTATATTGTATTTGGGGCTACAGGGGCACGGAATTGTTATTTGAATTTATGATTGACTCAAATACATCTGAACCTGTTGAAATGAACCCAAAACCTACACCCCCACAAACTTTCAAGGGTGTAGCTACTCAGCCCTCCATTAGTCTAACTCCTTACACCTTTAACATTGGCCCTTATGCCATTAAACACACAGGTCAACAACAAATACCGTTTAACCCAACATATTCCCTCAAACGAGTAGAATTGTCAATGCAGATTAATATCTCTGCGATCAAACCCACCTGCTCACCATTCCTGAGTACATCTTATGCAGGATGGTCAGCATGGTTAGGCCGGCGAACTGTTGACACCTCACAACGACTGAAGAGAGAGGTGACTGGTATCTTAGGAACAGGACTGGGAGTCTTAAATAGTATAGATGCTGAGATACTTGCAAACAAACTAGTCACAACTACTAGTGATCTAGACAAATTAAAACATCCTCTACAGTCCTCTCTATCAGCATTGGGAAATCACCAATGGCTTTTATCGAATATATTGCCTCAGTGGGAGGAAACAGGTGAAAAAGACCATCAGCTGATCACAAATGCACTTGGTACAACCCAAAACAATGTTTCCTTGGCCCTTAGTTGTATCCAAGCCCAACTGTGGATGCAATCTATGACAGCCGCAATTATAAGGGAAGGTGAAGAAGGCACCTTGCCCACTGAAATTCGAAAAGTAATATGGGATAATGCAATTGAGTTTGAGAGAAAATTTCAATCCTGGTGGTATCTGGTTAATTTCACCTATGATCCCACTGAGAGCAAAGCCACAGCTTTTGTCTTAACGATACGCAATGCCTCAGTATACACCATATACCCAATCATCGCACTGGGGTTGAATCACCATGGAGCTATACTCCATCCGGTAGAGCATAGAGTGTGGGCACAACAAAACGAGAATAAATGGCAAACTGTTGATGTTGAAGCATGCATTTCACGAGATCAACAAGGATTCATTTGTGAGAGTAATACTCTCAAGGCACAAGACATTTGTCTTGACACCAACCAGAATGTTTGTCATTTTGAGATACAACCTGATGAAACCCCAGAAACTGTGCTTGTATATATTGGGAAAGGGTGTGTTTGCATGAGGTCTCCCTGTACTTTTGTATTCGTAGATGACATAGCAGTAGATATAAGTAATAACTCAAATCTTTGTGTTTGTAACTTTACTAACATCATTGGATGTGACTTCAGTTATTCAGCTCCTGTTACGTCTTTTCAATTGCTACAATCTAATTACACATTGATTCGAGATTTGCTGCCTACCCCTATCGGAATGAATCTCTCACTAGTGAGGAAGTTGCTACAACACGATGAATTGAAGCGATTGTTGAAAGAGGCCCAAGAAAATGGACAAAGAACTCTGATTACTGTCCATCATGATGTTGAAGAAATACACCATGTACTGGAAAGGGTCAAGAGAGACGGTGGACATGAATGGTGGGACACCCTCTTTGGATGGTCACCGACAGCTACAGGACTTTTTAACAAGATGCTCCATCCTGTTGTTGTTCTACTAGTACTCACTGTATTGTGCTTTGCTTTGACAATTGTTTTGCATGTTAGACTTTGGATGCGAGCGGCTTCCAAAGAGCTTTCCAACGAGGCACGGCTTTCCCTCCTGGCTCTTCGGGCGTGGGAGCTGTGGCCAGAGCCACGGCCCTACCGGAAAATGCTTTGCAGGCTGGCGCGGCGGCGCCAGGTGGGCGCCGGTGGCGCCGAGGCTGACGGCCGCCGCAAAGCCCGCAGCCCCACGGGCTGTGGGGCCACGCGAGCGGCTGCCAAAGAGCTTTCCAACGAGGCACGGCTTTCCCTCCTGGCTCTTCGGGCGTGGGAGCTGTGGCCAGAGCCGCGGCCCTACCGGAAAATGCTTCGCAGGCTGGCGCGGCGGCGCCACGTGGGCGCCGGTGGCACCGAGGCTGACGGCCGCCGGAAAGCCCGCAGACCCACGGGCTGTGGGGCCACGCGAGCGGCTGCCAAAGAGCTTTCCAACGAGGCACGGCTTTCCCTCCTGGCTCTTCGGGCGTGGGAGCTGTGGCCAGAGCCGCGGCCCTACCGGAAAATGCTTCGCAGGCTGGCGCGGCGGCGCCACGTGAGCACCGCTGGCGCCGAGGCTGATGGCCGCTGGAAAGCCCGCAGCCCCACGGGCTGTGGGGCCACGCGAGCGGCTGCCAAAGATCTTTCCAACGAGGCACGGCTTTCCCTCCTGGCTCTTTGGGCGTGGGAGATGTGGCCAGAGCCGCGGCCCTACCGGAAAATGCTTCAGGGGCTGGCGCGGCGGCGTCACGTGAGCGCCGGTGGCGCCGAGGCTGACGGCCGCCGCAAAGCCCGCAGCCCCACGGTCTGTGGGGCCATGCGAGCGGCTGCCAAAGAGCTTTCCAACGAGGCACGGCTTTCCCTCCTGGCTCTTCGGGCGTGGGAGCTGTGGCCAGAGCCGCGGCCCTACCAGAAAATGCTTCGCAGGCTGGCGTGGCGGCCCCACGTGGGCGCCGGTGGCGCCGGGGCTGACGGCTGCTGGAAAGCCCACAGCCCCACGGGCTGTGGGGCCACGCGAGCGGCTGCCAAAGAGCTTTCCAACGAGACACGGCTTTCCCTCCTGGCTCTTTGGGCGTGGGAGATGTGGTCAGAGCCGCGGCCCTACCGGAAAATGCTTTGGGGGCTGGCGCGGCGGTGCCACGTGGGCGCCGGTGGCACCGAGGCTGACGGCCGCCGCAAAGCCCGCAGCCCCACGGGTTGTGGGGCCACGCGAGCGGCTGCCAAAGAGCTTTCCAAGGAGGCACGGCTTTCCCTCCTGGCTCTTCGGGCGTGGGAGCTGTGGCCAGAGCCGCGGCCCTAACGGAAAATGCTTCGCAGGCTGGCGTGGCGGCCCCACGTGGGCGCCGGTGGCGCCGGGGCTGACGGCTGCTGGAAAGCCCACAGCCCCACGGGCTGTGGGGCCACGCGAGCGGCTGCCAAAGAGCTTTCCAACGAGACACGGCTTTCCCTCCTGGCTCTTTGGGCGTGGGAGATGTGGTCAGAGCCGCGGCCCTACCGGAAAATGCTTTGGGGGCTGGCGCGGCGGTGCCACGTGGGCGCCGGTGGCACCGAGGCTGATGGCCGCCGGAAAGCCCGCAGCCCCACGGGCTGTGGGGCCACGCGAGCGGCTGCCAAAGAGCTTTCCAACGAGGCACGGCTTTCCCTCCTGGCTCTTCGGGCGTGGGAGCTGTGGCCAGAGCCGCGGCCCTACCGGAAAATGCTTCGCAGGCTGGCGCGGCGGCGCCACGTGGGCGCCGGTGGCGCCGAGGCTGATGGCCGCTGGAAAGCCCGCAGCCCCACGGGCTGTGGGGCCACGCGAGCGGCTGCCAAAGATCTTTCCAACGAGGCACGGCTTTCCCTCCTGGCTCTTCGGGCGTGGGAGATGTGGCCAGAGCCGCGGCCCTACCGGAAAATGCTTCGCAGGCTGGCGCGGCGGCCCCACGTGGGCGCCGGTGGCGCCGAGGCTGACGGCCGCCGCAAAGCCCGCAGCCCCACGGGCTGTGGGGCCACGCGAGCGGCTGCCAAAGAGCTTTCCAACGAGGCACGGCTTTCCCTCCTGGCTCTTCGGGCGTGGGAGCTGTGGCCAGAGCCGCGGCCCTACCGGAAAATGCTTCGCAGGCTGGCGCGGCCGCACCACGTGGGCGCCGGTGGCGCCGAGGCTGACGGCCGCCGCAAAGCCCGCAGCCCCACGGGCTGTGGGGCCACGCGAGCGGCTGCCAAAGAGCTTTCCAAGGAGGCACGGCTTTCCCTCCTGGCTCTTCGGGCGTGGGAGCTGTGGCCAGAGCCGCGGCCCTACCGGAAAATGCTTTGGGGGCTGGCGCGGCGGTGCCACGTGGGCGCCGGTCGCGCCGAGGCTGACGGCCACTGCAAAGCCCGCAGCCCCACGGGCTGTGGGTCCACGCGAGCGGCTGCCAAAGAGCTTTCCAACGAGGCACGGCTTTCCCTCCTGGCTCTTCGGGCGTGGGAGCTGTGGCCAGAGCCACGGCCCTACCGGAAAATGCTTTGCAGGCTGGCGCGGCGGCGCCAGGTGGGCGCCGGTGGCGCCGAGGCTGACGGCCGCCGCAAAGCCCGCAGCCCCACGGGCTGTGGGGCCACGCGAGCGGCTGCCAAAGAGCTTTCCAACGAGGCACGGCTTTCCCATCTGGCTCTTCGGGCGTGGGAGCTGTGGCCAGAGCCGCGGCCCTACCGGAAAATGCTTCGCAGGCTGGCGCGGCGGCGCCACGTGGGCGCCGGTGGCACCGAGGCTGACGGCCGCCGCAAAGCCCGCAGCCCCACGGGCTGTGGGGCCACGCGAGCGGCTGCCAAAGAGCTTTCCAACGAGGCACGGCTTTCCCTCCTGGCTCTTCGGGCGTGGGAGCTGTGGCCAGAGCCGCGGCCCTACCGGAAAATGCTTCGCAGGCTGGCGCGGCGGCGCCACGTGAGCACCGCTGGCGCCGAGGCTGATGGCCGCTGGAAAGCCCGCAGCCCCACGGGCTGTGGGGCCACGCGAGCGGCTGCCAAAGATCTTTCCAACGAGGCACGGCTTTCCCTCCTGGCTCTTTGGGCGTGGGAGATGTGGCCAGAGCCGCGGCCCTACCGGAAAATGCTTCAGGGGCTGGCGCGGCGGCGTCACGTGAGCGCCGGTGGCGCCGAGGCTGACGGCCGCCGCAAAGCCCGCAGCCCCACGGGCTGTGGGGCCACGCGAGCGGCTGCCAAAGAGCTTTCCAACGAGACACGGCTTTCCCTCCTGGCTCTTTGGGCGTGGGAGATGTGGTCAGAGCCGCGGCCCTACCGGAAAATGCTTCGCAGGCTGGCGCGGCGGCCCCACGTGGGCGCCGGTGGCGCCGAGGCTGACGGCCGCCGCAAAGCCCGCAGCCCCACGGGTTGTGGGGCCACGCGAGCGGCTGCCAAAGAGCTTTCCAAGGAGGCACGGCTTTCCCTCCTGGCTCTTCGGGCGTGGGAGCTGTGGCCAGAGCCGCGGCCCTAACGGAAAATGCTTCGCAGGCTGGCGCGGCGGCGCCACGTGGGCGCCGGTGGCACCGAGGCTGATGGCCGCCGGAAAGCCCGCAGCCCCACGGGCTGTGGGGCCACGCGAGCGGCTGCCAAAGAGCTTTCCAACGAGGCACGGCTTTCCCTCCTGGCTCTTCGGGCGTGGGAGCTGTGGCCAGAGCCGCGGCCCTACCGGAAAATGCTTCGCAGGCTGGCGCGGCGGCGCCAGGTGGGCGCCGGTGGTGCCGAGGCTGACGGCCGCCGCAAAGCCCGCAGCCCCACGGGCTGTGGGGCCACGCGAGCGGCTGCCAAAGAGCTTTCCAACGAGGCACGGCTTTCCCTCCTGGCTCTTCGGGCGTGGGAGCTGTGGCCAGAGCCGCGGCCCTACCGGAAAATGCTTCGCAGGCTGGCGCGGCGGCGCCACGTGGGCGCCGGTGGCGCCGAGGCTGATGGCCGCTGGAAAGCCCGCAGCCCCACGGGCTGTGGGGCCACGCGAGCGGCTGCCAAAGATCTTTCCAACGAGGCACGGCTTTCCCTCCTGGCTCTTTGGGCGTGGGAGATGTGGCCAGAGCCGCGGCCCTACCGGAAAATGCTTCGCAGGCTGGCGCGGCGGCCCCACGTGGGCGCCGGTGGCGCCGAGGCTGACGGCCGCCGCAAAGCCCGCAGCCCCACGGGCTGTGGGGCCACGCGAGCGGCTGCCAAAGAGCTTTCCAAGGAGGCACGGCTTTCCCTCCTGGCTCTTCGGGCGTGGGAGCTGTGGCCAGAGCCGCGGCCCTACCGGAAAATGCTTTGGGGGCTGGCGCGGCGGTGCCACGTGGGCGCCGGTCGCGCCGAGGCTGACGGCCACTGCAAAGCCCGCAGCCCCACGGGCTGTGGGGCCACGCGAGCGGCTGCCAAAGAGCTTTCCAACGAGGCACGGCTTTCCCTCCTGGCTCTTCGGGCGTGGGAGCTGTCGCCAGACCGCGGCCCTACCGGAAAATGCTTCGCAGGCTGGCGCGGCGGCGCCAGGTGGGCGCCGGTGGCGCCAAGGCTGACGGCCGCCGCAAAGCCCGCAGCCCCACGGGCTGTGGGGCCACGCGAGCGGCTGCCAAAGAGCTTTCCAACGAGGCACGGCTTTCCCTCCTGGCTCTTCGGGCGTGGGAGCTGTGGCCAGAGCCGCGGCCCTCCCGGAAAATGCTTCGGGGGCTGGTGCGGCGGCGCCACTTGGACTCCAATGTCACCGAGGCTGACGGCCTCCGCAAAGCCCGCAGCCCCACGGGCTGTGGGGCCACGCGAGCGGCTGCCAAAAAGCTTTCCAACGAGGCACGGCTTTCCCTCCTGGCTCTTTGGGCGTGGGAGCTGTCGCCAGAGACGCGGCCCTACCGGAAAATGCTTCGCAGGCTGGCGCGGCAGCCCCACGTGGGCGCCGGTGGCGCCGAGGCTGACGGCCGCCGCAAAGCCCGCAGCCCCACGGGCTGTGGGGCCACGCGAGCGGCTGCCAAAGAGCTTTCCAACGAGGCACGGCTTTCCCTCCTGGCTCTTTGGGCGTGGGAGCTGTCGCCAGAGACGCGGCCCTACCGGAAAATGCTTCGCAGGCTGGCGCGGCGGCACCACGTGGGCGCCGGTGGCGCCGAGGCTGACGGCCGCCGCAAAGCCTACAGCCCCACGGGCTGTGGGGCCACGCGAGCGGCTGACAAAGAGCTTTCCAACGAGGCACGGCTTTCCCTCCTGGCTCTTCAGGCGTGGGAGTTGTGGCCAGAGCCGCGGCCCTACCGGAAAACGCTTGAGAGGCTGGCGCGGCTCCGCCAGGTGGGCGCCGGTGGCGCCGAGGCTGACGGCCGCCGCAAAGCCCGCAGCCCCACAGGCTGTGGGGCTACGCGAGTGGCTGCCAAAGAGCTTTCCAACGAGGCACGGCTTTCCCTGCTGGCTCTTTGGGCGTGGGACCAGTCTCCAGACATATGGCCATTTTTGTGCCTGGCGCGGTGCCAAGTGGGAAAGGGTGGTTTTGAGGCTGAAGGCAGCAGGAAAGCCTGCAGCCCCCAGGTGTGTGGGGCCACGCAAGCGGATCCCAAAGAGCTTTAGAACAAGGCATAGTTTCCCCTGCTGGCTCTTTGGGCGTGGGACCCGTCTCCAGTCATATGGCCATTTTTGTGCCTGGAGCGACGCCAAGTGGGACAGGGCGATTTTGAGGCTGAAGGCAGCAGGAAATCCTGCAGCCCGCAGGTCTGTGGGGCTACGCAAGCGGTTCCCAAAGAGCTTTAGAACAAGGCATAGTTTTCCCTGCTGGCTCTTTGGGCGTGGGGCCTATCTCCAGACATATGGCCATTTTTGTGCCTGGAGCGACGCCAAGTGGGACAGGGCGATTTTGAGGCTGAAGGCAGCAGGAAAGCCTGCAGCCCCCAGGTGTGTGGGGCCACGCAAGCGGATCCCAAAGAGCTTTAGAACAAGGCATAGTTTTCCCTGCTGGCTCTTTGGGCGTGGGACCCTTCTCCAGACATATGGCCATTTTTGTGCCTGGCGCGGCGCCAAGTGGGAAAGGGTGGTTTTGAGGCTGAAGGCAGCAGGAAAGCCTGCAGCCCCCAGGTGTGTGGGGCTACGCAAGCGGTTCCCAAAGAGCTTTAGAACAAGGCATAGTTTTCCCTGCTGGCTCTTTGGGCGTGGGACCAATCTACAGACATATGGCCATTTTTGTGCCTGGCGTGACGCCAAGTGGGACAGGGCGATTTTGAGGCTGAAGGCAGCAGGAAAGCCTGCAGATCCCAGGTGTGTGGGGCTACGCAAGCGGTTCCCAAAGAGCTTTAGAACAAGGCATAGTTTTCCCTGCTGGCTCTATGGTCGTGGGACAAGTCTCCAGACATATGGCCATTTTTGTGCCTGGCGTGGCGCCAAGTGGGAAAGGGTGTTTTTGAGGCTGAAGGCAGCAGGAAAGCCTGCAGCCCCCAGGTCTGTGGGGCTACGCAAGCGGTTCCCAAAGAGCTTTAGAACAAGGCATAGTTTCCCCTGCTGGCTCTTTGGGCGTGGGACCAATCTACAGACATATGGCCATTTTTGTGCCTGGCGTGGCGCCAAGTGGGAAAGGGTGGTTTTGAGGCTGAAGGCAGCAGGAAAGCCTGCAGCCCCTAGGTGTGTGGGGCTACGCAAGCGGTTCCCAAAGAGCTTTAGAACAAGGCATATTTTTCCCTGCTGGCTCTTTGGGCGTGGGACAAGTCTCCAGACATATGGCCATTTTTGTGCCTGGCGCGGCGCCAAGTGGGAAAGGGTGGTTTTGAGGCTGAAGGCAGCAGGAAAGCCTGCAGCCCCCAGGTCTGTGGGGCTACGCAAGCGGTTCCCAAAGAGCTTTAGAACAAGGCATAGTTTTCCCTGCTGGCTCTTTGGGCGTGGGACCCATCACCAGACATATGGCCATTTTTGTGCCTGGCGCGGCGCCAAGTGGGAAAGGGTGGTTTTGAGGCTGAAGGCAGCAGGAAAGCCTGCAGCCCCCAGGTGTGTGGGGCTACGCAAGCGGTTCCCAAAGAGCTTTAGAAGAAGGCATAGTTTTCCCTGCTGGCTCTTTGGGTGTGGGACCAATCTCCAGACATATGGCCATTTTTGTGCCTGGCGTGGCGCCAAGTGGGAAAGGGTGGTTTTGAGGCTGAAGGCAGCAGGAAATCCTGCAGCCCCTAGGTGTGTGGGGCTACGCAAGCAGTTCCCAAAGAGCTTTAGAACAAGGCATAGTTTTCCCTGCTGGCTCTTTGGGTGTGGGACCAGTCTCCAGACATATGGCCATTTTTGTGCCTGGCGCGGCGCCAAGTGGGAAAGGGTTGCTTTGAGGCTGAAGGCAGCAGGAAAGCCTGCAGCCCCCAGGTGTGTGGGGCTACGCAAGCGGTTCCCAAAGAGCTTTAGAACAAGGCATAGTTTTCCCTGCTGGCTCTTTGGGCATGGGACCCGTCTCCAGACATATGGCCATTTTTGTGCCTGGAGCGACGCCAAGTGGGAAAGGGTGGTTTTGAGGCTGAAGGCAGCAGGAAAGCCTGCAGCCCCCAGGTCTGTGGGGCTACGCAAGCGGTTCCCAAAGAGCTTTAGAACAAGGCATAGTTTTCCCTGCTGGCTCTTTGGGCGTGGGACCAATCTCCAGACATATGGCCATTTTTGTGCCTGGAGCCACGCCAAGTGGGACAGGGCGATTTTGAGGCTGAAGGCAGCAGGAAAGCCTGCAGCCCCCAGGTGTGTGGGGTCACGCAAGCGGTTCCCAAAGAGCTTTAGAACAAGGCATAGTTTTCCCTGCTGGCTCTTTGGGCGTGGGACCAGTCTCCGGACATATGGCCATTTTTGTGCCTGGCGCGGCGCCAAGTGGGAAAGGGTGGTTTTGAGGCTGAAGGCAGCAGGAAAGCCTGCAGCCCGCAGGTGTGTGGGGCTACGCAAGCGGTTCCCAAAGAGCTTTAGAACAAGGCATAGTTTTCCCTGCTGGCTCTTTGGGCGTGGGACCAGTCTCCAGACATATGGCCATTTTTGTGCCTGGCGCGGCGCCAAGTGGGAAAGGGTTGCTTTGAGGCTGAAGGCAGCAGGAAAGCCTGCAGCCCGCAGGTGTGTGGGGCTACACAAGCGGTTCCCAAAGAGCTTTAGAACAAGGCATAGTTTTCCCTGCTGGCTCTATGGTCGTGGGACATGTCTCCAGACATATGGCCATTTTTGTGCCTGGCGTGGTGCCAAGTGGGAAAGGGTGATTTTGAGGCTGAAGGCAGCAGGAAAGCCTGCAGCCCCCAGGTCTGTGGGGCTACGCAAGCGGTTCCCAAAGAGCTTTAGAACAAGGCATAGTTTTCCCTGCTGGCTCTTTGGGCGTGGGACCCATCTCCAGACATATGGCCATTTTTGTGCCTGGCGCGGCGCCAAGTGGGAAAGGGTGGTTTTGAGGCTGAAGGCAGCAGGAAAGCCTGCAGCCCCCAGGTGTGTGGGGCTACGCAAGCGGTTCCCAAAGAGCTTTAGAACAAGGCATAGTTTTCCCTGCTGGCTCTTTGGGCGTGGGACCAATCTACAGACATATGGCCATTTTTGTGCCTGAAGCGACGCCAAGTGGGAAAGGGCGATTTTGCGGCTGAAGGCAGCAGGAAAGCCTGCAGCCCGCAGGTGTGTGGGGCTACGCAAGCGGTTCCCAAAGAGCTTTAGAACAAGGCATAGTTTTCCCTGCTGGCTCTTTGGGCGTGGGACCAATCTCCAGACATATGGCCATTTTTGTGCCTGGCGCGACGCCAAGTGGGAAAGGGCGATTTTGAGGCTGAAGGCAGCAGGAAAGCCTGCAGCCCGCAGGTGTGTGGGGCTACGCAAGCGGTTCCCAAAGAGCTTTAGAACAAGGCATAGTTTTCCCTGCTGGCTCTTTGGGCGTGGGACCAGTCTCCGGACATATGGCCATTTTTGTGCCTGGCGCAGCGCCAAGTGGGAAAGGGTGGTTTTGAGGCTGAAGGCAGCAGGAAAGCCTGCAGCCCCCTGGTGTGTGGGGCTACGCAAGCGGTTCCCAAAGAGCTTTAGAACAAGTCATAATTTTCCCTGCTGGCTCTTTGGCCGTGGGACCAATCTCCAGACATATGGCCATTTTTGTGCCTGGCGCGGCGCCAAGTGGGAAAGGGTGGTTTTGAGGCTGAAGGCAGAAGGAAAGCCTGCAGCCCCCAGGTCTGTGGGGCTACGCAAGCGGTTCCCAAAGAGCTTTAGAACAAGGCATAGTTTTCCCTGCTGGCTCTTTGGGCGTGGGACCCATCACCAGACATATGGCCATTTTTGTGCCTGGCGCGGCGCCAAGTGGGAAAGGGTGGTTTTGAGGCTGAAGGCAGCAGGAAAGCCTGCAGCCCCCAGGTGTGTGGGGCTACGCAAGCGGTTCCCAAAGAGCTTTAGAACAAGGCATAGTTTTCCCTGCTGGCTCTTTGGGCGTGGGACCAGTCTCCAGACATATGGCCATTTTTGTGCCTGAAGCGACGCCAAGTGGGACAGGGCGATTTTGAGGCTGAAGGCAGCAGGAAAGCCTGTAGCCCCCAGGTGTGTGGGGCTACGCAAGCGGTTCCCAAAGAGCTTTAGAACAAGGCATAGTTTTCCCTGCTGGCTCTTTGGGCATGGGACCAGTCTCCGGACATATGGCCATTTTTGTGCCTGGCGCAGCGCCAAGTGGGAAAGGGTGGTTTTGAGGCTGAAGGCAGCAGGAAAGCCTGCAGCCCCCAGGTCTGTGGGGCTACGCAAGCGGTTCCCAAAGAGCTTTAGAACAAGGCATAGTTTTCCCTGCTGGCTCTTTGGGCGTGGGACCCATCTCCAGACATATGGCCATTTTTGTGCCTGGCACGGCGCCAAGTGGGAAAGGGTGGTTTTGAGGCTGAAGGCAGCAGGAAAGCCTGCAGCCCCCAGGTCTGTGGGGCTACGCAAGCGGTTCCCAAAGAGCTTTAGAACAAGGCATAGTTTTCCCTGCTGGCTCTTTGGGCGTGGGACCAATCTCCAGACATATGGCCATTTTTGTGCCTGAAGCGACGCCAAGTGGGAAAGGGCGATTTTGAGGCTGAAGGCAGCAGGAAAGCCTGCAGCCCCCAGGTGTGTGGGGCTACGCAAGCGGTTCCCAAAGAGCTTTAGAACAAGGCATAGTTTTCCCTGCTGGCTCTTTGGGCGTGGGACCAGTCTCCAGACATATGGCCATTTTTGTGCCTGGCGCGGCGCCAAGTGAAAAAGGGTGGTTTTGAGGCTGAAGGCAGCAGGAAAGCCTGCAGCCCCCTGGTGTGTGGGGCTACGCAAGCGGTTCCCAAAGAGCTTTAGAACAAGGCATAGTTTTCCCTGCTGGCTCTTTGGCCGTGGGACCAATCTCCAGACATATGGCCATTTTTGTGCCTGGCGCGGCGCCAAGTGGGAAAGGGTGGTTTTGAGGCTGAAGGCAGCAGGAAAGCCTGCAGCCCCCAGGTCTGTGGGGCTACGCAAGCGGTTCCCAAAGAGCTTTACAACAAGGCATAGCTTTCCCTGCTTGCTCTTTGGACGTGGGACCAGTCTCCAGACATATGGCCATTTTTGTGCCTGGCGCGGCACCAAGTGGGAAAGGGTGATTTTGAGGCTGAAGGCAGCAGGAAAGCCTGCAGCCCCCAGGTCTGTGGGGCTACGCAAGCGGTTCCCAAAGAGCTTTAGAACAAGGCATAGTTTTCCCTGCTGGCTCTTTGGGCGTGGGACCAGTCTCCAGACATATGGCCATTTTTGTGCCTGGCGCAGCGCCAAGTGGGAAAGGGTGGTTTTGAGGCTGAAGGCAGCAGGAAAGCCTGCTACCCCCAGGTGTGTGGGGCTACGCAAGCAGTTCCAAAGAGCTTTAGAACAAGGCATAGTTTTCCCTGCTGGCTCTTTGGGCGTGGGACCAGTCTCCAGACATATGGCCATTTTTGTGCCTGGCGCGGCACCAAGTGGGAAAGGGTGATTTTGAGGCTGAAGGCAGCAGGAAAGCCTGCAGCCCCCAGGTCTGTGGGGCTACGCAAGCGGTTCCGAAAGAGCTTTAGAAGAAGGCATAGTTTTCCCTGCTGGCTCTTTGGGCGTGGGACCAGTCTCCAGACATATGGCCATTTTTGTGCCTGGCGCAGCGCCAAGTGGGAAAGGGTGGTTTTGAGGCTGAAGGCAGCGGGAAATCCTGCAGCCCCTAGGTGTCTGGGGCTACGCAAGAGGTTCCCAAAGAGCTTTAGAACAAGGCATAGTTTTCCCTGCTGGCTCTTTGGGCGTGGGACCCATCTCCAGACATATGGCCATTTTTGTGCCTGGAGCAACGCCAAGTGGGACAGGGTGGTTTTGAGGCTGAAGGCAGCAGGAAAGCCTGCAGCCCCCAGGTGTGTGGGGCTACGCAAGAGGTTCCCAAAGAGCTTTAGAACAAGGCATAGTTTTCCCTGCTGGCTCTTTGGGCGTGGGACCAGTCTCCAGACATATGGCCATTTTTGTGCCTGGCGCGGTGCCAAGTGGGAAAGGGTGGTTTTGAGGCTGAAGGCAGCAGGAAAGCCTGCAGCCCGCAGGTGTGTGGGGCTACGCAAGCGGTTCCCAAAGAGCTTTAGAACAAGGCATAGTTTTCCCTGCTGGCTCTTTGGGCGTGGGACCCATCACCAGACATATGGCCATTTTTGTGCCTGGCGCGGCGCCAAGTGGGAAAGGGTGGTTTTGAGGCTGAAGGCAGCGGGTAATCCTGCAGCCCCCAGGTCTGTGGGGCTACGCAAGCGGTTCCCAAAGAGCTTTAGAACAAGGCATAGTTTTCCCTGCTGGCTCTTTGGGCGTGGGACCAGTCTCCAGACATATGGCCATTTTTGTGCCTGGCGTGGCGCCAATTGGGAAAGGGTGGTTTTGAGGCTGAAGGCAGCGGGAAAGCCTGCAGCCCCCAGGTCTGTGGGGCTACGCAAGCGGTTCCCAAAGAGCTTTACAACAAGGCATAGTTTTCCCTGCTGGCTCTTTGGGCGTGGAACCAATCTCCAGACATATGGCCATTTTTGTGCCTGGAGCGACGCCAAGTGGGAAAGGGTGGTTTTGAGGCTGAAGGCAGCAGGAAAGCCTGCAGCCCCCAGGTGTGTGGGGCTACGCAAGCGGTTCCCAAAGAGCTTTAGAACAAGGCATAGTTTTCCCTGCGGGCTCTTTGGGCGTGGGACCAGTCTCCAGACATATGGCCATTTTTGTGCCTGGCGCGGCGCCAAGTGGGAAAGGGTGGTTTTGAGGCTGAAGGCAGCGGGAAAGCCTGCAGCCCCCAGGTCTGTAGCGGTACGCAAGCGGTTCCCAAAGAGCTTTAGAAGAAGGCATAATTTTCCCTGCTGGCTCTTTGGGCGTGGGACCAATCTCCAGACATATGGCCATTTTTGTGCCTGGCGCGGCGCCAAGTGGGAAAGGGTGGTTTTGAGGCTGAAGGCAGCAGGAAATCCTGCAGCCCCTAGGTGTCTGTGGCTACGCAAGCGGTTCCCAAAGAGCTTTAGAACAAGGCATAGTTTTCCCTGCTGGCTCTTTGGGCGTGGGACCAGTCTCCAGACATATGGCCATTTTTGTGCCTTTCTTGGCGCCAATTGGGAAAGGGTGGTTTTAAGGCTGAAGGCAGCGGGAAAGCCTGCAGCCCCCAGGTCTGTGGGGCTACGCAAGCGGTTCCCAAAGAGCTTTAGAACAAGGCATAGTTTTCCCTGCTGGCTCTTTGGGCGTGGGACCAATCTCCAGACATATGGCCATTTTTGTGCCTGGAGCGACGCCAAGTGGGACAGGGCGGTTTTGAGGCTGAAGGCAGCAGGAAAGCCTGCAGCCCCCAGGTGTGTGGGGCTACGCAAGCGGTTCCCAAAGAGCTTTAGAACAAGGCATAGTTTTCCCTGCTGGCTCTTTGGGCGTGGGACCAGTCTCCAGACATATGGCCATTTTTGTGCCTGGCGCGGCGCCAAGTGGGAAAGGGTGGTTTTGAGGCTGAAGGCAGCAGGAAAGCCTGCAGCCCCCAGGTGTGTGGGGCTACTCAAGCGGTTCCCAAAGAGCTTTAGAACAAGGCATAGTTTTCCCTGCTGGCTCTTTGGGCGTGGGACCAGTCTCCAGACATATGGCCATTTTTGTGCCTGGCGCGGCGCCAAGTGGGAAAGGGTGGTTTTAAGGCTGAAGGCAGCAGGAAAGCCTGCAGCCCCCAGGTCTGTAGGGCTACGCAAGAGGTTCCCAAAGAGCTTTAGAACAAGGCATAGTTTTCCCTGCTGGCTCTTTGGGCGTGGGACCCATCTCCAGACATATGGCCATTTTTGAGCCTGGAGCAACGCCAAGTGGGACTGGGCGGTTTTGAGGCTGAAGGCAGCAGGAAAGCCTGCAGCCCCCAGGTGTGTGGGGCTACGCAAGCGGTTCCCAAAGAGCTTTAGAACAAGGCATAGTTTTCCCTGCTGGCTCTTTGGGCGTGGGACCAGTCTCCAGACATATGGCCATTTTTGTGCCTGGCGCGGCGCCAAGTGGGAAAGGGTGGTTTTGAGGCTGAAGGCAGCAGGAAAGCCTGCAGCCCCCAGGTGTGTGGGGCTACGCAAGCGGTTCCCAAAGAGCTTTAGAACAAGGCATAGTTTTCCCTGCTGGCTCTTTGGGCGTGGGACCCATCACCAGACATATGGCCATTTTTGTGCCTGGCGCGGCGCCAAGTGGGAAAGGGTGGTTTTGAGGCTGAAGACAGCAGGAAAGCCTGCAGCCCCTAGGTGTGTGGGGCTACACAAGCGGTTCCCAAAGAGCTTTAGTAGAAGGCATAGTTTTCCCTGCTGGCTCTTTGGGCGTGGGACCAGTCTCCAGACATATGGCCATTTTTGTGCCTGGCGCGGCGCCAAGTGGGAAAGGGTGGTTTTCAGTCTGAAGGCAGCAGGAAAGCCTGCAGCCCCCAGGTCTGTGGGGCTACGCAAGCGGTTCCCAAAGAGCTTTAGAACAAGGCATAGTTTTCCCTGCTGGCTCTTTGGGCATGGGACCTATCACCAGATATATGGCCATTTTTGTGCCTGGCGCGGTGCCAAGTGGGAAAGGGTGGTTTTGAGGCTGAAGGCAGCAGGAAAGCCTGCAGCCCCCAGGTCTGTAGGGCTACGCAAGAGGTTCCCAAAGAGCTTTAGAACAAGGCATAGTTTTCCCTGCTGGCTCTTTGGGCGTGGGACCAATCTCCAGACATATGGCCATTTTTGTGCCTGGAGCGACGCCAAGTGGGACAGGGCCGTTTTGAGGCTGAAGGCAGCAGGAAAGCCTGCAGCCCCCAGGTGTGTGGGGCTACGCAAGCGGTTCCCAAAGAGCTTTAGAACAAGGCATAGTTTTCCCTGCTGGCTCTTTGGGCGTGGGACCTATCACCAGATATATGGCCATTTTTGTGCCTGGCGCGGCGCCAAGTGGGAAAGGGTGGTTTTAAGGCTGAAGGCAGCAGGAAAGCCTGCAGCCCCCAGGTCTGTGGGGCTACGCAAGAGGTTCCCAAAGAGCTTTAGACCAAGGCATAGTTTTCCCTGCTGGCTCTTTGGGCGTGGGACCCATCTCCAGACATATGGCCATTTTTGAGCCTGGAGCAACGCCAAGTGCGACAGGGTGGTTTTGAGGCTGAAGGCAGCAGGAAAGCCTGCAGCCCCCAGGTGTGTGGGGCTACGCAAGCGGTTCCCAAAGAGCTTTAGAACAAGGCATAGTTTTCCCTGCTGGCTCTTTGGGCGTGGGACCAGTCTCCAGACATATGGCCATGTTTGGGCCTGGCGCGACGCCAAGTGGGAAAGGGTGGTTTTGAGGCTGAAGGCAGCAGGAAAGCCTGCAGCCCCCAGGTGTGTGGGGCTACGCAAGAGGTTCCCAAAGAGCTTTAGAACAAGGCATAGTTTTCCCTGCTGGCTCTTTGGGCGTGGGACCAGTCTCCAGACATATGGCCATTTTTGTGCCTGGCGCGGCGCCAAGTGGGAAAGGGTGGTTTTGAGGCTGAAGGCAGCGGGAAAGCCTGCAGCCCCCAGGTCTGTAGCGCTACGCAAGAGGTTCCCAAAGAGCTTTACAACAAGGCATAGTTTTCCCTGCTGGCTCTTTGGGCGTGGGACCAATCTCCAGACATATGGCCATTTTTGTGCCTGGCGCGGCGCCAAGTGGGAAAGGGTGGTTTTGAGGCTGAAGGCAGCAGGAAAGCCTGCAGCCCCCTGGTGTGTGGGGCTACGCAAGCGGTTCCCAAAGAGCTTTAGAACAAGGCATAGTTTTCCCTGCTGGCTCTTTGGGTGTGGGACCAGTCTCCAGACATATGGCCATTTTTGTGCCTGGCGCGGCGCCAAGTGGGAAAGGGTGGTTTTGAGGCTGAAGGCAGCGGGAAAGCCTGCAGCCCCCAGGTCTGTGGGGCTACGCAAGCGGTTCCCAAAGAGCTTTAGAAGAAGGCATAGTTTTCCCTGCTGGCTCTTTGGGCGTGGGACCAATCTCCAGACATATGGCCATTTTTGTGCCTGGCGCGGCGCCAAGTGGGAAAGGGTGGTTTTGAGGCTGAAGGCAGCAGGAAATCCTGCAGCCCCTAGGTGTCTGGGGCTACGCAAGCGGTTCCCAAAGAGCTTTAGAACAAGGCATAGTTTTCCCTGCTGGCTCTTTGGGCGTGGGACCAGTCTCCAGACATATGGCCATTTTTGTGCCTTTCTTGGCGCCAATTGGGAAAGGGTGGTTTTAAGGCTGAAGGCAGCGGGAAAGCCTGCAGCCCCCAGGTCTGTGGGGCTACGCAAGCGGTTCCCAAAGAGCTTTAGAACAAGGCATAGTTTTCCCTGCTGGCTCTTTGGGCGTGGGACCAATCTCCAGACATATGGCCATTTTTGTGCCTGGAGCGATGCCAAGTGGGACAGGGCGGTTTTGAGGCTGAAGGCAGCAGGAAAGCCTGCAGCCCCCAGGTGTGTGGGGCTACGCAAGCGGTTCCCAAAGAGCTTTAGAACAAGGCATAGTTTTCCCTGCTGGCTCTTTGGGCGTGGGACCAGTCTCCAGACATATGGCCATTTTTGTGCCTGGCGCGGCGCCAAGTGGGAAAGGGTGGTTTTGAGGCTGAAGGCAGCAGGAAAGCCTGCAGCCCGCAGGTGTGTGGGGCTACTCAAGCGGTTCCCAAAGAGCTTTAGAACAAGGCATAGTTTTCCCTGCTGGCTCTTTGGGCGTGGGACCAAACTCCAGACATGTGGCCATTTTTGTGCCTGGCGCGGCGCCAAGTGGGAAAGGGTGGTTTTGAGGCTGAAGGCAGCGGGAAAGCCTGCAGCCCCCAGGTCTGTAGGGCTACGCAAGCGGTTCCCAAAGAGCTTTAGAACAAGGCATAGTTTTCCCTGCTGGCTCTTTGGGCGTGGGACCCATCTCCAGACATATGGCCATTTTTGAGCCTGGAGCAACGCCAAGTGGGACAGGGCGGTTTTGAGGCTGAAGGCAGCAGGAAAGCCTGCCACCCCCAGGTGTGTGGGGCTACGCAAGCGGTTCCCAAAGAGCTTTAGAACAAGGCATAGTTTTCCCTGCTGGCTCTTTGGGCGTGGGACCAGTCTCCAGACATATGGCCATTTTTGTGCCTGGCGCGGCGCCAAGTGGGAAAGGGTGGTTTTGAGGCTGAAGGCAGCAGGAAAGCCTGCAGCCCGCAGGTGTGTGGGGCTACGCAAGCGGTTCCCAAAGAGCTTTAGAACAAGGCATAGTTTTCCCTGCTGGCTCTTTGGGCGTGGGACCCATCACCAGACATATGGCCATTTTTGTGCCTGGCGCGGCGCCAAGTGGGAAAGGGTGGTTTTGAGGCTGAAGGCAGCAGGAAAGCCTGCAGCCCGCAGGTGTGTGGGGCTACACAAGCGGTTCCCAAAGAGCTTTAGTAGAAGGCATAGTTTTCCCTGCTGGCTCTTTGGGCGTGGGACCAATCTCCAGACATAGGGCCATTTTTGTGCCTGGAGCGACGCCAAGTGGGACAGGGCCGTTTTGAGGCTGAAGGCAGCAGGAAAGCCTGCAGCCCCCAGGTCTGTGGGGCTACGCAAGCGGTTCCCAAAGAGCTTTAGAACAAGGCATAGTTTTCCCTGCTGGCTCTTTGGGCGTGGGACCTATCACCAGATATATGGCCATTTTTGTGCCTGGCGCGGCGCCAAGTGGGAAAGGGTGGTTTTGAGGCTGAAGGCAGCAGGAAAGCCTGCAGCCCCCAGGTCTGTAGGGTTACGCAAGAGGTTCCCAAAGAGCTTTAGAACAAGGCATAGTTTTCCCTGCTGGCTCTTTGGGCGTGGGACCAATCTCCAGACATATGGCCATTTTTGTGCCTGGCGCGGCGCCAAGTGGGAAAGGGTGGTTTTGAGGCTGAAGGCAGCAGGAAAGCCTGCAGCCCCCAGGTCTGTGGGGCTACGCAAGCGGTTCCCAAAGAGCTTTAGAACAAGGCATAGTTTTCCCTGCTGGCTCTTTGGGCGTGGGACCTATCACCAGATATATGGCCATTTTTGTGCCTGGCGCGGCGCCAAGTGGGAAAGGGTGGTTTTAAGGCTGAAGGCAGCAGGAAAGCCTGCAGCCCCCAGGTCTGTGGGGCTACGCAAGAGGTTCCCAAAGAGCTTTTAGAACAAGGCATAGTTTTCCCTGCTGGCTCTTTGGGCGTGGGACCCATCTCCAGACATATGGCCATTTTTGAGCCTGGAGCAACGCCAAGTGGGACAGGGTGGTTTTGAGGCTGAAGGCAGCAGGAAAGCCTGCAGCCCCCAGGTCTGTGGGGCTACGCAAGCGGTTCCCAAAGAGCTTTAGAACAAGGCATAGTTTTCCCTGCTGGCTCTTTGGGCGTGGGACCAGTCTCCAGACATATGGCCATGTTTGTGCCTGGCGCGGCGCCAAGTGGGACAGGGCGATTTTGAGGCTGAAGGCAGCAGGAAAGCCTGCAGCCCGCAGGTCTGTGGGGCTACGCAAGCGGTTCCCAAAGAGCTTTAGAACAAGGCATAGTTTTCCCTGCTGGCTCTTTGGGCGTGGGACCAGTCTCCAGACATATGGCCATTTTTGTGCCTGGCACAGCGCCAAGTGGGAAAGGGTGGTTTTGAGGCTGAAGGCAGCAGGAAAGCCTGCAGCCCCCAGGTGTGTGGGGCTACACAAGCGGTTCCCAAAGAGCTTTAGAACAAGGCATAGTTTTCCCTGCTGGCTCTTTGGGCGTGGGACCAATCTCCAGACATATGGCCATTTTTGTGCCTGGAGCGACGCCAAGTGGGACAGGGCCGTTTTGAGGCTGAAGGCAGCAGGAAAGCCTGCAGCCCCCAGGTGTGTGGGGCTACGCAAGCGGTTCCCAAAGAGCTTTAGAACAAGGCATAGTTTTCCCTGCTGGCTCTTTGGGCGTGGGACCAGTCTCCAGACATATGGCCATTTTTGTGCCTGGCGCGGCGCCAAGTGGGAAAGGGTGGTTTTAAGGCTGAAGGCAGCGGGAAAGCCTGCAGCCCCCAGGACTGTAGCGCTACGCAAGAGGTTCCCAAAGAGCTTTAGAACAAGGCATAGTTTTCCCTGCTGGCTCTTTGGGCGTGGGACCAATCTCCAGACATATGGCCATTTTTGTGCCTGGCGCGGCGCCAAGTGGGAAAGGGTGGTTTTGAGGCTGAAGGCAGCGGGAAATCCTGCAGCCCCTAGGTCTGTGGGGCTACGCAAGCGGTTCCCAAAGAGCTTTAGAACAAGGCATAATTTTCCCTGCTGGCTCTTTGGGCGTGGGACCAGTCTCCAGACATATGGCCATTTTTGTGCCTGGCGTGGTGCCAATTGGGAAAGGGTGGTTTTAAGGCTGAAGGCAGCAGGAAAGGCTGCAGCCCCCAGGTCTGTGGGGCTACGCAAGCGGTTCCCAAAGAGCTTTAGAACAAGGCATAGTTTTCCCTGCTGGCTCTTTGGGCGTGGGACCAGTCTCCAGACATATGGCCATTTTTGTGCCTGAAGCGACGCCAAGTGGGACAGGGCGATTTTGAGGCTGAAGGCAGCAGGAAAGCCTGTAGCCCCCAGGTGTGTGGGGCTACGCAAGCGGTTCCCAAAGAGCTTTAGAACAAGGCATAGTTTTCCCTGCTGGCTCTTTGGGCGTGGGACCAGTCTCTGGACATATGGCCATTTTTGTGCCTGGCGCAGCGCCAAGTGGGAAAGGGTGGTTTTGAGGCTGAAGGCAGCAGGAAAGCCTGCAGCCCCCAGGTGTGTGGGGCTACGCAAGCGGTTCCCAAAGAGCTTTAGAAGAAGGCATAGTTTTCCCTGCTGGCTCTTTGGGCGTGGGACCAATCTCCAGACATATGGCCATTTTTGTGCCTGGCGCAGCGCCAAGTGGGAAAGGGTGGTTTTGAGGCTGAAGGCAGCAGGAAATCCTGCAGCCCCTAGGTGTGTGGGGCTACGCAAGAGGTTCCCAAAGAGCTTTAGAACAAGGCATAGTTTTCCCTGCTGGCTCTTTGGGCGTGGGACCAGTCTCCAGACATATGGCCATTTTTGTGCCTGAAGCGACGCCAAGTGGGACAGGGCGATTTTGAGGCTGAAGGCAGCAGGAAAGCCTGTAGCCCCCAGGTGTGTGGGGCTACGCAAGCGGTTCCCAAAGAGCTTTAGAACAAGGCATAGTTTTCCCTGCTGGCTCTTTGGGCGTGGGACCAGTCTCCAGACATATGGCCATTTTTGTGCCTGGCGCAGCGCCAAGTGGGAAAGGGTGGTTTTGAGGCTGAAGGCAGCAGGAAAGCCTGCAGCCCCCAGGTGTGTGGGGCTACGCAAGCGGTTCCCAAAGAGCTTTAGAAGAAGGCATAGTTTTCCCTGCTGGCTCTTTGGGCGTGGGACCTATCACCAGATATATGGCCATTTTTGTGCCTGGCGCGGCGCCAAGTGGGAAAGGGTGGTTTTAAGGCTGAAGGCAGCAGGAAAGCCTGCAGCCCCCAGGTCTGTGGGGCTACGCAAGAGGTTCCCAAAGAGCTTTTAGAACAAGGCATAGTTTTCCCTGCTGGCTCTTTGGGCGTGGGACCCATCTCCAGACATATGGCCATTTTTGAGCCTGGAGCAACGCCAAGTGGGACAGGGTGGTTTTGAGGCTGAAGGCAGCAGGAAAGCCTGCAGCCCCCAGGTCTGTGGGGCTACGCAAGCGGTTCCCAAAGAGCTTTAGAACAAGGCATAGTTTTCCCTGCTGGCTCTTTGGGCGTGGGACCAGTCTCCAGACATATGGCCATGTTTGTGCCTGGCGCGGCGCCAAGTGGGACAGGGCGATTTTGAGGCTGAAGGCAGCAGGAAAGCCTGCAGCCCGCAGGTCTGTGGGGCTACGCAAGCGGTTCCCAAAGAGCTTTAGAACAAGGCATAGTTTTCCCTGCTGGCTCTTTGGGCGTGGGACCAGTCTCCAGACATATGGCCATTTTTGTGCCTGGCACAGCGCCAAGTGGGAAAGGGTGGTTTTGAGGCTGAAGGCAGCAGGAAAGCCTGCAGCCCCCAGGTGTGTGGGGCTACACAAGCGGTTCCCAAAGAGCTTTAGAACAAGGCATAGTTTTCCCTGCTGGCTCTTTGGGCGTGGGACCAATCTCCAGACATATGGCCATTTTTGTGCCTGGAGCGACGCCAAGTGGGACAGGGCCGTTTTGAGGCTGAAGGCAGCAGGAAAGCCTGCAGCCCCCAGGTGTGTGGGGCTACGCAAGCGGTTCCCAAAGAGCTTTAGAACAAGGCATAGTTTTCCCTGCTGGCTCTTTGGGCGTGGGACCAGTCTCCAGACATATGGCCATTTTTGTGCCTGGCGCGGCGCCAAGTGGGAAAGGGTGGTTTTAAGGCTGAAGGCAGCGGGAAAGCCTGCAGCCCCCAGGACTGTAGCGCTACGCAAGAGGTTCCCAAAGAGCTTTAGAACAAGGCATAGTTTTCCCTGCTGGCTCTTTGGGCGTGGGACCAATCTCCAGACATATGGCCATTTTTGTGCCTGGCGCGGCGCCAAGTGGGAAAGGGTGGTTTTGAGGCTGAAGGCAGCAGGAAAGCCTGCAGCCCCTAGGTCTGTGGGGCTACGCAAGCGGTTCCCAAAGAGCTTTAGAACAAGGCATAATTTTCCCTGCTGGCTCTTTGGGCGTGGGACCAGTCTCCAGACATATGGCCATTTTTGTGCCTGGCGTGGTGCCAATTGGGAAAGGGTGGTTTTAAGGCTGAAGGCAGCAGGAAAGGCTGCAGCCCCCAGGTCTGTGGGGCTACGCAAGCGGTTCCCAAAGAGCTTTAGAACAAGGCATAGTTTTCCCTGCTGGCTCTTTGGGCGTGGGACCAGTCTCCAGACATATGGCCATTTTTGTGCCTGAAGCGACGCCAAGTGGGACAGGGCGATTTTGAGGCTGAAGGCAGCAGGAAAGCCTGTAGCCCCCAGGTGTGTGGGGCTACGCAAGCGGTTCCCAAAGAGCTTTAGAACAAGGCATAGTTTTCCCTGCTGGCTCTTTGGGCGTGGGACCAGTCTCTGGACATATGGCCATTTTTGTGCCTGGCGCAGCGCCAAGTGGGAAAGGGTGGTTTTGAGGCTGAAGGCAGCAGGAAAGCCTGCAGCCCCCAGGTGTGTGGGGCTACGCAAGCGGTTCCCAAAGAGCTTTAGAAGAAGGCATAGTTTTCCCTGCTGGCTCTTTGGGCGTGGGACCAATCTCCAGACATATGGCCATTTTTGTGCCTGGCGCAGCGCCAAGTGGGAAAGGGTGGTTTTGAGGCTGAAGGCAGCAGGAAATCCTGCAGCCCCTAGGTGTGTGGGGCTACGCAAGAGGTTCCCAAAGAGCTTTAGAACAAGGCATAGTTTTCCCTGCTGGCTCTTTGGGCGTGGGACCAGTCTCCAGACATATGGCCATTTTTGTGCCTGAAGCGACGCCAAGTGGGACAGGGCGATTTTGAGGCTGAAGGCAGCAGGAAAGCCTGTAGCCCCCAGGTGTGTGGGGCTACGCAAGCGGTTCCCAAAGAGCTTTAGAACAAGGCATAGTTTTCCCTGCTGGCTCTTTGGGCGTGGGACCAGTCTCCAGACATATGGCCATTTTTGTGCCTGGCGCAGCGCCAAGTGGGAAAGGGTGGTTTTGAGGCTGAAGGCAGCAGGAAAGCCTGCAGCCCCCAGGTGTGTGGGGCTACGCAAGCGGTTCCCAAAGAGCTTTAGAAGAAGGCATAGTTTTCCCTGCTGGCTCTTTGGGCGTGGGACCAATCTCCAGACATATGGCCATTTTTGTGCCTGGCGCAGCGCCAAGTGGGAAAGGGTGGTTTTGAGGCTGAAGGCAGCAGGAAATCCTGCAGCCCCTAGGTGTGTGGGGCTACGCAAGCGGTTCCCAAAGAGCTTTAGAACAAGGCATAGTTTTCCCTGCTGGCTCTTTGGGCGTGGGACCAGTCTCCAGACATATGGCCATTTTTGTGCCTGGCGCGGCGCCAAGTGGGAAAGGGTGGTTTTGAGGCTGAAGGCAGCAGGAAAGCCTGCAGCCCGCAGGTGTGTGGGGCTACGCAAGCGGTTCCCAAAGAGCTTTAGAACAAGGCATAGTTTTCCCTGCTGGCTCTATGGTCGTGGGACATGTCTCCAGACATATGGCCATTTTTGTGCCTGGAGCGACGCCAAGTGGGAAAGGGCGATTTTGAGGCTGAAGGCAGCAGGAAAGCCTGCAGCCCGCAGGTGTGTGGGGCTACGCAAGCGGTTCCCAAAGAGCTTTAGAACAAGGCATAGTTTTCCCTGCTGGCTCTTTGGGCGTGGGACCAGTCTCCAGACATATGGCCATTTTTGTGCCTGGCGCAGCGCCAAGTGGGAAAGGGTGGTTTTGAGGCTGAAGGCAGCAGGAAAGCCTGCAGCCCCCAGGTGTGTGGGGCTACGCAAGCGGTTCCCAAAGAGCTTTAGAAGAAGGCATAGTTTTCCCTGCTGGCTCTTTGGGCGTGGGACCAATCTCCAGACATATGGCCATTTTTGTGCCTGGCGCAGCGCCAAGTGGGAAAGGGTGGTTTTGAGGCTGAAGGCAGCAGGAAATCCTGCAGCCCCTAGGTGTGTGGGGCTACGCAAGCGGTTCCCAAAGAGCTTTAGAACAAGGCATAGTTTTCCCTGCTGGCTCTTTGGGCGTGGGACCAGTCTCCAGACATATGGCCATTTTTGTGCCTGGCGCGGCGCCAAGTGGGAAAGGGTGGTTTTGAGGCTGAAGGCAGCAGGAAAGCCTGCAGCCCGCAGGTGTGTGGGGCTACGCAAGCGGTTCCCAAAGAGCTTTAGAACAAGGCATAGTTTTCCCTGCTGGCTCTTTGGGCGTGGGACCAATCTCCAGACATATGGCCATTTTTGTGCCTGGAGCGACGCCAAGTGGGAAAGGGCGATTTTGAGGCTGAAGGCAGCAGGAAAGCCTGCAGCCCGCAGGTGTGTGGGGCTACGCAAGCGGTTCCCAAAGAGCTTTAGAACAAGGCATAGTTTTCCCTGCTGGCTCTTTGGGCGTGGGACCAGTCTCCAGACATATGGCCATTTTTGTGCCTGGCGCAGCGCCAAGTGGGAAAGGGTGGTTTTGAGGCTGAAGGCAGCAGGAAAGCCTGCAGCCCCCAGGTGTGTGGGGCTACGCAAGCGGTTCCCAAAGAGCTTTAGAACAAGGCATAGTTTTCCCTGCTGGCTCTTTGGCCGTGGGACCAATCTCCAGACATATGGCCATTTTTGTGCCTGGCGCGGCGCCAAGTGGGAAAGGGTGGTTTTGAGGCTGAAGGCAGCAGGAAAGCCTGCAGCCCCCAGGTCTGTGGGGCTACGCAAGCGGTTCCCAAAGAGCTTTAGAACAAGGCATAGTTTTCCCTCCTGGCTCTTTGGGCGTGGGACCAATCTCCAGACATATGGCCATTTTTGTGCCTGGAGCGACGCCAAGTGGGAAAGGGTGGTTTTGAGGCTGAAGGCAGCAGGAAAGCCTGCAGCCCCCAGGTGTGTGGGGCTATGCAAGCGGTTCCCAAAGAGCTTTAGAACAAGGCATAGTTTTCCCTGCTGGCTCTTTGGGCGTGGGACCCATCACCAGACATATGGCCATTTTTGTGCCTGGCGCGGCGCCAAGTGGGACAGGGCGATTTTGAGGCTGAAGGCAGCAGGAAAGCCTGCAGCCCCCAGGTCTGTGGGGCTACGCAAGCGGTTCCCAAAGAGCTTTAGAACAAGGCATAGTTTTCCCTGCTGGCTCTTTGGGCGTGGGACCAATCTCCAGACATATGGCCATTTCTGTGCCTGGCGCAGCGCCAAGTGGGACAGGGTGGTTTTGAGGCTGAAGGCAGCAGGAAAGCCTGCAGCCCCCAGGTCTGTGGGGCTACGCAAGCGGTTCCCAAAGAGCTTTAGAAGAAGGCATAGTTTTCCCTGCTGGCTCTTTGGGCGTGGGACCAATCTCCAGACATATGGCCATTTTTGTGCCTGGCGTGGCGCCAAGTGGGAAAGGGTGGTTTTGAGGCTGAAGGCAGCAGGAAAGCCTGCAGCCCGCAGGTGTGTGGGGCTACGCAAGCGGTTCCCAAAGAGCTTTAGAACAAGGCATAGTTTTCCCTGCTGGCTCTTTGGGCATGGGACCAATCTACAGACATATGGCCATTTTTGTGCCTGAAGCGACGCCAAGTGGGAAAGGGCGATTTTGAGGCTGAAGGCAGCAGGAAAGCCTGCAGCCCCCAGGTGTGTGGGGCTACGCAAGCGGTTCCCAAAGAGCTTTAGAACAAGGCATAGTTTTCCCTGCTGGCTCTTTGGGCGTGGGACCAGTCTCCAGACATATGGCCGTTTTTGTGCCTGGCGCAGCGCCAAGTGGGAAAGGGTGGTTTTGAGGCTGAAGGCAGCAGGAAAGCCTGCAGCCCGCAGGTGTGTGGGGCTACGCAAGCGGTTCCCAAAGAGCTTTAGAACAAGGCATAGTTTTCCCTGCTGGCTCGTTGGCCGTGGGACCAATCTCCAGACATATGGCCATTTTTGTGCCTGGCGCGGCGCCAAGTGGGAAAGGGTGGTTTTGAGGCTGAAGGCAGCAGGAAAGCCTGCAGCCCCCAGGTGTGTGGGGCTACGCAAGCGGTTCCCAAAGAGCTTTAGAACAAGGCATAGTTTTCCCTCCTGGCTCTTTGGGCGTGGGACCAATCTCCAGACATATGGCCATTTTTGTGACTGGCGCGGCGCCAAGTGGGAAAGGGTGGTTTTGAGGCTGAAGGCAGCAGGAAAGCCTGCAGCCCCCAGGTGTGTGGGGCTACGCAAGTGGTTCCCAAAGAGCTTTAGAACAAGGCATATTTTTCCCTGCTGGCTCTTTGGGCGTGGGACCAATCTCCAGACATATGGCCATTTTTGTGCCTGGAGCGACGCCAAGTGGGACAGGGCGATTTTGAGGCTGAAGGCAGCTGGAAAGCCTGCAGCCCCCAGGTGTGTGGGGCTACGCAAGCGGTTCCCAAAGAGCTTTAGAACAAGGCATATTTTTCCCTGCTGGCTCTGTGGGCGTGGGACCAGTCTCCAGACATATGGCCATTTTTGTGCCTGAAGCGACGCCAAGTGGGACAGGGCGATTTTGAGGCTGAAGGCAGCAGGAAAGCCTGCAGCCCCCAGTTGTGTGGGGCTACGCAAGAGGTTCCCAAAGAGCTTTAGAACAAGGCATAGTTTTCCCTGCTGGCTCTTTGGGCGTGGGACCAATCTCCAGACATATGGCCATTTTTGTGCCTGGAGCGACGCCAAGTGGGAAAGGGTGGTTTTGAGGCTGAAGGCAGCAGGAAAGCCTGCAGCCCCCAGGTGTGTGGGGCTACGCAAGCGGTTCCCAAAGAGCTTTAGAACAAGGCATAGTTTTCCCTGCTGGCTCTTTGAGCGTGGGACCAGTCTCCAGACATATGGCCATTTTTGTGCCTGGAGCGACGCCAAGCGGGAAAGGGTGGTTTTGAGGCTGAAGGCAGCAGGAAAGCCTGCAGCCCGCAGGTGTGTGGGGCTACGCAAGCGGTTCCCAAAGAGCTTTAGAACAAGGCATAGTTTTCCCTGCTGGCTCTTTGGGCGTGGGACCAGTCTCCAGACATATGGCCATTTTTGTGCCTGGCGCGGCGCCAAGTGGGAAAGGGTGGTTTTAAGGCTGAAGGCAGCTGGAAAGCCTGCAGCCCCCAGGTCTGTAGGGCTACGCAAGAGGTTCCCAAAGAGCTTTAGAACAAGGCATAGTTTTCCCTGCTGGCTGTTTGGGCGTGGGACCCATCTCCAGACATATGGCCATTTTCGTGCCTGGAGCAACGCCAAGTGGGAAAGGGTGGTTTTGAGGCTGAAGGCAGCAGGAAAGCCTGCAGCCCCCAGGTGTGTGGGGCTACGCAAGCGGTTCCCAAAGAGCTTTAGAACAAGGCATAGTTTTCCCTGCTGGCTCTTTGGGCGTGGGACCAGTCTCCAGACATATGGCCGTTTTTGTGCCTGGCGCGGCGCCAAGTGGGAAAGGGTGGTTTTGAGGCTGAAGGCAGCAGGAAAGCCTGCAGCCCGCAGGTGTGTGGGGCTACTCAAGCGGTTCCCAAAGAGCTTTAGAACAAGGCATAGTTTTCCCTGCTGGCTCTTTGGGCGTGGGACCAGTCTCCAGACATATGGCCATTTTTGTGCCTGGCGCGGCGCCAAGTGGGAAAGGGTGGTTTTAAGGCTGAAGGCAGCGGGAAAGCCTGCAGCCCCCAGGTCTGTAGGGCTACGCAAGAGGTTCCCAAAGAGCTTTAGAACAAGGCATAGTTTTCCCTGCTGGCTCTTTGGGCGTGGGACCAGTCTCCAGACATATGGCCATTTTTGAGCCTGGAGCAACGCCAAGTGGGACAGGGTGGTTTTGAGGCTGAAGGCAGCAGGAAAGCCTGCAGCCCCCAGGTGTGTGGGGCTACGCAAGCGGTTCCCAAAGAGCTTTAGAACAAGGCATAGTTTTCCCTGCTGGCTCTTTGGGCGTGGGACCAGTCTCCAGACATATGGCCATTTTTGTGCCTGGTGCGGCGCCAAGTGGGAAAGGGTGGTTTTGAGGCTGAAGGCAGCAGGAAAGCCTGCAGCCCCCAGGTCTGTGGGGCTACGCAAGCGGTTCCCAAAGAGCTTTAGAACAAGGCATAGTTTTCCCTGCTGGCTCTTTGGGCGTGGGACCCATCACCAGACATATGGCCATTTTTGTGCCTGGCGCGGCGCCAAGTGGGAAAGGGTGGTTTTGAGGCTGAAGGCAGCGGGAAAGCCTGCAGCCGCCAGGTGTGTGGGGCTACACAAGCGGTTCCCAAAGAGCTTTAGAACAAGGCATAGTTTTCCCTGCTGGCTCTTTGGGCGTGGGACCAATCTCCAGACATATGGCCATTTTTGTGCCTGGAGCAACGCCAAGTGGGACAGGGCCGTTTTGAGGCTGAAGGCAGCAGGAAAGCCTGCAGCCCCCAGGTCTGTGGGGCTACGCAAGCGGTTCCCAAAGAGCTTTAGAACAAGGCATAGTTTTCCCTCCTGGCTCTTTGGGCGTGGGACCAGTCTCCAGACATATGGCCATTTTTGTGCCTGGCGCGGCGCCAAGTGGGAAAGGGTGGTTTTGAGGCTGAAGGCAGCAGGAAAGCCTGCAGCCCCCAGGTTTGTGGGGCTACGCAAGCGGTTCCCAAAGAGCTTTAGAAGAAGGCATAGTTTTCCCTGCTGGCTCTTTGGGCGTGGGACCAATCTCCAGACATATGGCCATTTTTGTGCCTGGAGCGACGCCAAGTGGGACAGGGCAGTTTTGAGGCTGAAGGCAGCAGGAAAGCCTGCAGCCCCCAGGTGTGTGGGGCTACGCAAGCGGTTCCCAAAGAGCTTTAGAACAAGGCATAGTTTTCCCTGCTGGCTCTTTGGGCGTGGGACCTATCACCAGATATATGGCCATTTTTGTGCCTGGAGCGACGCCAAGTGGGAAAGGGTGGTTTTGAGGCTGAAGGCAGCAGGAAAGCCTGCAGCCCCCAGGTCTGTGGGGCTACGCAAGCGGTTCCCAAAGAGCTTTAGAACAAGGCATAGTTTTCCCTGCTGGCTCTTTGGGCATGGGACCAATCTCCAGACATATGGCCATTTTTGTGCCTGGCGCGGCGCCAAGTGGGAAAGGGTGGTTTTGAGGCTGAAGGCAGCGGGAAAGCCTGCAGCCCGCAGGTGTGTGGGGCTACTCAAGCGGTTCCCAAAGAGCTTTAGAACAAGGCATAGTTTTCCCTGCTGGCTCTTTGGGCGTGGTACCAGTCTCCAGACATATGGCCATTTTTGTGCCTGGAGCGACGCCAAGTGGGACAGGGCCGTTTTGAGGCTGAAGGCAGCAGGAAAGCCTGCAGCCCCTAGGTGTCTGGGGCTACGCAAGTGGTTCCCAAAGAGCTTTAGAACAAGGCATAGTTTTCCCTGCTGGCTCTTTGGGCGTGGGACCAGTCTCCAGACATATGGCCATTTTTGTGCCTGGCGCGGCGCCAAGTGGGAAAGGGTGGTTTTAAGGCTGAAGGCAGCGGGAAAGCCTGCAGCCCCCAGGTCTGTGGGGCTACGCAAGCGGTTCCCAAAGAGCTTTAGAACAAGGCATAGTTTTCCCTGCTGGCTCTTTGGGCGTGGGACCAGTCTCCAGACATATGGCCATTTTCGTGCCTGGCGCGGCGCCAAGTGGGAAAGGGTGGTTTTGAGGCTGAAGGCAGCAGGAAAGCCTGCAGCCCCCAGGTCTGTGGGGCTACTCAAGCGGTTCCCAAAGAGCTTTAGAACAAGGCATATTTTTCCCTGCTGGCTCTTTGGGCGTGGGACCAGTCTCCAGACATATGGCCATTTTTGTGCCTGGCACGGCGCCATGTGGGAAAGGGTGGTTTTAAGGCTGAAGGCAGCAGGAAAGCCTGCAGCCCCCAGGTGTGTGGGGCTACACAAGCGGTTCCCAAAGAGCTTTAGTAGAAGGCATAGTTTTCCCTGCTGGCTCTTTGGGCGTGGGACCAATCTCCAGACATATGGCCATTTTTGTGCCTGGAGCGACGCCAAGTGGGACAGGGCCGTTTTGAGGCTGAAGGCAGCAGGAAAGCCTGCAGCCCCCAGGTCTGTGGGGCTACGCAAGCGGTTCCCAAAGAGCTTTAGAACAAGGCATAGTTTTCCCTGCTGGCTCTTTGGGCGTGGGACCAGTCTCCAGACATATGGCCATTTTTGTGCCTGGCGCGGTGCCAAGTGGGAAAGGGTGGTTTTCAGTCTGAAGGCAGCAGGAAAGCCTGCAGCCCGCAGGTGTGTGGGGCTACGCAAGCGGTTCCCAAAGAGCTTTAGAACAAGGCATAGTTTTCCCTGCTGGCTCTTTGGGCGTGGGACCTATCACCAGATATATGGCCATTTTTGTGCCTGGCGCGGCACCAAGTGGGAAAGGGTGGTTTTAAGGCTGAAGGCAGCGGGAAAGCCTGCAGCCCCCAGGTCTGTAGCGCTACGCAAGAGGTTCCCAAAGAGCTTTAGAACAAGGCATAGTTTTCCCTGCTGGCTCTTTGGGCGTGGGACCAATCTCCAGACATATGGCCATTTTTGAGCCTGGAGCGACGCCAAGTGGGACAGGGCGGTTTTAAGGCTGAAGGCAGCGGGTAAGCCTGCAGCCCCCAGGTCTGTAGGGCTACGCAAGCGGTTCCCAAAGAGCTTTAGAACAAGGCATAGTTTTCCCTGCTGGCTCTTTGGGCGTGGGACCAGTCTCCAGACATATGGCCATTTTTGGGCCTGGCGCGGCGCCAAGTGGGAAAGGGTGGTTTTGAGGCTGAAGGCAGCAGGAAAGCCTGCAGCCCCCAGGTCTGTGGGGCTACGCAAGCGGTTCCCAAAGAGCTTTAGAACAAGGCATAGTTTTCCCTGCTGGCTCTTTGGGTGTGGGACCAGTCTCCAGACATATGGCCATTTTTGTGCCTGGCGCGGCGCCAAGTGGGAAAGGGTGGTTTTCAGTCTGAAGGCAGCAGGAAAGCCTGCAGCCCCCAGGTGTGTGGGGCTACGCAAGAGGTTCCCAAAGAGCTTTAGAACAAGGCATAGTTTTCCCTGCTGGCTGTTTGGGCGTGGGACCCATCTCCAGACATATGGCCATTTTCGTGCCTGGAGCAACGCCAAGTGGGAAAGGGTGGTTTTGAGGCTGAAGGCAGCAGGAAAGCCTGCAGCCCCCAGGTGTGTGGGGCTACGCAAGCGGTTCCCAAAGAGCTTTAGAACAAGGCATAGTTTTCCCTGCTGGCTCTTTGGGCGTGGGACCAGTCTCCAGACATATGGCCGTTTTTGTGCCTGGCGCGGCGCCAAGTGGGAAAGGGTGGTTTTGAGGCTGAAGGCAGCAGGAAAGCCTGCAGCCCGCAGGTGTGTGGGGCTACTCAAGCGGTTCCCAAAGAGCTTTAGAACAAGGCATAGTTTTCCCTGCTGGCTCTTTGGGCGTGGGACCAGTCTCCAGACATATGGCCATTTTTGTGCCTGGCGCGGCGCCAAGTGGGAAAGGGTGGTTTTAAGGCTGAAGGCAGCGGGAAAGCCTGCAGCCCCCAGGTCTGTAGGGCTACGCAAGAGGTTCCCAAAGAGCTTTAGAACAAGGCATAGTTTTCCCTGCTGGCTCTTTGGGCGTGGGACCAGTCTCCAGACATATGGCCATTTTTGAGCCTGGAGCAACGCCAAGTGGGACAGGGTGGTTTTGAGGCTGAAGGCAGCAGGAAAGCCTGCAGCCCCCAGGTGTGTGGGGCTACGCAAGCGGTTCCCAAAGAGCTTTAGAACAAGGCATAGTTTTCCCTGCTGGCTCTTTGGGCGTGGGACCAGTCTCCAGACATATGGCCATTTTTGTGCCTGGTGCGGCGCCAAGTGGGAAAGGGTGGTTTTGAGGCTGAAGGCAGCAGGAAAGCCTGCAGCCCCCAGGTCTGTGGGGCTACGCAAGCGGTTCCCAAAGAGCTTTAGAACAAGGCATAGTTTTCCCTGCTGGCTCTTTGGGCGTGGGACCCATCACCAGACATATGGCCATTTTTGTGCCTGGCGCGGCGCCAAGTGGGAAAGGGTGGTTTTGAGGCTGAAGGCAGCGGGAAAGCCTGCAGCCGCCAGGTGTGTGGGGCTACACAAGCGGTTCCCAAAGAGCTTTAGAACAAGGCATAGTTTTCCCTGCTGGCTCTTTGGGCGTGGGACCAATCTCCAGACATATGGCCATTTTTGTGCCTGGAGCAACGCCAAGTGGGACAGGGCCGTTTTGAGGCTGAAGGCAGCAGGAAAGCCTGCAGCCCCCAGGTCTGTGGGGCTACGCAAGCGGTTCCCAAAGAGCTTTAGAACAAGGCATAGTTTTCCCTCCTGGCTCTTTGGGCGTGGGACCAGTCTCCAGACATATGGCCATTTTTGTGCCTGGCGCGGCGCCAAGTGGGAAAGGGTGGTTTTGAGGCTGAAGGCAGCAGGAAAGCCTGCAGCCCCCAGGTTTGTGGGGCTACGCAAGCGGTTCCCAAAGAGCTTTAGAAGAAGGCATAGTTTTCCCTGCTGGCTCTTTGGGCGTGGGACCAATCTCCAGACATATGGCCATTTTTGTGCCTGGAGCGACGCCAAGTGGGACAGGGCAGTTTTGAGGCTGAAGGCAGCAGGAAAGCCTGCAGCCCCCAGGTGTGTGGGGCTACGCAAGCGGTTCCCAAAGAGCTTTAGAACAAGGCATAGTTTTCCCTGCTGGCTCTTTGGGCGTGGGACCTATCACCAGATATATGGCCATTTTTGTGCCTGGAGCGACGCCAAGTGGGAAAGGGTGGTTTTGAGGCTGAAGGCAGCAGGAAAGCCTGCAGCCCCCAGGTCTGTGGGGCTACGCAAGCGGTTCCCAAAGAGCTTTAGAACAAGGCATAGTTTTCCCTGCTGGCTCTTTGGGCATGGGACCAATCTCCAGACATATGGCCATTTTTGTGCCTGGCGCGGCGCCAAGTGGGAAAGGGTGGTTTTGAGGCTGAAGGCAGCGGGAAAGCCTGCAGCCCGCAGGTGTGTGGGGCTACTCAAGCGGTTCCCAAAGAGCTTTAGAACAAGGCATAGTTTTCCCTGCTGGCTCTTTGGGCGTGGTACCAGTCTCCAGACATATGGCCATTTTTGTGCCTGGAGCGACGCCAAGTGGGACAGGGCCGTTTTGAGGCTGAAGGCAGCAGGAAAGCCTGCAGCCCCTAGGTGTCTGGGGCTACGCAAGTGGTTCCCAAAGAGCTTTAGAACAAGGCATAGTTTTCCCTGCTGGCTCTTTGGGCGTGGGACCAGTCTCCAGACATATGGCCATTTTTGTGCCTGGCGCGGCGCCAAGTGGGAAAGGGTGGTTTTAAGGCTGAAGGCAGCGGGAAAGCCTGCAGCCCCCAGGTCTGTGGGGCTACGCAAGCGGTTCCCAAAGAGCTTTAGAACAAGGCATAGTTTTCCCTGCTGGCTCTTTGGGCGTGGGACCAGTCTCCAGACATATGGCCATTTTCGTGCCTGGCGCGGCGCCAAGTGGGAAAGGGTGGTTTTGAGGCTGAAGGCAGCAGGAAAGCCTGCAGCCCCCAGGTCTGTGGGGCTACTCAAGCGGTTCCCAAAGAGCTTTAGAACAAGGCATATTTTTCCCTGCTGGCTCTTTGGGCGTGGGACCAGTCTCCAGACATATGGCCATTTTTGTGCCTGGCACGGCGCCATGTGGGAAAGGGTGGTTTTAAGGCTGAAGGCAGCAGGAAAGCCTGCAGCCCCCAGGTGTGTGGGGCTACACAAGCGGTTCCCAAAGAGCTTTAGTAGAAGGCATAGTTTTCCCTGCTGGCTCTTTGGGCGTGGGACCAATCTCCAGACATATGGCCATTTTTGTGCCTGGAGCGACGCCAAGTGGGACAGGGCCGTTTTGAGGCTGAAGGCAGCAGGAAAGCCTGCAGCCCCCAGGTCTGTGGGGCTACGCAAGCGGTTCCCAAAGAGCTTTAGAACAAGGCATAGTTTTCCCTGCTGGCTCTTTGGGCGTGGGACCAGTCTCCAGACATATGGCCATTTTTGTGCCTGGCGCGGTGCCAAGTGGGAAAGGGTGGTTTTCAGTCTGAAGGCAGCAGGAAAGCCTGCAGCCCGCAGGTGTGTGGGGCTACGCAAGCGGTTCCCAAAGAGCTTTAGAACAAGGCATAGTTTTCCCTGCTGGCTCTTTGGGCGTGGGACCTATCACCAGATATATGGCCATTTTTGTGCCTGGCGCGGCACCAAGTGGGAAAGGGTGGTTTTAAGGCTGAAGGCAGCGGGAAAGCCTGCAGCCCCCAGGTCTGTAGCGCTACGCAAGAGGTTCCCAAAGAGCTTTAGAACAAGGCATAGTTTTCCCTGCTGGCTCTTTGGGCGTGGGACCAATCTCCAGACATATGGCCATTTTTGAGCCTGGAGCGACGCCAAGTGGGACAGGGCGGTTTTAAGGCTGAAGGCAGCGGGTAAGCCTGCAGCCCCCAGGTCTGTAGGGCTACGCAAGCGGTTCCCAAAGAGCTTTAGAACAAGGCATAGTTTTCCCTGCTGGCTCTTTGGGCGTGGGACCAGTCTCCAGACATATGGCCATTTTTGGGCCTGGCGCGGCGCCAAGTGGGAAAGGGTGGTTTTGAGGCTGAAGGCAGCAGGAAAGCCTGCAGCCCCCAGGTCTGTGGGGCTACGCAAGCGGTTCCCAAAGAGCTTTAGAACAAGGCATAGTTTTCCCTGCTGGCTCTTTGGGTGTGGGACCAGTCTCCAGACATATGGCCATTTTTGTGCCTGGCGCGGCGCCAAGTGGCAAAGGGTGGTTTTCAGTCTGAAGGCAGCAGGAAAGCCTGCAGCCCCCAGGTGTGTGGGGCTACGCAAGCGGTTCCCAAAGAGCTTTAGAACAAGGCATAGTTTTCCCTGCTGGCTCTTTGGGCGTGGGACCTATCACCAGATATATGGCCATTTTTGTGCCTGGCGCGGCGCCAAGTGGGAAAGGGTGGTTTTGAGGCTGAAGGCAGCGGGTAAGCCTGCAGCCCCCAGGTCTGTAGGGCTACGCAAGAGGTTCCCAAAGAGCTTTAGAACAAGGCATAGTTTTCCCTGCTGGCTCTGTGGGCGTGGGACCAATCTCCAGACATATGGCCATTTTTGTGCCTGGAGCGACGCCAAGTGGGACAGGGCCGTTTTGAGGCTGAAGGCAGCAGGAAAGCCTGCAGCCCGCAGGTGTGTGGGGCTACGCAAGCGGTTCCCAAAGAGCTTTAGAACAAGGCATAGTTTTCCTTGCTGGCTCTTTGGGCGTGGGACCAGTCTCCAGACATATGGCCATTTTTGTGCCTGGCGCGGCGCCAAGTGGGAAAGGGTGGTTTTGAGGCTGAAGGCAGCAGGAAAGCCTGCAGCCCGCAGGTTTGTGGGGCTACTCAAGCGGTTCCCAAAGAGCTTTAGAACAAGGCATAGTTTTCCCTGCTGGCTCTTTGGGCGTGGGACCAATCTCCAGACATATGGCCATTTTTGTGCCTGGCACGGCGCCAAGTGGGAAAGGGTGGTTTTAAGGCTGAAGGCAGCAGGAAAGCCTGCAGGCCCCAGGTGTGTGGGGCTACACAAGCGGTTCCCAAAGAGCTTTAGAACAAGGCATATTTTTCCCTGCTGGCTCTTTGGCCGTGGGACCAGTCTCCAGACATATGGCCATTTTTGTGCCTGGAGCGACGCCAAGTGGGACAGGGCCGTTTTGAGGCTGAAGGCAGCAGGAAAGCCTGCAGCCCCCAGGTCTGTGGGGCTACGCAAGCGGTTCCCAAAGAGCTTTAGAACAAGGCATAGTTTTCCCTGCTGGCTCTTTGGGCGTGGGACCAGTCTCCAGACATATGGCCATTTTTGTGCCTGGCGCGGCGCCAAGTGGGAAAGGGTGGTTTTAAGGCTGAAGGCAGCGGGAAAGCCTGCAGCCCCCAGGTCTGTAGCGCTACGCAAGAGGTTCCCAAAGAGCTTTAGAACAAGGCATAGTTTTCCCTGCTGGCTCTTTGGGCGTGGGACCAATCTCCAGACATATGGCCATTTTTGAGCCTGGAGCAACGCCAAGTGGGACAGGGCGGTTTTGAGGCTGAAGGCCCCAGGAAAGCCTGCAGCCCCCAGGTGTGTGGGGCTACGCAAGTGGTTCCCAAAGAGCTTTAGAAGAAGGCATAGTTTTCCCTGCTGGCTCTTTGGGCGTGGGACCAGTCTCCAGACATAGGGCCATTTTTGGGCCTGGCGCGGCGCCAAGTGGGAAAGGGTGGTTTTGAGGCTGAAGGCAGCAGGAAAGCCTGCAGCCCCCAGGTCTGTGGGGCTACGCAAGCGGTTCCCAAAGAGCTTTAGAACAAGGCATAGTTTTCCCTGCTGGCTCTTTGGGCGTGGGACCAGTCTCCAGACATATGGCCATTTTTGTGCCTGGCGCGGCGCCAAGTGGGAAAGGGTGGTTTTCAGTCTGAAGGCAGCAGGAAAGCCTGCAGCCCCCAGGTCTGTGGGGCTACGCAAGCGGTTCCCAAAGAGCTTTAGAACAAGGCATAGTTTTCCCTGCTGGCTCTTTGGGCGTGGGACCTATCACCAGATATATGGCCATTTTTGTGCCTGGCACGGCACCAAGTGGGAAAGGGTGGTTTTGAGGCTGAAGGCAGCGGGTAAGCCTGCAGCCCCCAGGTCTGTAGGGCTACGCAAGAGGTTCCCAAAGAGCTTTAGAACAAGGCATAGTTTTCCCTGCTGGCTCTTTGGGCGTGGGACCAATCTCCAGACATATGGCCATTTTTGTGCCTGGAGCGACGCCAAGTGGGACAGGGCCGTTTTGAGGCTGAAGGCAGCAGGAAAGCCTGCAGCCCCCAGGTCTGTGGGGCTACGCAAGCGGTTCCCAAAGAGCTTTAGAACAAGGCATAGTTTTCCCTGCTGGCTCTTTGGGCGTGGGACCAGTCTCCAGACATATGGCCATTTTTGTGCCTGGCGCGGCGCCAAGTGGGAAAGGGTGGTTTTGAGGCTGAAGGCAGCAGGAAAGCCTGCAGCCCGCAGGTTTGTGGGGCTACTCAAGCGGTTCCCAAAGAGCTTTAGAACAAGGCATAGTTTTCCCTGCTGGCTCTTTGGGCGTGGGACCCATCACCAGACATATGGCCATTTTTGTGCCTGGAGCGACGCCAAGTGGGAAAGGGTGGTTTGGAGGCTGAAGGCAGCAGGAAAGCCTGCAGCCCCCAGGTGTGTGGGGCCACGCAAGCGGTTCCCAAAGAGCTTTAGAACAAGGCATAGTTTTCCCTGCTGGCTCTTTGGGCGTGGGACCAGTCTCCAGACATATGGCCATTTTTGTGCCTGGCGCGGCGCCAAGTGGGAAAGGGTGGTTTTGAGGCTGAAGGCAGCAGGAAAGCCTGCAGCCCGCAGGTGTGTGGGGCTACTCAAGCGGTTCCCAAAGAGCTTTAGAACAAGGCATAGTTTTCCCTGCTGGCTCTGTGGGCGTGGGACCAATCTCCAGACATATGGCCATTTTTGTGCCTGGAGCGACGCCAAGTGGGACAGGGCCGTTTTGAGGCTGAAGGCAGCAGGAAAGCCTGCAGCCCCCAGGTCTGTGGGGCTATGCAAGCGGTTCCCAAAGAGCTTTAGAACAAGGCATAGTTTTCCCTGCTGGCTCTTTGGGCGTGGGACCAATCTCCAGACATATGGCCATTTTTGTGCCTGGCGCGGCGCCAAGTGGGAAAGGGTGGTTTTGAGGCTGAAGGCAGCAGGAAATCCTGCAGCCCCCAGGTGTGTGGGGCTACGCAAGCGGTTCCCAAAGAGCTTTAGAACAAGGCATAGTTTTCCCTGCTGGCTCTTTGGCTGTAGGACCAGTCTCCAGACATATGGCCATTTTTGTGCCTGGCGTGGCGCCAATTGGGAAAGGGTGGTTTTAAGGCTGAAGGCAGCGGGAAAGCCTGCAGCCCCCAGGTCTGTGGGGCTACGCAACAGGTTCCCAAAGAGCTTTAGAACAAGGCATAGTTTTCCCTGCTGGCTCTTTGGGCGTGGGACCAATCTCCAGACATATGGCCATTTTTGTGCCTGGAGCGACGCCAAGTGGGACAGGGCGGTTTTGAGGCTGAAGGCAGCAGGAAAGCCTGCAGCCCCCAGGTGTGTGGGGCCACGCAAGCGGTTCCCAAAGAGCTTTAGAACAAGGCATAGTTTTCCCTGCTGGCTCTTTGGGCGTGGGACCAGTCTCCAGACATATGGCCATTTTTGTGCCTGAAGCGACGCCAAGTGGGACAGGGCGGTTTTGAGGCTGAAGGCAGCAGGAAAGCCTGCAGCCCCCAGGTGTGTGGGGCTACGCAAGCGGTTCCCAAAGAGCTTTAGAACAAGGCATAGTTTTCCCTGCTGGCTCTTTGGGCGTGGGACCAGTCTCCAGACATATGGCCATTTTTGTGCCTGGCACGGCGCCAAGTGGGAAAGGGTGGTTTTAAGGCTGAAGGCAGCAGGAAAGCCTGCAGCCCCCAGGTCTGTAGGGCTACGCAAGAGGTTCCCAAAGAGCTTTAGAACAAGGCATAGTTTTCCCTGCTGGCTCTTTGGGCGTGGGACCCATCTCCAGACATATGGCCATTTTTGTGCCTGGAGCAACGCCAAGTGGGACAGGGCGGTTTTGAGGCTGAAGGCAGCAGGAAAGCCTGCAGCCCCCAGGTGTGTGGGGCTACGCAAGCGGTTCCCAAAGAGCTTTAGAAGAAGGCATAGTTTTCCCTGCTGGCTCTTTGGGCGTGGGACCAGTCTCCAGACATATGGCCATTTTTGTGCCTGGCGCGGCGCCAAGTGGGACAGGGCCGTTTTGAGGCTGAAGGCAGCAGGAAAGCCTGCAGCCCCCAGGTGTGTGGGGCTACGCAAGCGGTTCCCAAAGAGCTTTAGAACAAGGCATAGTTTTCCCTGCTGGCTCTTTGGGCGTGGGACCTATCACCAGATATATGGCCATTTTTGTGCCTGGCGTGGCGCCAAGTGGGAAAGGGTGGTTTTGAGGCTGAAGGCAGCAGGTAAGCCTGCAGCCCCCAGGTCTGTAGGGCTACGCAAGAGGTTCCCAAAGAGCTTTAGAACAAGGCATAGTTTTCCCTGCTGGCTCTGTGGGCGTGGGATCAATCTCCAGACATATGGCCATTTTTGTGCCTGGAGCGACGCCAAGTGGGACAGGGCCGTTTTGAGGCTGAAGGCAGCAGGAAAGCCTGCAGCCCCCAGGTGTGTGGGGCTACACAAGCGGTTCCCAAAGAGCTTTAGAACAAGGCATAGTTTTCCCTGCTGGCTCTTTGGGCGTGGGACCTATCACCAGATATATGGCCATTTTTGTGCCTGGCGCGGCGCCAAGTGGGAAAGGGTGGTTGTGAGGCTGAAGGCAGCAGGAAAGCCTGCAGCCCCCAGGTGTGTGGGGCTACGCAAGCGGTTCCCAAAGAGCTTTAGAACAAGGCATAGTTTTCCCTGCTGGCTCTTTGGGCGTGGGACCAGTCTCCAGACATATGGCCATTTTTGTGCCTGGCGCGGCACCAAGTGGGAAAGGGTGGTTTTGAGGCTGAAGGCAGCAGGAAAGCCTGCAGCCCCCAGGTCTGTGGGGCTACTCAAGCGGTTCCTAAAGAGCTTTAGAACAAGGCATAGTTTTCCCTGCTGGCTCTTTGGGCGTGGGACCCATCACCAGACATATGGCCATTTTTGTGCCTGGCGCGGCGCCAAGTGGGAAAGGGTGGTTTTGAGGCTGAAGGCAGCGGGAAAGCCTGCAGCCCCCAGGTGTGTGGGGCTACACAAGCGGTTCCCAAAGAGCTTTAGAACAAGGCATAGTTTTCCCTGCTGGCTCTTTGGGCGTGGTACCAATCTCCAGACATATGGCCATTTTTGTGCCTGGAGCGACGCCAAGTGGGACAGGGCCGTTTTGAGGCTGAAGGCAGCAGGAAAGCCTGCAGCCCCCAGGTGTGTGGGGCTACGCAAGCGGTTCCCAAAGAGCTTTAGAAAAAGGCATAGTTTTCCCTGCTGGCTCTTTGGGCGTGGGACCTATCACCAGATATATGGCCATTTTTGTGCCTGGCGCGGCGCCAAGTGGGAAAGGGTGGTTTTGAGGCTGAAGGCAGCGGGTAAGCCTGCAGCCCCCAGGTCTGTAGGGCTACGCAAGCGGTTCCCAAAGAGCTTTAGAACAAGGCATAGTTTTCCCTGCTGGCTCTTTGGGCGTGGGTCCAGTCTCCAGACATATGGCCATTTTTGTGCCTGGCGCGGCGCCAAGTGGGAAAGGGTGGTTTTGAGGCTGAAGGCAGCAGGAAATCCTGCAGCCCCCAGGTGTGTGGGGCTACGCAAGCGGTTCCCAAAGAGCTTTAGAACAAGGCATAGTTTTCCCTGCTGGCTCTTTGGGCGTGGGACCCATCACCAGACATATGGCCATTTTTGTGCCTGGCGTGGCGCCAGTTGGGAAAGGGTGGTTTTAAGGCTGAAGGCAGCAGGAAAGCCTGCAGCCCCCAGGTCTGTGGGGCTACGCAACAGGTTCCCAAAGAGCTTTAGAACAAGGCATAGTTTTCCCTGCTGGCTCTTTGGGCGTGGGACCAATCTCCAGACATATGGCCATTTTTGTGCCTGGAGCGACGCCAAGTGGGACAGGGTCGTTTTGAGGCTGAAGGCAGCAGGAAAGCCTGCAGCCCCCAGGTGTGTGGGGCTACGCAAGCGGTTCCCAAAGAGCTTTAGAACAAGGCATAGTTTTCCCTGCTGGCTCTTTGGGCGTGGGACCAATCTCCAGACATATGGCCATTTTTGTGCCTGGCGCGGTGCCAAGTGGGAAAGGGTGGTTTTGAGGCTGAAGGCAGCAGGAAAGCCTGCAGCCCGCAGGTCTGTGGGGCTACTCAAGCGGTTCCCAAATAGCTTTAGAACAAGGCATAGTTTTCCCTGCTGGCTCTTTGGGCGTGGGACCTATCACCAGATATATGGCCATTTTTGTGCCTGGCGCGGCGCCAAGTGGGAAAGGGTGGTTTTAAGGCTGAAGGCAGCGGGTAAGCCTGCAGCCCCCAGGTCTGTAGGGCTACGCAAGCGGTTCCCAAAGAGCTTTAGAACAAGGCATAGTTTTCCCTGCTGGCTCTTTGGGCGTGGGACCAGTCTCCAGACATATGGCCATTTTTGTGCCTGGCGCGGCACCAAGTGGGAAAGGGTGGTTTTGAGGCTGAAGGCAGCAGGAAAGCCTGCAGCCCCCAGGTCTGTGGGGCTACTCAAGCGGTTCCTAAAGAGCTTTAGAACAAGGCATAGTTTTCCCTGCTGGCTCTTTGGGCGTGGGACCCATCACCAGACATATGGCCATTTTTGTGCCTGGCGCGGCGCCAAGTGGGAAAGGGTGGTTTTGAGGCTGAAGGCAGCGGGAAAGCCTGCAGCCCCCAGGTGTGTGGGGCTACACAAGCGGTTCCCAAAGAGCTTTAGAACAAGGCATAGTTTTCCCTGCTGGCTCTTTGGGCGTGGTACCAATCTCCAGACATATGGCCATTTTTGTGCCTGGAGCGACGCCAAGTGGGACAGGGCCGTTTTGAGGCTGAAGGCAGCAGGAAAGCCTGCAGCCCCCAGGTGTGTGGGGCTACACAAGCGGTTCCCAAAGAGCTTTAGAACAAGGCATAGTTTTCCCTGCTGGCTCTTTGGGCGTGGGACCTATCACCAGATATATGGCCATTTTTGTGCCTGGCGCGGCGCCAAGTGGGAAAGGGTGGTTGTGAGGCTGAAGGCAGCAGGAAAGCCTGCAGCCCCCAGGTGTGTGGGGCTACGCAAGCGATTCCCAAAGAGCTTTAGAACAAGGCATAGTTTTCCCTGCTGGCTCTTTGGGCGTGGGACCAGTCTCCAGACATATGGCCATTTTTGTGCCTGGCGCGGCACCAAGTGGGAAAGGGTGGTTTTGAGGCTGAAGGCAGCAGGAAAGCCTGCAGCCCCCAGGTCTGTGGGGCTACTCAAGCGGTTCCTAAAGAGCTTTAGAACAAGGCATAGTTTTCCCTGCTGGCTCTTTGGGCGTGGGACCCATCACCAGACATATGGCCATTTTTGTGCCTGGCGCGGCGCCAAGTGGGAAAGGGTGGTTTTGAGGCTGAAGGCAGCGGGAAAGCCTGCAGCCCCCAGGTGTGTGGGGCTACACAAGCGGTTCCCAAAGAGCTTTAGAACAAGGCATAGTTTTCCCTGCTGGCTCTTTGGGCGTGGTACCAATCTCCAGACATATGGCCATTTTTGTGCCTGGAGCGACGCCAAGTGGGAAAGGGTGGTTTTGAGGCTGAAGGCAGCAGGAAAGCCTGCAGCCCCCAGGTGTGTGGGGCTACGCAAGCGGTTCCCAAAGAGCTTTAGAACAAGGCATAGTTTTCCCTGCTGGCTCTTTGGGCGTGGGACCTATCACCAGATATATGGCCATTTTTGTGCCTGGCGCGGCGCCAAGTGGGAAAGGGTGGTTTTAAGGCTGAAGGCAGCGGGAAAGCCTGCAGCCCCCAGGTCTGTAGGGCTACGCAAGCGGTTCCCAAAGAGCTTTAGAACAAGGCATAGTTTTCCCTGCTGGCTCTTTGGGCGTGGGACCAATCTCCAGACATATGGCCATTTTTGTGCCTGGAGCGACGCCAAGTGGGACAGGGCCGTTTTGAGGCTGAAGGCAGCAGGAAAGCCTGCAGCCCCCAGGTCTGTGGGGCTATGCAAGCGGTTCCCAAAGAGCTTTAGAACAAGGCATAGTTTTCCCTGCTGGCTCTTTGGGCGTGGGTCCAGTCTCCAGACATATGGCCATTTTTGTGCCTGGCGCGGCGCCAAGTGGGAAAGGGTGGTTTTGAGGCTGAAGGCAGCAGGAAATCCTGCAGCCCCCAGATGTGTGGGGCTACGCAAGCGGTTCCCAAAGAGCTTTAGAACAAGGCATAGTTTTCCCTGCTGGCTCTTTGGCTGTGGGACCAGTCTCCAGACATATGGCCATTTTTGTGCCTGGCGTGGCGCCAATTGGGAAAGGGTGGTTTTAAGGCTGAAGGCAGCGGGAAAGCCTGCAGCCCCCAGGTCTGTGGGGCTACGCAACAGGTTCCCAAAGAGCTTTAGAACAAGGCATAGTTTTCCCTGCTGGCTCTTTGGGCGTGGGACCAATCTCCAGACATATGGCCATTTTTGTGCCTGGAGCGACGCCAAGTGGGACAGGGTCGTTTTGAGGCTGAAGGCAGCAGGAAAGCCTGCAGCCCCCAGGTGTGTGGGGCTACGCAAGCGGTTCCCAAAGAGCTTTAGAACAAGGCATAGTTTTCCCTGCTGGCTCTTTGGGCGTGGGACCAATCTCCAGACATATGGCCATTTTTGTGCCTGGCGCGGTGCCAAGTGGGAAAGGGTGGTTTTCAGTCTGAAGGCAGCAGGAAAGCCTGCAGCCCGCAGGTCTGTGGGGCTACTCAAGCGGTTCCCAAATAGCTTTAGAACAAGGCATAGTTTTCCCTGCTGGCTCTTTGGGCGTGGGACCAGTCTCCAGACATATGGCCATTTTTGTGCCTGGCGCGGCGCCAAGTGGGAAAGGGTGGTTTTGAGGCTGAAGGCAGCAGGAAAGCCTGCAGCCCCCAGGTGTGTGGGGCCACGCAAGCGGTTCCCAAAGAGCTTTAGAACAAGGCATAGTTTTCCCTGCTGGCTCTTTGGGCGTGGGACCAGTCTCCAGACATATGGCCATTTTTGTGCCTGGCGCGGCGCCAATTGGGAAAGGGTGGTTTTGAGGCTGAAGGCAGCAGGAAAGCCTGCAGCCCGCAGGTGTGTGGGGCTACTCAAGCGGTTCCCAAAGAGCTTTAGAACAAGGCATAGTTTTCCCTGCTGGCTCTTTGGGCGTGGGACCCATCACCAGACATATGGCCATTTTTGTGCCTGGCGTGGCGCCAATTGGGAAAGGGTGGTTTTAAGGCTGAAGGCAGCGGGAAAGCCTGCAGCCCCCAGGTCTGTGGGGCTACGCAACAGGTTCCCAAAGAGCTTTAGAACAAGGCATAGTTTTCCCTGCTGGCTCTTTGGGCGTGGGACCAGTCTCCAGACATATGGCCATTTTTGTGCCTGGAGCGACGCCAAGTGGGACAGGGCGGTTTTGAGGCTGAAGGCAGCAGGAAAGCCTGCAGCCCCCAGGTGTGTGGGGCCACGCAAGCGGTTCCCAAAGAGCTTTAGAACAAGGCATAGTTTTCCCTGCTGGCTCTTTGGGCGTGGGACCAGTCTCCAGACATATGGCCATTTTTGTGCCTGGAGCGACGCCAAGTGGGACAGGGCGGTTTTGAGGCTGAAGGCAGCAGGAAAGCCTGCAGCCCCCAGGTGTGTGGGGCTACGCAAGCGGTTCCCAAAGAGCTTTAGAACAAGGCATAGTTTTCCCTGCTGGCTCTTTGGGCGTGGGACCAGTCTCCAGACATATGGCCATTTTTGTGCCTGGCGCGGCGCCATGTGGGAAAGGGTGGTTTTGAGGCTGAAGGCAGCAGGAAAGCCTGCAGCCCCCAGGTCTGTGGGGCTACGCAAGCGGTTCCCAAAGAGCTTTAGAACAAGGCATAGTTTTCCCTGCTGGCTCTTTGGGCGTGGGACCAGTCTCCAGACATATGGCCATTTTTGTGCCTGGAGCGACGCCAAGTGGGACAGGGCGGTTTTGAGGCTGAAGGCAGCAGGAAAGCCTGCAGCCCCCAGGTGTGTGGGGCTACGCAAGCGGTTCCCAAAGAGCTTTAGAACAAGGCATAGTTTTCCCTGCTGGCTCTTTGGGCGTGGGACCAGTCTCCAGACATATGGCCATTTTTGTGCCTGGCACGGCGCCAAGTGGGAAAGGGTGGTTTTAAGGCTGAAGGCAGCGGGAAAGCCTGCAGCCCCCAGGTCTGTAGGGCTACGCAAGCGGTTCCCAAAGAGCTTTAGAACAAGGCATAGTTTTCCCTGCTGGCTCTTTGGGCGTGGGACCCATCTCCAGACATATGGCCATTTTTGTGCCTGGAGCAACGCCAAGTGGGACAGGGCGGTTTTGAGGCTGAAGGCAGCAGGAAAGCCTGCAGCCCCCAGGTGTGTGGGGCTACGCAAGCGGTTCCCAAAGAGCTTTAGAACAAGGCATAGTTTTCCCTGCTGGCTCTTTGGGCGTGGGACCAGTCTCCAGACATATGGCCATTTTTGTGCCTGGCGCGGCGCCAAGTGGGAAAGGGTGGTTTTGAGGCTGAAGGCAGCAGGAAAGCCTGCAGCCCCCAGGTCTGTGGGGCTATGCAAGCGGTTCCCAAAGAGCTTTAGAACAAGGCATAGTTTTCCCTGCTGGCTCTTTGGGCGTGGGACCCATCACCAGACATATGGCCATTTTTGTGCCTGACGCGGTGCCAAGTGGGAAAGGGTGGTTTTGAGGCTGAAGGCAGCAGGAAAGCCTGCAGCCCCCAGGTGTGTGGGGCTACACAAGCGGTTCCCAAAGAGCTTTAGAACAAGGCATAGTTTTCCCTGCTGGCTCTTTGGGCGTGGGACCTATCACCAGATATATGGCCATTTTTGTGCCTGGCGCGGCGCCAAGTGGGAAAGGGTGGTTTTGAGGCTGAAGGCAGCAGGAAAGCCTGCAGCCCCCAGGTCTGTAGCGCTACGCAAGAGGTTCCCAAAGAGCTTTAGAACAAGGCATAGTTTTCCCTGCTGGCTCTTTGGGCGTGGGACCCATCTCCAGACATATGGCCATTTTTGAGCCTGGCGCGGCGCCAAGTGGGACAGGGCGGTTTTGAGGCTGAAGGCAGCAGGAAAGCCTGCAGCCCCCAGGTGTGTGGGGCTACGCAAGCGGTTCCCAAAGAGCTTTAGAACAAGGCATAGTTTTCCCTGCTGGCTCTTTGGGCGTGGGACCTATCACCAGATATATGGCCATTTTTGTGCCTGGCGTGGCGCCAAGTGGGAAAGGGTGGTTTTGAGGCTGAAGGCAGCGGGTAAGCCTGCAGCCCCCAGGTCTGTAGGGCTACGCAAGAGGTTCCCAAAGAGCTTTAGAACAAGGCATAGTTTTCCCTGCTGGCTCTGTGGGCGTGGGACCAATCTCCAGACATATGGCCATTTTTGTGCCTGGAGCGACGCCAAGTGGGACAGGGCCGTTTTGAGGCTGAAGGCAGCAGGAAAGCCTGCAGCCCCCAGGTCTGTGGGGCTACGCAAGCGGTTCCCAAAGAGCTTTAGAACAAGGCATAGTTTTCCCTGCTGGCTCTTTGGGCGTGGGACCAGTCTCCAGACATATGGCCATTTTTGTGCCTGGCGCGGCACCAAGTGGGAAAGGGTGGTTTTGAGGCTGAAGGCAGCAGGAAAGCCTGCAGCCCCCAGGTCTGTGGGGCTACTCAAGCGGTTCCTAAAGAGCTTTAGAACAAGGCATAGTTTTCCCTGCTGGCTCTTTGGGCGTGGGACCAGTCTCCAGACATATGGCCATTTTTGTGCCTGGCGCGGCGCCAAGTGGGAAAGGGTGGTTTTGAGGCTGAAGGCAGCGGGAAAGCCTGCAGCCCCCAGGTGTGTGGGGCTACACAAGCGGTTCCCAAAGAGCTTTAGAACAAGGCATAGTTTTCCCTGCTGGCTCTTTGGGCGTGGTACCAATCTCCAGACATATGGCCATTTTTGTGCCTGGAGCGACGCCAAGTGGGACAGGGCCGTTTTGAGGCTGAAGGCAGCAGGAAAGCCTGCAGCCCGCAGGTGTGTGGGGCTACGCAAGCGGTTCCCAAAGAGCTTTAGAACAAGGCATAGTTTTCCCTGCTGGCTCTTTGGGCGTGGGACCTATCACCAGATATATGGCCATTTTTGTGCCTGGCGCGGCGCCAAGTGGGAAAGGGTGGTTTTGAGGCTGAAGGCAGCGGGTAAGCCTGCAGCCCCCAGGTCTGTAGGGCTACGCAAGCGGTTCCCAAAGAGCTTTAGAACAAGGCATAGTTTTCCCTGCTGGCTCTGTGGGCGTGGGACCAATCTCCAGACATGTGGCCATTTTTGTGCCTGGAGCGACGCCAAGTTGGACAGGGCCGTTTTGAGGCTGAAGGCAGCAGGAAAGCCTGCAGCCCCCAGGTCTGTGGGGCTATGCAAGCGGTTCCCAAAGAGCTTTAGAACAAGGCATAGTTTTCCCTGCTGGCTCTTTGGGCGTGGGACCAGTCTCCAGACATATGGCCATTTTTGTGCCTGGCGCGGCGCCAAGTGGGAAAGGGTGGTTTTGAGGCTGAAGGCAGCAGGAAATCCTGCAGCCCCCAGGTCTGTGGGGCTACGCAAGCGGTTCCCAAAGAGCTTTAGAACAAGGCATAGTTTTCCCTGCTGGCTCTTTGGCTGTGGGACCAGTCTCCAGACATATGGCCATTTTTGTGCCTGGCGCGGCGCCAAGTGGGAAAGGGTGGTTTTGAGGCTGAAGGCAGCAGGAAAGCCTGCAGCCCGCAGGTCTGTGGGGCTACTCAAGCGGTTCCCAAATAGCTTTAGAACAAGGCATAGTTTTCCCTGCTGGCTCTTTGGGCGTGGGACCCATCACCAGACATATGGCCATTTTTGTGCCTGGCGCGGCGCCAAGTGGGAAAGGGTGGTTTTGAGGCTGAAGGCAGCGGGAAAGCCTGCAGCCCCCAGGTGTGTGGGGCTACACAAGCGGTTCCCAAAGAGCTTTAGAACAAGGCATAGTTTTCCCTGCTGGCTCTTTGGGCATGGGACCAGTCTCCAGACATATGGCCATTTTTGTGCCTGGAGCGACGCCAAGTGGGACAGGGCCGTTTTGAGGCTGAAGGCAGCAGGAAAGCCTGCAGCCCCCAGGTCTGTGGGGCTACGCAAGCGGTTCCCAAAGAGCTTTAGAACAAGGCATAGTTTTCCCTGCTGGCTCTTTGGGCGTGGGACCTATCACCAGATATATGGCCATTTTTGTGCCTGGCGCGGCACCAAGTGGGAAAGGGTGGTTTTGAGGCTGAAGGCAGCGGGTAAGCCTGCAGCCCCCAGGTCTGTGGGGCTACGCAAGCGGTTCCCAAAGAGCTTTAGAACAAGGCATAGTTTTCCCTGCTGGCTCTTTGGGCGTGGGACCAATCTCCAGACATATGGCCATTTTTGTGCCTGGAGCGACGCCAAGTGGGACAGGGCCGTTTTGAGGCTGAAGGCAGCAGGATGCTGATCACTGATGTCTAGTGATCTAGACAAATTAAAACATCCTCTACAGTCCTCTCTATCAGCATTGGGAAATCACCAATGGCTTTTATCGAATATATTGCCTCAGTGGGAGGAAACAGGTGAAAAAGACCATCAGCTGATCACAAATGCACTTGGTACAACCCAAAACAATGTTTCCTTGGCCCTTAGTTGTATCCAAGCCCAACTGTGGATGCAATCTATGACAGCCGCAATTATAAGGGAAGGTGAAGAAGGCACCTTGCCCACTGAAATTCGAAAAGTAATATGGGATAATGCAATTGAGTTTGAGAGAAAATTTCAATCCTGGTGGTATCTGGTTAATTTCACCTATGATCCCACTGAGAGCAAAGCCACAGCTTTTGTCTTAACGATACGCAATGCCTCAGTATACACCATATACCCAATCATCGCACTGGGGTTGAATCACCATGGAGCTATACTCCATCCGGTAGAGCATAGAGTGTGGGCACAACAAAACGAGAATAAATGGCAAACTGTTGATGTTGAAGCATGCATTTCACGAGATCAACAAGGATTCATTTGTGAGAGTAATACTCTCAAGGCACAAGACATTTGTCTTGACACCAACCAGAATGTTTGTCATTTTGAGATACAACCTGATGAAACCCCAGAAACTGTGCTTGTATATATTGGGAAAGGGTGTGTTTGCATGAGGTCTCCCTGTACTTTTGTATTCGTAGATGACATAGCAGTAGATATAAGTAATAACTCAAATCTTTGTGTTTGTAACTTTACTAACATCATTGGATGTGACTTCAGTTATTCAGCTCCTGTTACGTCTTTTCAATTGCTACAATCTAATTACACATTGATTCGAGATTTGCTGCCTACCCCTATCGGAATGAATCTCTCACTAGTGAGGAAGTTGCTACAACACGATGAATTGAAGCGATTGTTGAAAGAGGCCCAAGAAAATGGACAAAGAACTCTGATTACTGTCCATCATGATGTTGAAGAAATACACCATGTACTGGAAAGGGTCAAGAGAGACGGTGGACATGAATGGTGGGACACCCTCTTTGGATGGTCACCGACAGCTACAGGACTTTTTAACAAGATGCTCCATCCTGTTGTTGTTCTACTAGTACTCACTGTATTGTGCTTTGCTTTGACAATTGTTTTGCGTGTTAGACTTTGGATTATGATGAAACGCTTAACTCGCTTAATCACCCCACAAGAAGTATTTGCACTTGATATCCCTCGCCATAAGAGGACATGTGATATTCCCCATCAGTATTGATTATCGTGGAGCTTGAGTGACTGTAGTCACGGGGTGGATTATGTGGAATAATTACTAAATTGGCCAAGAATACAAAAATACAGCATTGTTCACACATTAAGGAAAGTCATAAAATCAAGAGGCTTCTGAGGTAGAATACAGCCACAGCTAGCACACGAAGAATGCAACATCTGTGATTCCCTGTACAAGGTTGTTTGCGAAACTACACGAGGGATGGAACGGAACACGCTTGTTCCGTGGCCTTCCCTTGTGACGAATAGCAGATATGGGGACGAGATGGTACTACGGAACTGATAAGCGGCCTACACGCTACCCGAGCCAACATTTCGTCAAATGTTGATGAAATGCTGTCCTTTTGTGCGAACTTTGCTCACCACAATGTACCAAAACACACCTCCATCCCGGAGGCTATCCGCCCCCGAGGTGTGAACACTCCTCCTTGAATACATTCATCATAATAAAAGTATGTATGACTAAAGTCACTCAAACTCCACTTTGAAGATAAAAAAATAATATAAAAATAGCCCAAGAGAGAGGGGATGTCAGGGAAGACACCATCGCGAAGAATTCCACCGCTGATTTCCGGGATCAGTCGACGGGCTGAGCCTTTCTTCCCCCCCATAGGGACGCCTTTGGGTAAGACTTCGATTACACCGAGCGCTTTCTCGGGGACTTAGAAATTTCTCTAGAGAATCTCTACCCTACGTTTATAGCCAGGCTGTATCGTTTATAATTTTGTCGCGCGTTTGTATACTTAGCAATATCTTTATTTGCACGTGCTTTGCAGACAGTGTATTTATCACCGGCAATCCTAAAGAACCTGTATATCTGTTGTTTAAATAAACTGCACTGTTTAAGTAGCTAGTCGTTCCGCTTTCTCACTGAACGCGACCAAAACTACAGAGAGGCCGTGCTAGTTCAGGAGCACGACTAGACTGAAGGTGCAGTCCACTATTAGTGTATCCAAATCGTAGTAGTTTAATACATATTAAACGCGATTGGACTGATAGTGCTGAATTGGGCATCACTCAGAATTTAAACCTAGCCGCACCTAGCCTCCCACCTCGGTGAGGAGTGTTAGAACACAAGGGGGTTTATCTTCTGCCAAAACCGCTTGGCCCCGTTTCACGCAACAGAATTTGGCGTAGTCGGCAGGATTGCCATGGATAAACTGCTGCAAAAATATGATTGTGCCCCTTCCCAGGCTGGGAAGGAGTGGGCCCAAAAATTTTGGAAGGATGAAGAGAAAGTGGTGGAACGTATTGAAGAGTGTCGGGTTTCACAGAAGCTCAGAGCGGGGAAAGGCAAGGGTGTGATTTGTGCTGTGTTAGGCGCCTGTTTATCTTGTGCACAACAAGAAGCTAGAGAAACCCCTGCTCCTAATCTGATTTCAGCTGTAGAATATGCAACCCTGAAATCGGAGAATGAGGTGCTGAAGTCATCATTAGCCTTGCAAAAGGAGACAGGAGAAAAATTAAGAACTCACGTCGATAAGCTTGTGAGTGAGAATGAATGTTTAGGAAACCAGAATGCTCAACTTAAAATATTATTAGAAAGGGTGACTGGGCTCTTAGATAAAATGCAGCCCTCGACCCAGGTCCAACAGATTCGTAAGTTAATGTGTTATCCAAATTCCGGAACCCAGACCGGAGATTTTTTGTCTAACAGTGAGGATGACGAAGAAGATGAGGAGGAAAGGACTTTTACTTTGAAATCCCAAGTTTTTCCTTTACGTCCTCTGGTTAAAACTGAAACTGCGGTTGATGACGATGATGAAATTCACACCACTGTGCGTACCGTTCCACGGACACCAACCGAGTTAACAAAAATAAGGGAGAAATATTCGAGGCGACCAGAAGAGTCAGCTGTTGAGTACGTGTGGCGAGTTTCTTCTGAAGGGGGGGACAGAATTATGCTGAGTGAGGAAGAAGCAGGAGACTCTTGGGGACCAGGAGTGTTTTTAACCACTATGCCTGGGGATCATAATTATTCCCTAACTGCTCGAGCAGCCTATTGGGCAGGGGGTATGGATCCGCGAGAGAGGGGGGAGCCGTTAGAGATTAGAGCTACAGGCTACTCTGATCTGTTTGCGGCTGTACGGAAAGCAGCTTGTCTGCAAGCCATGTATGACAGAGAGGAATTTCGGAAATCCCCAATGTCAGCCCCTATCGACCCCGATCGATTAGCCCCTCTCATCCGTGGTCTTCCCGATTGCCTGAAACCGTTCCTTGTTCGTACTCAAGATCGTATACGAGAGGCTCGGGGTGCTCATAGGCGGGGCCGTCGTCACTACATGCCCACCTGGAATGAATATGTACAGGAAATAGATCAATATGGGCGCCGAATGGGCTGGGCCAGCCTAACTAGTGAGAAATCCTCCGAACACCCCCGAAAGGTTCGCCAAGTCCGAACTCACACTAAAAACCCTAAATCGGAGGAAAGGTTTAAGCCTGATAAGGACCGGAATGAGTTGTGGCGTAAAGCCCTACAATTAGGGGTGCCCCGACAATTCTTGCACGGTGTCCCTACGGGAGACCTCCGTACACTAGTCCAATCTCTAACTAGAAAGAATAATGTGGCTGGGGAGAAAAGTCTAACCAGAGAATCCCCAAGTCGTGAGAAAATTGTGCCTTCTGCACCGGAACGTAACTTGATTGATTTGACAGAGTCCCAGCCAAAAAACTCCTATCCCCGGGGAGGGCAGTGAGCCACCCTGTCCGGCAGGTACTAGCAATTCAATGGCTCTCTCATAAAGACTCCGAACCCGTTATTATCATTCCTGTTGGACCCCGGAAGATATTGGTAAATTTTATTATTGATACTGGAGCCCAAATGTCTGCAATCACTAACGAAACAGCACAACTTCTAGGTATAAATCCCACCCGACGCAGAGTCAACTTCACAGGAATTGATGGTGTGGTAAAAACATGCCCCACTGCAAAAATTAACCTCTGGTTGCCGGGAGAGCAGCGAATGACTAGGGCAGAAGTGTTAGTGGGTGCCTCACATTCTAACCTCCTAGGATTTGACGTGCTGCGTGGGCGAATGTGGAAATTCCCGGATGGAACTGCGTGGAGTTTTGCAGGACGCAAAAAAGGATTAGACGCAGTTAAACTGGGCCTATTAGAAACATCTATACCTTTGCCTCCCTCTAAAATTACCAACGTCCGACAGTACCCACTGCCTGCAGCTGCACTTGCAGGAGCAGACGGGGTGGTATCAGATTTAGAAAAAAGAAACATCATTCAGAGGACTCACTCGCCTTATAATTCACCGGTGTGGCCAGTAAAGAAACCAACCGGGCAATGGCGTTTCACAGTAGATTACCGAAAGTTAAACGCCAACACTGCACCCCTGACCGCTGCGGTTCCGAGTATCGCGGAAATTGTGACAATGATAAAAGGAGCTGCCCATCCTTGGATGGCTGCCTTAGATGTAAAAGACATGTTTTTTATGATTCCCCTCCTTGAGCAAGACAAAGCGCAGTTTGCATTCACGTGGAAAGGAGTCCAATATACCTTTAACCGACTTCCACAAGGATACAAACATTCCCCCACCATTGCTCATAATGCTTTAGCTAAAGCGCTATCAGAGATTCCTGTTTCACAGGGATGTACAGTATACCAATATATTGACGACATCTTAATAGGGGGGGAGAGAGCCAAGAAAGTGTACAAGACATGATGCAAAACATCCGAAAAACATTATCAGATTTGGGATTGGAAATTCCAGACTCAAAATGTCAGGGACCTGCACAGGAAGTTAAATTCCTGGGGGTCTGGTGGATTAAGGGAGCTGCTTCTGTCCCTCAGGATACCCTGAAAAAAATAGAACATGGACAGAATCCTTCCAGCACGAAGGAGTTACAGCAAGTTCTGGGAACTTTAAGTTATTGGCGTAAACACATCCCTGGCTTTTCCATCATTGCTCGCCCCCTTTATTGTTTGCTCAAAAAAGGTAAATCCTGGGAGTGGACTGAACAACATACTAATGCACTGGAATTGCTAATAAAAGAGCTAAGGTTATTCCAACAACTTGGCCCCATACATCCAACTGACCCTGTCCATGTAGAATGGGGGTTCAGCGAACATGGTTCTCATTGTAACTTATGGCAAAAGGGACCAGCAGGACCGGAGAGACCATTAGAATTTAGCTCTCACTCCTTTAATGATACTGAGAGCAGATATTCAGACCTAGAGAAGGGTTTACTGTCCCTGGTGCGAGCATTGCAACGAGCAGAGCAGATAAGGAGAGAACAGAGCGTGATTGTTCGGGGCCCTTTTCGTCTCCTAGATGCGGTCCGTAAAGGGACAGCACCACCAGCCGGCATTGCCCAGAAACCCACAGTTCGAAAGTGGTATGCTTATTTAGAAGGCATTAATGATATCATGCCAATCTCTGAAGGTAGTATCAAAGTATCCAAGCTCCAGAAGGATATAGATGGTGCCCTATTGTTCCAATCCCCACCAAACAGACCATCTCCAATCCAAGAAGCACCTCCTCTGAAAGAAGGCAGTGATCTTACAGGAGTGTGGTTTACTGATGCGTCATCTCACCGTGAGAACAATAAGTGGAAATACAAGGCCGTAGCACTGGAAGTAGCAACGGGGGAAAGAGCAATTGAAACAGGAGAAGGTAGCGCACAAGTAGGGGAACTCAGAGCCGTCCTACTAGCTGCACAACGTGGGGCTACTTACATTTACACTGACTCATATGCTGTTTTTAAAGGAGCCACTGAATGGATTGGACACTGGGCAGCCAATGATTGGCAGGTGAATAGAGTCCCAATCTGGGAGACAGAGAGTTGGAAGCAACTGTTGGAAATGGGAGGACAGAGAACATTGCACATTGGTTGGGTAAAAGGCCATGATCGTTCGAACTCGATCACTGCTCAATTCAACCAACAGGTAGATAGCCTCACGCGGTTGCAGCAAATTGACATTGTAGATGATGGTCGGGAATGGGAACGCTTACTCGAATGGTTACATATTAAGCGTGGCCATACAGGCCGTGCTGATCTGTATCAGGAAGGTCTAGCCCGGGGGTGGCCTGTGTCGGTTAAGCTGTGTGAACAAGTAGTAACCGCCTGTTCACAATGTCGCCTACGACTCAATAAAGATCATCCGAGTAAGGCGCCTCCTTTACACATTCGGGACAAGAAAACATTGTGGCATTCATGGCAAATTGATTATATTGGGCCCTTGAGATCATCAGGTGAGAAAAGATACGTCCTAGTCGGAGTGGAGATTATCTCTGGCCTCGCTATGGCCACCAGCTTCAAATCAGCTACCGGGAACAACACAGTGAAAGGCCTAAAAGGGTGGTTCAGCACACTTCCCCTTCCTGAGGAAATCCAAAGTGATAACGGTTCACACTTTACCGCTACAGTGGTACAAGATTGGGCCAAAGAAGAAGGGATTCGATGGGTATTTCATACTCCCTATTATCCTCAGGCTAATGGCATTGTTGAACGCACCAATGGATTGGTTAAGCGTTTTGCAAAAACTCATGAACCTGGTTGGCATTTGCGATTGGATGATGCCATCTATCAATTAAATAACAGATGGAGTGGAGATGGCTGTCCTAAAATGAAAGCTTTCTGTGTATCTGCTGATATCATCACTCCAAAAGTTCCCAATGAACCACGAAAATACCTGGGACAATTTCACCCTGGGCAACCTGTGTTAGTGAAAATGCCTCAAATTGGCACAGTACCAATGGTGTTAGCTACTCCCAAAAACCCCCATGCACGGGAAGCCAAAGACTGTTCAGGGAAGATACACCGGATCAGCACCCGGTGGATCTCGCCCTCTTTTTAACCCCGTCGGTCAAATGAGACCGAGCAGATTTTCTTTTCCTTTGTGTCTTACAGGAACCTTGGAAGAACTGTACGTGGACAGACGCATTGGCCTACGCTAACCTCGAGTGTCTCCAGGGAATCCTGACATTGATCCTGGCAATAATATTATTTTTGTTATGTATGGCCATCTGGAGGCCTAAATTTTAGAATGACGAAATGGCAGATGGAATTGATGCTATTCAGTTTTATCTTTTTACTCCCTGTTGTTTGTAGTCAAAGAGACCCAGAATGGCCGTGGTCTCAAGCTTATGTAAAACACAATGCGATGGCAGGAACAGGAAAAGGAAAATTGAGCCTGGCCACTGTAGTCCTACATGAAAATGAGGTGTTTTCAAAACATGAGATAGATCAAAGCATAGATAAAGTCGAACCTGACTCAACTCCACAGACTAGTCTGGTTCCACTGCCACTATCTGAAACCCCCGATAATGACACCTTATTGAGCGGACTTAAGAATCTGCCCCTTGATGATGAGCTTTGGGATAATGCACTGTCACGATACACTGCAAGCACTGAGACACTAGAAAACATGAGGGATTTAAATCTCTCCACTCTGGTCATACAAGGAAGTGAAGTATATTCCAGAGATAAATGGAGTTGGAAAGACTCACTCCAAATGGCTAAGCTTGAAGCCGTCCCAGGAAAGAAAATACAAATTAGCTGCCGAGTAATCAATGGGTCTGCTCACCATAGACCAACTGTAATTGAAACCATCCATGTAGACTCTACTAAACCGGACAAATATAACACTGATTGATTGTTACAAAATTATAGAGCCAAACTCAGATTGCTGGCACAACTTCACCTTTATCAAACCTATCATAGTATATTGTATTTGGGGCTACAGGGGCACGGAATTGTTATTTGAATTTATGATTGACTCAAATACATCTGAACCTGTTGAAATGAACCCAAAACCTACACCCCCACAAACTTTCAAGGGTGTAGCTACTCAGCCCTCCATTAGTCTAACTCCTTACACCTTTAACATTGGCCCTTATGCCATTAAACACACAGGTCAACAACAAATACCGTTTAACCCAACATATTCCCTCAAACGAGTAGAATTGTCAATGCAGATTAATATCTCTGCGATCAAACCCACCTGCTCACCATTCCTGAGTACATCTTATGCAGGATGGTCAGCATGGTTAGGCCGGCGAACTGTTGACACCTCACAACGACTGAAGAGAGAGGTGACTGGTATCTTAGGAACAGGACTGGGAGTCTTAAATAGTACAGATGCTGAGATACTTGCAAACAAACTAGTCACAACTACTAGTGATCTAGACAAATTAAAACATCCTCTACAGTCCTCTCTATCAGCATTGGGAAATCACCAATGGCTTTTATCGAATATATTGCCTCAGTGGGAGGAAACAGGTGAAAAAGACCATCAGCTGATCACAAATGCACTTGGTACAACCCCAAACAATGTTTCCTTGGCCCTTAGTTGTATCCAAGCCCAACTGTGGATGCAATCTATGACAGCCGCAATTATAAGGGAAGGTGAAGAAGGCACCTTGCCCACTGAAATTCGAAAAGTAATATGGGATAATGCAATTGAGTTTGAGAGAAAATTTCAATCCTGGTGGTATCTGGTTAATTTCACCTATGATCCCACTGAGAGCAAAGCCACAGCTTTTGTCTTAACGATACGCAATGCCTCAGTATACACCATATACCCAATCATCGCACTGGGGTTGAATCACCATGGAGCTATACTCCATCCGGTAGAGCATAGAGTGTGGGCACAACAAAACGAGAATAAATGGCAAACTGTTGATGTTGAAGCATGCATTTCACGAGATCAACAAGGATTCATTTGTGAGAGTAATACTCTCAAGGCACAAGACATTTGTCTTGACACCAACCAGAATGTTTGTCATTTTGAGATACAACCTGATGAAACCCCAGAAACTGTGCTTGTATATATTGGGAAAGGGTGTGTTTGCATGAGGTCTCCCTGTACTTTTGTATTCGTAGATGACATAGCAGTAGATATAAGTAATAACTCAAATCTTTGTGTTTGTAACTTTACTAACATCATTGGATGTGACTTCAGTTATTCAGCTCCTGTTACGTCTTTTCAATTGCTACAATCTAATTACACATTGATTCGAGATTTGCTGCCTACCCCTATCGGAATGAATCTCTCACTAGTGAGGAAGTTGCTACAACACGATGAATTGAAGCGATTGTTGAAAGAGGCCCAAGAAAATGGACAAAGAACTCTGATTACTGTCCATCATGATGTTGAAGAAATACACCATGTACTGGAAAGGGTCAAGAGAGACGGTGGACATGAATGGTGGGACACCCTCTTTGGATGGTCACCGACAGCTACAGGACTTTTTAACAAGATGCTCCATCCTGTTGTTGTTCTACTAGTACTCACTGTATTGTGCTTTGCTTTGACAATTGTTTTGCATGTTAGACTTTGGATTATGATGAAACGCTTAACTCGCTTAATCACCCCGCAAGAAGTATTTGCACTTGATATCCCTCGCCATAAGAGGACGTGTGATATTCCCCATCAGTATTGATTATCGTGGAGCTTGAGTGACTGTAGTCACGGGGTGGATTATGTGGAATAATTACTAAATTGGCCAAGAATACAAAAATACAGCATTGTTCACACATTAAGGAAAGTCATAAAATCAAGAGGCTTCTGAGGTAGAATACAGCCACAGCTAGCACACGAAGAATGCAACATCTGTGATTCCCTGTACAAGGTTGTTTGCGAAACTACACGAGGGATGGAACGGAACACGCTTGTTCCGTGGCCTTCCCTTGTGACGAATAGCAGATATGGGGACGAGATGGTACTACGGAACTGATAAGCGGCCTACACGCTACCCGAGCCAACCTTTCGTCAAATGTTGATGAAATGCTGTCCTTTTGTGCGAACTTTGCTCACCACAATGTACCAAAACACACCTCCATCCCGGAGGCTATCCGCCCCCGAGGTGTGAACACTCCTCCTTGAATACATTAATCATAATAAAAGTATGTATGACTAAAGTCACTCAAACTCCACTTTGAAGATAAAAAAATAATATAAAAATAGCCCAAGAGAGAGGGGATGTCAGGGAAGACACCATCGCGAAGAATTCCACCGCTGATTTCCGGGATCAGTCGACGGGCTGAGCCTTTCTTCCCCCCCATAGGGACGCCTTTGGGTAAGACTTCGATTACACCGAGCGCTTTCTCGGGGACTTAGAAATTTCTCTAGAGAATCTCTACCCTACGTTTATAGCCAGGCTGTATCGTTTATAATTTTGTCGCGCGTTTGTATACTTAGCAATATCTTTATTTGCACGTGCTTTGCAGACAGTGTATTTATCACCGGCAATCCTAAAGAACCTGTATATCTGTTGTTTAAATAAACTGCACTGTTTAAGTAGCTAGTCGTTCCGCTTTCTCACTGAACGTGACCAAAACTACAGAGAGGCCGTGCTAGTTCAGGAGCACGACTAGACTGAAGGTGCAGTCCACTATTAGTGTATCCAAATCGTAGTAGTTTAATACATATTAAACGCGATTGGACTGATAGTGCTGAATTGGGCATCACTCAGAATTTAAACCTAGCCGCACCTAGCCTCCCACCTCGGTGAGGAGTGTTAGAACGCAAGGGGGTTTATCTTCTGCCAAAACCGCTTGGCCCCGTTTCACGCAACAGAATTTGGCGTAGTCGGCAGGATTGCCATGGATAAACTGCTGCAAAAATATGATTGTGCCCCTTCCCAGGCTGGGAAGGAGTGGGCCCAAAAATTTTGGAAGGATGAAGAGAAAGTGGTGGAACGTATTGAAGAGTGTCGGGTTTCACAGAAGCTCAGAGCGGGGAAAGGCAAGGGTGTGATTTGTGCTGTGTTAGGCGCCTGTTTATCTTGTGCACAACAAGAAGCTAGAGAAACCCCTGCTCCTAATCTGATTTCAGCTGTAGAATATGCAACCCTGAAATCGGAGAATGAGGTGCTGAAGTCATCATTAGCCTTGCAAAAGGAGACAGGAGAAAAATTAAGAACTCACGTCGATAAGCTTGTGAGTGAGAATGAATGTTTAGGAAACCAGAATGCTCAACTTAAAATATTATTAGAAAGGGTGACTGGGCTCTTAGATAAAATGCAGCCCTCGACCCAGGTCCAACAGATTCGTAAGTTAATGTGTTATCCAAATTCCGGAACCCAGACCGGAGATTTTTTGTCTAATAGTGAGGATGACGAAGAAGATGAGGAGGAAAGGACTTTTACTTTGAAATCCCAAGTTTTTCCTTTACGTCCTCTGGTTAAAACTGAAACTGCGGTTGATGACGATGATGAAATTCACACCACTGTGCGTACCGTTCCACGGACACCAACCGAGTTAACAAAAATAAGGGAGAAATATTCGAGGCGACCAGAAGAGTCAGCTGTTGAGTACGTGTGGCGAGTTTCTTCTGAAGGGGGGGACAGAATTATGCTGAGTGAGGAAGAAGCAGGAGACTCTTGGGGACCAGGAGTGTTTTTAACCACTATGCCTGGGGATCATAATTATTCCCTAACTGCTCGAGCAGCCTATTGGGCAGGGGGTATGGATCCGCGAGAGAGGGGGGAGCCGTTAGAGATTAGAGCTACAGGCTACTCTGATCTGTTTGCGGCTGTACGGAAAGCAGCTTGTCTGCAAGCCATGTATGACAGAGAGGAATTTCGGAAATCCCCAATGTCAGCCCCTATCGACCCCGATCGATTAGCCCCTCTCATCCGTGGTCTTCCCGATTGCCTGAAACCGTTCCTTGTTCGTACTCAAGATCGTATACGAGAGGCTCGGGGTGCTCATAGGCGGGGCCGTCGTCACTACATGCCCACCTGGAATGAATATGTACAGGAAATAGATCAATATGGGCGCCGAATGGGCTGGGCCAGCCTAACTAGTGAGAAATCCTCCGAACACCCCCGAAAGGTTCGCCAAGTCCGAACTCACACTAAAAACCCTAAATCGGAGGAAAGGTTTAAGCCTGATAAGGACCGGAATGAGTTGTGGCGTAAAGCCCTACAATTAGGGGTGCCCCGACAATTCTTGCACGGTGTCCCTACGGGAGACCTCCGTACACTAGTCCAATCTCTAACTAGAAAGAATAATGTGGCTGGGGAGAAAAGTCTAACCAGAGAATCCCCAAGTCGTGAGAAAATTGTGCCTTCTGCACCGGAACGTAACTTGATTGATTTGACAGAGTCCCAGCCAAAAAACTCCTATCCCCGGGGAGGGCAGTGAGCCACCCTGTCCGGCAGGTACTAGCAATTCAATGGCTCTCTCATAAAGACTCCGAACCCGTTATTATCATTCCTGTTGGACCCCGGAAGATATTGGTAAATTTTATTATTGATACTGGAGCCCAAATGTCTGCAATCACTAACGAAACAGCACAACTTCTAGGTATAAATCCCACCCGACGCAGAGTCAACTTCACAGGAATTGATGGTGTGGTAAAAACATGCCCCACTGCAAAAATTAACCTCTGGTTGCCGGGAGAGCAGCGAATGACTAGGGCAGAAGTGTTAGTGGGTGCCTCACATTCTAACCTCCTAGGATTTGACGTGCTGCGTGGGCGAATGTGGAAATTCCCGGATGGAACTGTGTGGAGTTTTGCAGGACGCAAAAAAGGATTAGACGCAGTTAAACTGGGCCTATTAGAAACATCTATACCTTTGCCTCCCTCTAAAATTACCAACGTCCGACAGTACCCACTGCCTGCAGCTGCACTTGCAGGAGCAGACGGGGTGGTATCAAATTTAGAAAAAAGAAACATCATTAAGAGGACTCACTCGCCTTATAATTCACCGGTGTGGCCAGTAAAGAAACCAACCGGGCAATGGCGTTTCACAGTAGATTACCGAAAGTTAAACGCCAACACTGCACCCCTGACCGCTGCGGTTCCGAGTATCGCGGAAATTGTGACAATGATAAAAGGAGCTGCCCATCCTTGGATGGCTGCCTTAGATGTAAAAGACATGTTTTTTATGATTCCCCTCCTTGAGCAAGACAAAGCGCGGTTTGCATTCACGTGGAAAGGAGTCCAATATACCTTTAACCGACTTCCACAAGGATACAAACATTCCCCCACCATTGCTCATAATGCTTTAGCTAAAGTGCTATCAGAGATTCCCGTTTCACAGGGATGTACAGTATACCAATATATTGACGACATCTTAATAGGGGGGGAGAGAGCCAAGAAAGTGTACAAGACATGATGCAAAACATCCGAAAAACATTATCAGATTTGGGATTGGAAATTCCAGACTCAAAATGTCAGGGACCTGCACAGGAAGTTAAATTCCTGGGGGTCTGGTGGATTAAGGGAGCTGCTTCTGTCCCTCAGGATACCCTGAAAAAAATAGAACATGGACAGAATCCTTCCAGCACGAAGGAGTTACAGCAAGTTCTGGGAACTTTAAGTTATTGGCGTAAACACATCCCTGGCTTTTCCATCATTGCTCGCCCCCTTTATTGTTTGCTCAAAAAAGGTAAATCCTGGGAGTGGACTGAACAACATACTAATGCACTAGAATTGCTAATAAAAGAGCTAAGGTTATTCCAACAACTTGGCCCCATACATCCAACTGACCCTGTCCATGTAGAATGGGGGTTCAGCGAACATGGTTCTCATTGTAACTTATGGCAAAAGGGACCAGCAGGACCGGAGAGACCATTAGAATTTAGCTCTCACTCCTTTAACGATACTGAGAGCAGATATTCAGACCTAGAGAAGGGTTTACTGTCCCTGGTGCGAGCATTGCAACGAGCAGAGCAGATAAGGAGAGAACAGAGCGTGATTGTTCGGGGCCCTTTTCGTCTCCTAGATGCGGTCCGTAAAGGGACAGCACCACCAGCCGGCATTGCCCAGAAACCCACAGTTCGAAAGTGGTATGCTTATTTAGAAGGCATTAATGATATCATGCCAATCTCTGAAGGTAGTATCAAAGTATCCAAGCTCCAGAAGGATATAGATGGTGCCCTATTGTTCCAATCCCCACCAAACAGACCATCTCCAATCCAAGAAGCACCTCCTCTGAAAGAAGGCAGTGATCTTACAGGAGTGTGGTTTACTGATGCGTCATCTCACCGTGAGAACAATAAGTGGAAATACAAGGCCGTAGCACTGGAAGTAGCAACGGGGGAAAGAGCAATTGAAACAGGAGAAGGTAGCGCACAAGTAGGGGAACTCAGAGCCGTCCTACTAGCTGCACAACGTGGGGCTACTTACATTTACACTGACTCATATGCTGTTTTTAAAGGAGCCACTGAATGGATTGGACACTGGGCAGCCAATGATTGGCAGGTGAATAGAGTCCCAATCTGGGAGACAGAGAGTTGGAAGCAACTGTTGGAAATGGGAGGACAGAGAACATTGCACATTGGTTGGGTAAAAGGCCATGATCGTTCGAACTCGATCACTGCTCAATTCAACCAACAGGTAGATAGCCTCACGCGGTTGCAGCAAATTGACATTGTAGATGATGGTCGGGAATGGGAACGCTTACTCGAATGGTTACATATTAAGCGTGGCCATACAGGCCGTGCTGATCTGTATCAGGAAGGTCTAGCCCGGGGGTGGCCTGTGTCGGTTAAGCTGTGTGAACAAGTAGTAACCGCCTGTTCACAATGTCGCCTACGACTCAATAAAGATCATCCGAGTAAGGCGCCTCCTTTACACATTCGGGACAAGAAAACATTGTGGCATTCATGGCAAATTGATTATATTGGGCCCTTGAGATCATCAGGTGAGAAAAGATACGTCCTAGTCGGAGTGGAGATTATCTCTGGCCTCGCTATGGCCACCAGCTTCAAATCAGCTACCGGGAACAACACAGTGAAAGGCCTAAAAGGGTGGTTCAGCACACTTCCCCTTCCTGAGGAAATCCAAAGTGATAACGGTTCACACTTTACCGCTACAGTGGTACAAGATTGGGCCAAAGAAGAAGGGATTCGATGGGTATTTCATACTCCCTATTATCCTCAGGCTAATGGCATTGTTGAACGCACCAATGGATTGGTTAAGCGTTTTGCAAAAACTCATGAACCTGGTTGGCATTTGCGATTGGATGATGCCATCTATCAATTAAATAACAGATGGAGTGGAGATGGCTGTCCTAAAATGAAAGCTTTCTGTGTATCTGCTGATATCATCACTCCAAAAGTTCCCAATGAACCACGAAAATACCTAGGACAATTTCACCCTGGGCAACCTGTGTTAGTGAAAATGCCTCAAATTGGCACAGTACCAATGGTGTTAGCTACTCCCAAAAACCCCCATGCACGGGAAGCCAAAGACTGTTCAGGGAAGATACACCGGATCAGCACCCGGTGGATCTCGCCCTCTTTTTAACCCCGTCGGTCAAATGAGACCGAGCAGATTTTCTTTTCCTTTGTGTCTTACAGGAACCTCGGAAGAACTGTACGTGGACAGACGCATTGGCCTACGCTAACCTCGAGTGTCTCCAGGGAATCCTGACATTGATCCTGGCAATAATATTATTTTTGTTATGTATGGCCATCTGGAGGCCTAAATTTTAGAATGATGAATTGGCAGATGGAATTGATGCTATTCAGTTTTATCTTTTTACTCCCTGTTGTTTGTAGTCAAAGAGACCCAGAATGGCCGTGGTCTCAAGCTTATGTAAAACACAATGCGATGGCAGGAACAGGAAAAGGAAAATTGAGCCTGGCCACTGTAGTCCTACATGAAAATGAGGTGTTTTCAAAACATGAGATAGATCAAAGCATAGATAAAGTCGAACCTGACTCAACTCCACAGACTAGTCTGGTTCCACTGCCACTATCTGAAACCCCCGATAATGACACCTTATTGAGCGGACTTAAGAATCTGCCCCTTGATGATGAGCTTTGGGATAATGCACTGTCACGATACACTGCAAGCACTGAGACACTAGAAAACATGAGGGATTTAAATCTCTCCACTCTGGTTATACGAGGAAGTGAAGTATATTCCAGAGATAAATGGAGTTGGAAAGACTCACTCCAAATGGCTAAGCTTGAAGCCGTCCCAGGAAAGAAAATACAAATTAGCTGCCGAGTAATCAATGGGTCTGCTCACCATAGACCAACTGTAATTGAAACCATCCATGTAGACTCTACTAAACCGGACAAATATAACACTGATTGATTGTTACAAAATTATAGAGCCAAACTCAGATTGCTGGCACAACTTCACCTTTATCAAACCTATCATAGTATATTGTATTTGGGGCTACAGGGGCACGGAATTGTTATTTGAATTTATGATTGACTCAAATACATCTGAACCTGTTGAAATGAACCCAAAACCTACACCCCCACAAACTTTCAAGGGTGTAGCTACTCAGCCCTCCATTAGTCTAACTCCTTACACCTTTAACATTGGCCCTTATGCCATTAAACACACAGGTCAACAACAAATACCGTTTAACCCAACATATTCCCTCAAACGAGTAGAATTGTCAATGCAGATTAATATCTCTGCGATCAAACCCACCTGCTCACCATTCCTGAGTACATCTTATGCAGGATGGTCAGCATGGTTAGGCCGGCGAACTGTTGACACCTCACAACGACTGAAGAGAGAGGTGACTGGTATCTTAGGAACAGGACTGGGAGTCTTAAATAGTACAGATGCTGAGATACTTGCAAACAAACTAGTCACAACTACTAGTGATCTAGACAAATTAAAACATCCTCTACAGTCCTCTCTATCAGCATTGGGAAATCACCAATGGCTTTTATCGAATATATTGCCTCAGTGGGAGGAAACAGGTGAAAAAGACCATCAGCTGATCACAAATGCACTTGGTACAACCCAAAACAATGTTTCCTTGGCCCTTAGTTGTATCCAAGCCCAACTGTGGATGCAATCTATGACAGCCGCAATTATAAGGGAAGGTGAAGAAGGCACCTTGCCCACTGAAATTCGAAAAGTAATATGGGATAATGCAATTGAGTTTGAGAGAAAATTTCAATCCTGGTGGTATCTGGTTAATTTCACCTATGATCCCACTGAGAGCAAAGCCACAGCTTTTGTCTTAACGATACGCAATGCCTCAGTATACACCATATACCCAATCATCGCACTGGGGTTGAATCACCATGGAGCTATACTCCATCCGGTAGAGCATAGAGTGTGGGCACAACAAAACGAGAATAAATGGCAAACTGTTGATGTTGAAGCATGCATTTCACGAGATCAACAAGGATTCATTTGTGAGAGTAATACTCTCAAGGCACAAGACATTTGTCTTGACACCAACCAGAATGTTTGTCATTTTGAGATACAACCTGATGAAACCCCAGAAACTGTGCTTGTATATATTGGGAAAGGGTGTGTTTGCATGAGGTCTCCCTGTACTTTTGTATTCGTAGATGACATAGCAGTAGATATAAGTAATAACTCAAATCTTTGTGTTTGTAACTTTACTAACATCATTGGATGTGACTTCAGTTATTCAGCTCCTGTTACGTCTTTTCAATTGCTACAATCTAATTACACATTGATTCGAGATTTGCTGCCTACCCCTATCGGAATGAATCTCTCACTAGTGAGGAAGTTGCTACAACACGATGAATTGAAGCGATTGTTGAAAGAGGCCCAAGAAAATGGACAAAGAACTCTGATTACTGTCCATCATGATGTTGAAGAAATACACCATGTACTGGAAAGGGTCAAGAGAGACGGTGGACATGAATGGTGGGACACCCTCTTTGGATGGTCACCGACAGCTACAGGACTTTTTAACAAGATGCTCCATCCTGTTGTTGTTCTACTAGTACTCACTGTATTGTGCTTTGCTTTGACAATTGTTTTGCGTGTTAGACTTTGGATTATGATGAAACGCTTAACTCGCTTAATCACCCCACAAGAAGTATTTGCACTTGATATCCCTCGCCATAAGAGGACATGTGATATTCCCCATCAGTATTGATTATCGTGGAGCTTGAGTGACTGTAGTCACGGGGTGGATTATGTGGAATAATTACTAAATTGGCCAAGAATACAAAAATACAGCATTGTTCACACATTAAGGAAAGTCATAAAATCAAGAGGCTTCTGAGGTAGAATACAGCCACAGGTAGCACACGAAGAATGCAACATCTGTGATTCCCTGCGCGAGGTTGTTTGCGAAACTACACGAGGGATGGAACGGAACACGCTTGTTCCGTGGCCTTCCCTTGTGACGAATAGCAGATATGGGGACGAGATGGTACTACGGAACTGATAAGCGGCCTACACGCTACCCGAGCCAACCTTTCGTCAAATGTTGATGAAATGCTGTCCTTTTGTGCGAACTTTGCTCACCACAATGTACCAAAACACACCTCCATCCCGGAGGCTATCCGCCCCCGAGGTGTGAACACTCCTCCTTGAATACATTAATCATAATAAAAGTATGTATGACTAAAGTCACTCAAACTCCACTTTGAAGATAAAAAAATAATATAAAAATAGCCCAAGAGAGAGGGGATGTCAGGGAAGACACCATCGCGAAGAATTCCACCGCTGATTTCCGGGATCAGTCGACGGGCTGAGCCTTTCTTCCCCCCCATAGGGACGCCTTTGGGTAAGACTTCGATTACACCGAGCGCTTTCTCGGGGACTTAGAAATTTCTCTAGAGAATCTCTACCCTACGTTTATAGCCAGGCTGTATCGTTTATAATTTTGTCGCGCGTTTGTATACTTAGCAATATCTTTATTTGCACGTGCTTTGCAGACAGTGTATTTATCACCGGCAATCCTAAAGAACCTGTATATCTGTTGTTTAAATAAACTGCACTGTTTAAGTAGCTAGTCGTTCCGCTTTCTCACTGAACGCGACCAAAACTACAGAGAGGCCGTGCTAGTTCAGGAGCACGACTAGACTGAAGGTGCAGTCCACTATTAGTGTATCCAAATCGTAGTAGTTTAATACATATTAAACGCGATTGGACTGATAGTGCTGAATTGGGCATCACTCAGAATTTAAACCTAGCCGCACCTAGCCTCCCACCTCGGTGAGGAGTGTTAGAACGCAAGGGGGTTTATCTTCTGCCAAAACCGCTTGGCCCCGTTTCACGCAACAGAATTTGGCGTAGTCGGCAGGATTGCCATGGATAAACTGCTGCAAAAATATGATTGTGCCCCTTCCCAGGCTGGGAAGGAGTGGGCCCAAAAATTTTGGAAGGATGAAGAGAAAGTGGTGGAACGTATTGAAGAGTGTCGGGTTTCACAGAAGCTCAGAGCGGGGAAAGGCAAGGGTGTGATTTGTGCTGTGTTAGGCGCCTGTTTATCTTGTGCACAACAAGAAGCTAGAGAAACCCCTGCTCCTAATCTGATTTCAGCTGTAGAATATGCAACCCTGAAATCGGAGAATGAGGTGCTGAAGTCATCATTAGCCTTGCAAAAGGAGACAGGAGAAAAATTAAGAACTCACGTCGATAAGCTTGTGAGTGAGAATGAATGTTTAGGAAACCAGAATGCTCAACTTAAAATATTATTAGAAAGGGTGACTGGGCTCTTAGATAAAATGCAGCCCTCGACCCAGGTCCAACAGATTCGTAAGTTAATGTGTTATCCAAATTCCGGAACCCAGACCGGAGATTTTTTGTCTAATAGTGAGGATGACGAAGAAGATGAGGAGGAAAGGACTTTTACTTTGAAATCCCAAGTTTTTCCTTTACGTCCTCTGGTTAAAACTGAAACTGCGGTTGATGACGATGATGAAATTCACACCACTGTGCGTACCGTTCCACGGACACCAACCGAGTTAACAAAAATAAGGGAGAAATATTCGAGGCGACCAGAAGAGTCAGCTGTTGAGTACGTGTGGCGAGTTTCTTCTGAAGGGGGGGACAGAATTATGCTGAGTGAGGAAGAAGCAGGAGACTCTTGGGGACCAGGAGTGTTTTTAACCACTATGCCTGGGGATCATAATTATTCCCTAACTGCTCGAGCAGCCTATTGGGCAGGGGGTATGGATCCGCGAGAGAGGGGGGAGCCGTTAGAGATTAGAGCTACAGGCTACTCTGATCTGTTTGCGGCTGTACGGAAAGCAGCTTGTCTGCAAGCCATGTATGACAGAGAGGAATTTCGGAAATCCCCAATGTCAGCCCCTATCGACCCCGATCGATTAGCCCCTCTCATCCGTGGTCTTCCCGATTGCCTGAAACCGTTCCTTGTTCGTACTCAAGATCGTATACGAGAGGCTCGGGGTGCTCATAGGCGGGGCCGTCGTCACTACATGCCCACCTGGAATGAATATGTACAGGAAATAGATCAATATGGGCGCCGAATGGGCTGGGCCAGCCTAACTAGTGAGAAATCCTCCGAACACCCCCGAAAGGTTCGCCAAGTCCGAACTCACACTAAAAACCCTAAATCGGAGGAAAGGTTTAAGCCTGATAAGGACCGGAATGAGTTGTGGCGTAAAGCCCTACAATTAGGGGTGCCCCGACAATTCTTGCACGGTGTCCCTACGGGAGACCTCCGTACACTAGTCCAATCTCTAACTAGAAAGAATAATGTGGCTGGGGAGAAAAGTCTAACCAGAGAATCCCCAAGTCGTGAGAAAATTGTGCCTTCTGCACCGGAACGTAACTTGATTGATTTGACAGAGTCCCAGCCAAAAAACTCCTATCCCCGGGGAGGGCAGTGAGCCACCCTGTCCGGCAGGTACTAGCAATTCAATGGCTCTCTCATAAAGACTCCGAACCCGTTATTATCATTCCTGTTGGACCCCGGAAGATATTGGTAAATTTTATTATTGATACTGGAGCCCAAATGTCTGCAATCACTAACGAAACAGCACAACTTCTAGGTATAAATCCCACCCGACGCAGAGTCAACTTCACAGGAATTGATGGTGTGGTAAAAACATGCCCCACTGCAAAAATTAACCTCTGGTTGCCGGGAGAGCAGCGAATGACTAGGGCAGAAGTGTTAGTGGGTGCCTCACATTCTAACCTCCTAGGATTTGACGTGCTGCGTGGGCGAATGTGGAAATTCCCGGATGGAACTGTGTGGAGTTTTGCAGGACGCAAAAAAGGATTAGACGCAGTTAAACTGGGCCTATTAGAAACATCTATACCTTTGCCTCCCTCTAAAATTACCAACGTCCGACAGTACCCACTGCCTGCAGCTGCACTTGCAGGAGCAGACGGGGTGGTATCAGATTTAGAAAAAAGAAACATCATTAAGAGGACTCACTCGCCTTATAATTCACCGGTGTGGCCAGTAAAGAAACCAACCGGGCAATGGCGTTTCACAGTAGATTACCGAAAGTTAAACGCCAACACTGCACCCCTGACCGCTGCGGTTCCGAGTATCGCGGAAATTGTGACAATGATAAAAGGAGCTGCCCATCCTTGGATGGCTGCCTTAGATGTAAAAGACATGTTTTTTATGATTCCCCTCCTTGAGCAAGACAAAGCGCGGTTTGCATTCACGTGGAAAGGAGTCCAATATACCTTTAACCGACTTCCACAAGGATACAAACATTCCCCCACCATTGCTCATAATGCTTTAGCTAAAGTGCTATCAGAGATTCCTGTTTCACAGGGATGTACAGTATACCAATATATTGACGACATCTTAATAGGGGGGGAGAGAGCCAAGAAAGTGTACAAGACATGATGCAAAACATCCGAAAAACATTATCAGATTTGGGATTGGAAATTCCAGACTCAAAATGTCAGGGACCTGCACAGGAAGTTAAATTCCTGGGGGTCTGGTGGATTAAGGGAGCTGCTTCTGTCCCTCAGGATACCCTGAAAAAAATAGAACATGGACAGAATCCTTCCAGCACGAAGGAGTTACAGCAAGTTCTGGGAACTTTAAGTTATTGGCGTAAACACATCCCTGGCTTTTCCATCATTGCTCGCCCCCTTTATTGTTTGCTCAAAAAAGGTAAATCCTGGGAGTGGACTGAACAACATACTAATGCACTAGAATTGCTAATAAAAGAGCTAAGGTTATTCCAACAACTTGGCCCCATACATCCAACTGACCCTGTCCATGTAGAATGGGGGTTCAGCGAACATGGTTCTCATTGTAACTTATGGCAAAAGGGACCAGCAGGACCGGAGAGACCATTAGAATTTAGCTCTCACTCCTTTAATGATACTGAGAGCAGATATTCAGACCTAGAGAAGGGTTTACTGTCCCTGGTGCGAGCATTGCAACGAGCAGAGCAGATAAGGAGAGAACAGAGCGTGATTGTTCGGGGCCCTTTTCGTCTCCTAGATGCGGTCCGTAAAGGGACAGCACCACCAGCCGGCATTGCCCAGAAACCCACAGTTCGAAAGTGGTATGCTTATTTAGAAGGCATTAATGATATCATGCCAATCTCTGAAGGTAGTATCAAAGTATCCAAGCTCCAGAAGGATATAGATGGTGCCCTATTGTTCCAATCCCCACCAAACAGACCATCTCCAATCCAAGAAGCACCTCCTCTGAAAGAAGGCAGTGATCTTACAGGAGTGTGGTTTACTGATGCGTCATCTCACCGTGAGAACAATAAGTGGAAATACAAGGCCGTAGCACTGGAAGTAGCAACGGGGGAAAGAGCAATTGAAACAGGAGAAGGTAGCGCACAAGTAGGGGAACTCAGAGCCGTCCTACTAGCTGCACAACGTGGGGCTACTTACATTTACACTGACTCATATGCTGTTTTTAAAGGAGCCACTGAATGGATTGGACACTGGGCAGCCAATGATTGGCAGGTGAATAGAGTCCCAATCTGGGAGACAGAGAGTTGGAAGCAACTGTTGGAAATGGGAGGACAGAGAACATTGCACATTGGTTGGGTAAAAGGCCATGATCGTTCGAACTCGATCACTGCTCAATTCAACCAACAGGTAGATAGCCTCACGCGGTTGCAGCAAATTGACATTGTAGATGATGGTCGGGAATGGGAACGCTTACTCGAATGGTTACATATTAAGCGTGGCCATACAGGCCGTGCTGATCTGTATCAGGAAGGTCTAGCCCGGGGGTGGCCTGTGTCGGTTAAGCTGTGTGAACAAGTAGTAACCGCCTGTTCACAATGTCGCCTACGACTCAATAAAGATCATCCGAGTAAGGCGCCTCCTTTACACATTCGGGACAAGAAAACATTGTGGCATTCATGGCAAATTGATTATATTGGGCCCTTGAGATCATCAGGTGAGAAAAGATACGTCCTAGTCGGAGTGGAGATTATCTCTGGCCTCGCTATGGCCACCAGCTTCAAATCAGCTACCGGGAACAACACAGTGAAAGGCCTAAAAGGGTGGTTCAGCACACTTCCCCTTCCTGAGGAAATCCAAAGTGATAACGGTTCACACTTTACCGCTACAGTGGTACAAGATTGGGCCAAAGAAGAAGGGATTCGATGGGTATTTCATACTCCCTATTATCCTCAGGCTAATGGCATTGTTGAACGCACCAATGGATTGGTTAAGCGTTTTGCAAAAACTCATGAACCTGGTTGGCATTTGCGATTGGATGATGCCATCTATCAATTAAATAACAGATGGAGTGGAGATGGCTGTCCTAAAATGAAAGCTTTCTGTGTATCTGCTGATATCATCACTCCAAAAGTTCCCAATGAACCACGAAAATACCTAGGACAATTTCACCCTGGGCAACCTGTGTTAGTGAAAATGCCTCAAATTGGCACAGTACCAATGGTGTTAGCTACTCCCAAAAACCCCCATGCACGGGAAGCCAAAGACTGTTCAGGGAAGATACACCGGATCAGCACCCGGTGGATCTCGCCCTCTTTTTAACCCCGTCGGTCAAATGAGACCGAGCAGATTTTCTTTTCCTTTGTGTCTTACAGGAACCTCGGAAGAACTGTACGTGGACAGACGCATTGGCCTACGCTAACCTCGAGTGTCTCCAGGGAATCCTGACATTGATCCTGGCAATAATATTATTTTTGTTATGTATGGCCATCTGGAGGCCTAAATTTTAGAATGATGAATTGGCAGATGGAATTGATGCTATTCAGTTTTATCTTTTTACTCCCTGTTGTTTGTAGTCAAAGAGACCCAGAATGGCCGTGGTCTCAAGCTTATGTAAAACACAATGCGATGGCAGGAACAGGAAAAGGAAAATTGAGCCTGGCCACTGTAGTCCTACATGAAAATGAGGTGTTTTCAAAACATGAGATAGATCAAAGCATAGATAAAGTCGAACCTGACTCAACTCCACAGACTAGTCTGGTTCCACTGCCACTATCTGAAACCCCCGATAATGACACCTTATTGAGCGGACTTAAGAATCTGCCCCTTGATGATGAGCTTTGGGATAATGCACTGTCACGATACACTGCAAGCACTGAGACACTAGAAAACATGAGGGATTTAAATCTCTCCACTCTGGTTATACGAGGAAGTGAAGTATATTCCAGAGATAAATGGAGTTGGAAAGACTCACTCCAAATGGCTAAGCTTGAAGCCGTCCCAGGAAAGAAAATACAAATTAGCTGCCGAGTAATCAATGGGTCTGCTCACCATAGACCAACTGTAATTGAAACCATCCATGTAGACTCTACTAAACCGGACAAATATAACACTGATTGATTGTTACAAAATTATAGAGCCAAACTCAGATTGCTGGCACAACTTCACCTTTATCAAACCTATCATAGTATATTGTATTTGGGGCTACAGGGGCACGGAATTGTTATTTGAATTTATGATTGACTCAAATACATCTGAACCTGTTGAAATGAACCCAAAACCTACACCCCCACAAACTTTCAAGGGTGTAGCTACTCAGCCCTCCATTAGTCTAACTCCTTACACCTTTAACATTGGCCCTTATGCCATTAAACACACAGGTCAACAACAAATACCGTTTAACCCAACATATTCCCTCAAACGAGTAGAATTGTCAATGCAGATTAATATCTCTGCGATCAAACCCACCTGCTCACCATTCCTGAGTACATCTTATGCAGGATGGTCAGCATGGTTAGGCCGGCGAACTGTTGACACCTCACAACGACTGAAGAGAGAGGTGACTGGTATCTTAGGAACAGGACTGGGAGTCTTAAATAGTACAGATGCTGAGATACTTGCAAACAAACTAGTCACAACTACTAGTGATCTAGACAAATTAAAACATCCTCTACAGTCCTCTCTATCAGCATTGGGAAATCACCAATGGCTTTTATCGAATATATTGCCTCAGTGGGAGGAAACAGGTGAAAAAGACCATCAGCTGATCACAAATGCACTTGGTACAACCCAAAACAATGTTTCCTTGGCCCTTAGTTGTATCCAAGCCCAACTGTGGATGCAATCTATGACAGCCGCAATTATAAGGGAAGGTGAAGAAGGCACCTTGCCCACTGAAATTCGAAAAGTAATATGGGATAATGCAATTGAGTTTGAGAGAAAATTTCAATCCTGGTGGTATCTGGTTAATTTCACCTATGATCCCACTGAGAGCAAAGCCACAGCTTTTGTCTTAACGATACGCAATGCCTCAGTATACACCATATACCCAATCATCGCACTGGGGTTGAATCACCATGGAGCTATACTCCATCCGGTAGAGCATAGAGTGTGGGCACAACAAAACGAGAATAAATGGCAAACTGTTGATGTTGAAGCATGCATTTCACGAGATCAACAAGGATTCATTTGTGAGAGTAATACTCTCAAGGCACAAGACATTTGTCTTGACACCAACCAGAATGTTTGTCATTTTGAGATACAACCTGATGAAACCCCAGAAACTGTGCTTGTATATATTGGGAAAGGGTGTGTTTGCATGAGGTCTCCCTGTACTTTTGTATTCGTAGATGACATAGCAGTAGATATAAGTAATAACTCAAATCTTTGTGTTTGTAACTTTACTAACATCATTGGATGTGACTTCAGTTATTCAGCTCCTGTTACGTCTTTTCAATTGCTACAATCTAATTACACATTGATTCGAGATTTGCTGCCTACCCCTATCGGAATGAATCTCTCACTAGTGAGGAAGTTGCTACAACACGATGAATTGAAGCGATTGTTGAAAGAGGCCCAAGAAAATGGACAAAGAACTCTGATTACTGTCCATCATGATGTTGAAGAAATACACCATGTACTGGAAAGGGTCAAGAGAGACGGTGGACATGAATGGTGGGACACCCTCTTTGGATGGTCACCGACAGCTACAGGACTTTTTAACAAGATGCTCCATCCTGTTGTTGTTCTACTAGTACTCACTGTATTGTGCTTTGCTTTGACAATTGTTTTGCATGTTAGACTTTGGATTATGATGAAACGCTTAACTCGCTTAATCACCCCACAAGAAGTATTTGCACTTGATATCCCTCGCCATAAGAGGACGTGTGATATTCCCCATCAGTATTGATTATCGTGGAGCTTGAGTGACTGTAGTCACGGGGTGGATTATGTGGAATAATTACTAAATTGGCCAAGAATACAAAAATACAGCATTGTTCACACATTAAGGAAAGTCATAAAATCAAGAGGCTTCTGAGGTAGAATACAGCCACAGCTAGCACACGAAGAATGCAACATCTGTGATTCCCTGCGCGAGGTTGTTTGCGAAACTACACGAGGGATGGAACGGAACACGCTTGTTCCGTGGCCTTCCCTTGTGACGAATAGCAGATATGGGGACGAGATGGTACTACGGAACTGATAAGCGGCCTACACGCTACCCGAGCCAACCTTTCGTCAAATGTTGATGAAATGCTGTCCTTTTGTGCGAACTTTGCTCACCACAATGTACCAAAACACACCTCCATCCCGGAGGCTATCCGCCCCCGAGGTGTGAACACTCCTCCTTGAATACATTAATCATAATAAAAGTATGTATGACTAAAGTCACTCAAACTCCACTTTGAAGATAAAAAAATAATATAAAAATAGCCCAAGAGAGAGGGGATGTCAGGGAAGACACCATCGCGAAGAATTCCACCGCTGATTTCCGGGATCAGTCGACGGGCTGAGCCTTTCTTCCCCCCCATAGGGACGCCTTTGGGTAAGACTTCGATTACACCGAGCGCTTTCTCGGGGACTTAGAAATTTCTCTAGAGAATCTCTACCCTACGTTTATAGCCAGGCTGTATCGTTTATAATTTTGTCGCGCGTTTGTATACTTAGCAATATCTTTATTTGCACGTGCTTTGCAGACAGTGTATTTATCACCGGCAATCCTAAAGAACCTGTATATCTGTTGTTTAAATAAACTGCACTGTTTAAGTAGCTAGTCGTTCCGCTTTCTCACTGAACGCGACCAAAACTACAGAGAGGCCGTGCTAGTTCAGGAGCACGACTAGACTGAAGGTGCAGTCCACTATTAGTGTATCCAAATCGTAGTAGTTTAATACATATTAAACGCGATTGGACTGATAGTGCTGAATTGGGCATCACTCAGAATTTAAACCTAGCCGCACCTAGCCTCCCACCTCGGTGAGGAGTGTTAGAACGCAAGGGGGTTTATCTTCTGCCAAAACCGCTTGGCCCCGTTCCACGCAACAGAATTTGGCGTAGTCGGCAGGATTGCCATGGATAAACTGCTGCAAAAATATGATTGTGCCCCTTCCCAGGCTGGGAAGGAGTGGGCCCAAAAATTTTGGAAGGATGAAGAGAAAGTGGTGGAACGTATTGAAGAGTGTCGGGTTTCACAGAAGCTCAGAGCGGGGAAAGGCAAGGGTGTGATTTGTGCTGTGTTAGGCGCCTGTTTATCTTGTGCACAACAAGAAGCTAGAGAAACCCCTGCTCCTAATCTGATTTCAGCTGTAGAATATGCAACCCTGAAATCGGAGAATGAGGTGCTGAAGTCATCATTAGCCTTGCAAAAGGAGACAGGAGAAAAATTAAGAACTCACGTCGATAAGCTTGTGAGTGAGAATGAATGTTTAGGAAACCAGAATGCTCAACTTAAAATATTATTAGAAAGGGTGACTGGGCTCTTAGATAAAATGCAGCCCTCGACCCAGGTCCAACAGATTCGTAAGTTAATGTGTTATCCAAATTCCGGAACCCAGACCGGAGATTTTTTATCTAATAGTGAGGATGACGAAGAAGATGAGGAGGAAAGGACTTTTACTTTGAAATCCCAAGTTTTTCCTTTACGTCCTCTGGTTAAAACTGAAACTGCGGTTGATGACGATGATGAAATTCACACCACTGTGCGTACCGTTCCACGGACACCAACCGAGTTAACAAAAATAAGGGAGAAATATTCGAGGCGACCAGAAGAGTCAGCTGTTGAGTACGTGTGGCGAGTTTCTTCTGAAGGGGGGGACAGAATTACGCTGAGTGAGGAAGAAGCAGGAGACTCTTGGGGACCAGGAGTGTTTTTAACCACTATGCCTGGGGATCATAATTATTCCCTAACTGCTCGAGCAGCCTATTGGGCAGGGGGTATGGATCCGCGAGAGAGGGGGGAGCCGTTAGAGATTAGAGCTACAGGCTACTCTGATCTGTTTGCGGCTGTACGGAAAGCAGCTTGTCTGCAAGCCATGTATGACAGAGAGGAATTTCGGAAATCCCCAATGTCAGCCCCTATCGACCCCGATCGATTAGCCCCTCTCATCCGTGGTCTTCCCGATTGCCTGAAACCGTTCCTTGTTCGTACTCAAGATCGTATACGAGAGGCTCGGGGTGCTCATAGGCGGGGCCGTCGTCACTACATGCCCACCTGGAATGAATATGTACAGGAAATAGATCAATATGGGCGCCGAATGGGCTGGGCCAGCCTAACTAGTGAGAAATCCTCCGAACACCCCCGAAAGGTTCGCCAAGTCCGAACTCACACTAAAAACCCTAAATCGGAGGAAAGGTTTAAGCCTGATAAGGACCGGAATGAGTTGTGGCGTAAAGCCCTACAATTAGGGGTGCCCCGACAATTCTTGCACGGTGTCCCTACGGGAGACCTCCGTACACTAGTCCAATCTCTAACTAGAAAGAATAATGTGGCTGGGGAGAAAAGTCTAACCAGAGAATCCCCAAGTCGTGAGAAAATTGTGCCTTCTGCACCGGAACGTAACTTGATTGATTTGACAGAGTCCCAGCCAAAAAACTCCTATCCCCGGGGAGGGCAGTGAGCCACCCTGTCCGGCAGGTACTAGCAATTCAATGGCTCTCTCATAAAGACTCCGAACCCGTTATTATCATTCCTGTTGGACCCCGGAAGATATTGGTAAATTTTATTATTGATACTGGAGCCCAAATGTCTGCAATCACTAACGAAACAGCACAACTTCTAGGTATAAATCCCACCCGACGCAGAGTCAACTTCACAGGAATTGATGGTGTGGTAAAAACATGCCCCACTGCAAAAATTAACCTCTGGTTGCCGGGAGAGCAGCGAATGACTAGGGCAGAAGTGTTAGTGGGTGCCTCACATTCTAACCTCCTAGGATTTGACGTGCTGCGTGGGCGAATGTGGAAATTCCCGGATGGAACTGTGTGGAGTTTTGCAGGACGCAAAAAAGGATTAGACGCAGTTAAACTGGGCCTATTAGAAACATCTATACCTTTGCCTCCCTCTAAAATTACCAACGTCCGACAGTACCCACTGCCTGCAGCTGCACTTGCAGGAGCAGACGGGGTGGTATCAGATTTAGAAAAAAGAAACATCATTAAGAGGACTCACTCGCCTTATAATTCACCGGTGTGGCCAGTAAAGAAACCAACCGGGCAATGGCGTTTCACAGTAGATTACCGAAAGTTAAACGCCAACACTGCACCCCTGACCGCTGCGGTTCCGAGTATCGCGGAAATTGTGACAATGATAAAAGGAGCTGCCCATCCTTGGATGGCTGCCTTAGATGTAAAAGACATGTTTTTTATGATTCCCCTCCTTGAGCAAGACAAAGCGCAGTTTGCATTCACGTGGAAAGGAGTCCAATATACCTTTAACCGACTTCCACAAGGATACAAACATTCCCCCACCATTGCTCATAATGCTTTAGCTAAAGCGCTATCAGAGATTCCCGTTTCACAGGGATGTACAGTATACCAATATATTGACGACATCTTAATAGGGGGGGAGAGAGCCAAGAAAGTGTACAAGACATGATGCAAAACATCCGAAAAACATTATCAGATTTGGGATTGGAAATTCCAGACTCAAAATGTCAGGGACCTGCACAGGAAGTTAAATTCCTGGGGGTCTGGTGGATTAAGGGAGCTGCTTCTGTCCCTCAGGATACCCTGAAAAAAATAGAACATGGACAGAATCCTTCCAGCACGAAGGAGTTACAGCAAGTTCTGGGAACTTTAAGTTATTGGCGTAAACACATCCCTGGCTTTTCCATCATTGCTCGCCCCCTTTATTGTTTGCTCAAAAAAGGTAAATCCTGGGAGTGGACTGAACAACATACTAATGCACTGGAATTGCTAATAAAAGAGCTAAGGTTATTCCAACAACTTGGCCCCATACATCCAACTGACCCTGTCCATGTAGAATGGGGGTTCAGCGAACATGGTTCTCATTGTAACTTATGGCAAAAGGGACCAGCAGGACCGGAGAGACCATTAGAATTTAGCTCTCACTCCTTTAACGATACTGAGAGCAGATATTCAGACCTAGAGAAGGGTTTACTGTCCCTGGTGCGAGCATTGCAACGAGCAGAGCAGATAAGGAGAGAACAGAGCGTGATTGTTCGGGGCCCTTTTCGTCTCCTAGATGCGGTCCGTAAAGGGACAGCACCACCAGCCGGCATTGCCCAGAAACCCACAGTTCGAAAGTGGTATGCTTATTTAGAAGGCATTAATGATATCATGCCAATCTCTGAAGGTAGTATCAAAGTATCCAAGCTCCAGAAGGATATAGATGGTGCCCTATTGTTCCAATCCCCACCAAACAGACCATCTCCAATCCAAGAAGCACCTCCTCTGAAAGAAGGCAGTGATCTTACAGGAGTGTGGTTTACTGATGCGTCATCTCACCGTGAGAACAATAAGTGGAAATACAAGGCCGTAGCACTGGAAGTAGCAACGGGGGAAAGAGCAATTGAAACAGGAGAAGGTAGCGCACAAGTAGGGGAACTCAGAGCCGTCCTACTAGCTGCACAACGTGGGGCTACTTACATTTACACTGACTCATATGCTGTTTTTAAAGGAGCCACTGAATGGATTGGACACTGGGCAGCCAATGATTGGCAGGTGAATAGAGTCCCAATCTGGGAGACAGAGAGTTGGAAGCAACTGTTGGAAATGGGAGGACAGAGAACATTGCACATTGGTTGGGTAAAAGGCCATGATCGTTCGAACTCGATCACTGCTCAATTCAACCAACAGGTAGATAGCCTCACGCGGTTGCAGCAAATTGACATTGTAGATGATGGTCGGGAATGGGAACGCTTACTCGAATGGTTACATATTAAGCGTGGCCATACAGGCCGTGCTGATCTGTATCAGGAAGGTCTAGCCCGGGGGTGGCCTGTGTCGGTTAAGCTGTGTGAACAAGTAGTAACCGCCTGTTCACAATGTCGCCTACGACTCAATAAAGATCATCCGAGTAAGGCGCCTCCTTTACACATTCGGGACAAGAAAACATTGTGGCATTCATGGCAAATTGATTATATTGGGCCCTTGAGATCATCAGGTGAGAAAAGATACGTCCTAGTCGGAGTGGAGATTATCTCTGGCCTCGCTATGGCCACCAGCTTCAAATCAGCTACCGGGAACAACACAGTGAAAGGCCTAAAAGGGTGGTTCAGCACACTTCCCCTTCCTGAGGAAATCCAAAGTGATAACGGTTCACACTTTACCGCTACAGTGGTACAAGATTGGGCCAAAGAAGAAGGGATTCGATGGGTATTTCATACTCCCTATTATCCTCAGGCTAATGGCATTGTTGAACGCACCAATGGATTGGTTAAGCGTTTTGCAAAAACTCATGAACCTGGTTGGCATTTGCGATTGGATGATGCCATCTATCAATTAAATAACAGATGGAGTGGAGATGGCTGTCCTAAAATGAAAGCTTTCTGTGTATCTGCTGATATCATCACTCCAAAAGTTCCCAATGAACCACGAAAATACCTGGGACAATTTCACCCTGGGCAACCTGTGTTAGTGAAAATGCCTCAAATTGGCACAGTACCAATGGTGTTAGCTACTCCCAAAAACCCCCATGCACGGGAAGCCAAAGACTGTTCAGGGAAGATACACCGGATCAGCACCCGGTGGATCTCGCCCTCTTTTTAACCCCGTCGGTCAAATGAGACCGAGCAGATTTTCTTTTCCTTTGTGTCTTACAGGAACCTCGGAAGAACTGTACGTGGACAGACGCATTGGCCTACGCTAACCTCGAGTGTCTCCAGGGAATCCTGACATTGATCCTGGCAATAATATTATTTTTGTTATGTATGGCCATCTGGAGGCCTAAATTTTAGAATGACGAATTGGCAGATGGAATTGATGCTATTCAGTTTTATCTTTTTACTCCCTGTTGTTTGTAGTCAAAGAGACCCAGAATGGCCGTGGTCTCAAGCTTATGTAAAACACAATGCGATGGCAGGAACAGGAAAAGGAAAATTGAGCCTGGCCACTGTAGTCCTACATGAAAATGAGGTGTTTTCAAAACATGAGATAGATCAAAGCATAGATAAAGTCGAACCTGACTCAACTCCACAGACTAGTCTGGTTCCACTGCCACTATCTGAAACCCCCGATAATGACACCTTATTGAGCGGACTTAAGAATCTGCCCCTTGATGATGAGCTTTGGGATAATGCACTGTCACGATACACTGCAAGCACTGAGACACTAGAAAACATGAGGGATTTAAATCTCTCCACTCTGGTTATACGAGGAAGTGAAGTATATTCCAGAGATAAATGGAGTTGGAAAGACTCACTCCAAATGGCTAAGCTTGAAGCCGTCCCAGGAAAGAAAATACAAATTAGCTGCCGAGTAATCAATGGGTCTGCTCACCATAGACCAACTGTAATTGAAACCATCCATGTAGACTCTACTAAACCGGACAAATATAACACTGATTGATTGTTACAAAATTATAGAGCCAAACTCAGATTGCTGGCACAACTTCACCTTTATCAAACCTATCATAGTATATTGTATTTGGGGCTACAGGGGCACGGAATTGTTATTTGAATTTATGATTGACTCAAATACATCTGAACCTGTTGAAATGAACCCAAAACCTACACCCCCACAAACTTTCAAGGGTGTAGCTACTCAGCCCTCCATTAGTCTAACTCCTTACACCTTTAACATTGGCCCTTATGCCATTAAACACACAGGTCAACAACAAATACCGTTTAACCCAACATATTCCCTCAAACGAGTAGAATTGTCAATGCAGATTAATATCTCTGCGATCAAACCCACCTGCTCACCATTCCTGAGTACATCTTATGCAGGATGGTCAGCATGGTTAGGCCGGCGAACTGTTGACACCTCACAACGACTGAAGAGAGAGGTGACTGGTATCTTAGGAACAGGACTGGGAGTCTTAAATAGTACAGATGCTGAGATACTTGCAAACAAACTAGTCACAACTACTAGTGATCTAGACAAATTAAAACATCCTCTACAGTCCTCTCTATCAGCATTGGGAAATCACCAATGGCTTTTATCGAATATATTGCCTCAGTGGGAGGAAACAGGTGAAAAAGACCATCAGCTGATCACAAATGCACTTGGTACAACCCAAAACAATGTTTCCTTGGCCCTTAGTTGTATCCAAGCCCAACTGTGGATGCAATCTATGACAGCCGCAATTATAAGGGAAGGTGAAGAAGGCACCTTGCCCACTGAAATTCGAAAAGTAATATGGGATAATGCAATTGAGTTTGAGAGAAAATTTCAATCCTGGTGGTATCTGGTTAATTTCACCTATGATCCCACTGAGAGCAAAGCCACAGCTTTTGTCTTAACGATACGCAATGCCTCAGTATACACCATATACCCAATCATCGCACTGGGGTTGAATCACCATGGAGCTATACTCCATCCGGTAGAGCATAGAGTGTGGGCACAACAAAACGAGAATAAATGGCAAACTGTTGATGTTGAAGCATGCATTTCACGAGATCAACAAGGATTCATTTGTGAGAGTAATACTCTCAAGGCACAAGACATTTGTCTTGACACCAACCAGAATGTTTGTCATTTTGAGATACAACCTGATGAAACCCCAGAAACTGTGCTTGTATATATTGGGAAAGGGTGTGTTTGCATGAGGTCTCCCTGTACTTTTGTATTCGTAGATGACATAGCAGTAGATATAAGTAATAACTCAAATCTTTGTGTTTGTAACTTTACTAACATCATTGGATGTGACTTCAGTTATTCAGCTCCTGTTACGTCTTTTCAATTGCTACAATCTAATTACACATTGATTCGAGATTTGCTGCCTACCCCTATCGGAATGAATCTCTCACTAGTGAGGAAGTTGCTACAACACGATGAATTGAAGCGATTGTTGAAAGAGGCCCAAGAAAATGGACAAAGAACTCTGATTACTGTCCATCATGATGTTGAAGAAATACACCATGTACTGGAAAGGGTCAAGAGAGACGGTGGACATGAATGGTGGGACACCCTCTTTGGATGGTCACCGACAGCTACAGGACTTTTTAACAAGATGCTCCATCCTGTTGTTGTTCTACTAGTACTCACTGTATTGTGCTTTGCTTTGACAATTGTTTTGCATGTTAGACTTTGGATTATGATGAAACGCTTAACTCGCTTAATCACCCCGCAAGAAGTATTTGCACTTGATATCCCTCGCCATAAGAGGACGTGTGATATTCCCCATCAGTATTGATTATCGTGGAGCTTGAGTGACTGTAGTCACGGGGTGGATTATGTGGAATAATTACTAAATTGGCCAAGAATACAAAAATACAGCATTGTTCACACATTAAGGAAAGTCATAAAATCAAGAGGCTTCTGAGGTAGAATACAGCCACAGCTAGCACACGAAGAATGCAACATCTGTGATTCCCTGCGCGAGGTTGTTTGCGAAACTACACGAGGGATGGAACGGAACACGCTTGTTCCGTGGCCTTCCCTTGTGACGAATAGCAGATATGGGGACGAGATGGTACTACGGAACTGATAAGCGGCCTACACGCTACCCGAGCCAACCTTTCGTCAAATGTTGATGAAATGCTGTCCTTTTGTGCGAACTTTGCTCACCACAATGTACCAAAACACACCTCCATCCCGGAGGCTATCCGCCCCCGAGGTGTGAACACTCCTCCTTGAATACATTAATCATAATAAAAGTATGTATGACTAAAGTCACTCAAACTCCACTTTGAAGATAAAAAAATAATATAAAAATAGCCCAAGAGAGAGGGGATGTCAGGGAAGACACCATCGCGAAGAATTCCACCGCTGATTTCCGGGATCAGTCGACGGGCTGAGCCTTTCTTCCCCCCCATAGGGACGCCTTTGGGTAAGACTTCGATTACACCGAGCGCTTTCTCGGGGACTTAGAAATTTCTCTAGAGAATCTCTACCCTACGTTTATAGCCAGGCTGTATCGTTTATAATTTTGTCGCGCGTTTGTATACTTAGCAATATCTTTATTTGCACGTGCTTTGCAGACAGTGTATTTATCACCGGCAATCCTAAAGAACCTGTATATCTGTTGTTTAAATAAACTGCACTGTTTAAGTAGCTAGTCGTTCCGCTTTCTCACTGAACGCGACCAAAACTACAGAGAGGCCGTGCTAGTTCAGGAGCACGACTAGACTGAAGGTGCAGTCCACTATTAGTGTATCCAAATCGTAGTAGTTTAATACATATTAAACGCGATTGGACTGATAGTGCTGAATTGGGCATCACTCAGAATTTAAACCTAGCCGCACCTAGCCTCCCACCTCGGTGAGGAGTGTTAGAACGCAAGGGGGTTTATCTTCTGCCAAAACCGCTTGGCCCCGTTCCACGCAACAGAATTTGGCGTAGTCGGCAGGATTGCCATGGATAAACTGCTGCAAAAATATGATTGTGCCCCTTCCCAGGCTGGGAAGGAGTGGGCCCAAAAATTTTGGAAGGATGAAGAGAAAGTGGTGGAACGTATTGAAGAGTGTCGGGTTTCACAGAAGCTCAGAGCGGGGAAAGGCAAGGGTGTGATTTGTGCTGTGTTAGGCGCCTGTTTATCTTGTGCACAACAAGAAGCTAGAGAAACCCCTGCTCCTAATCTGATTTCAGCTGTAGAATATGCAACCCTGAAATCGGAGAATGAGGTGCTGAAGTCATCATTAGCCTTGCAAAAGGAGACAGGAGAAAAATTAAGAACTCACGTCGATAAGCTTGTGAGTGAGAATGAATGTTTAGGAAACCAGAATGCTCAACTTAAAATATTATTAGAAAGGGTGACTGGGCTCTTAGATAAAATGCAGCCCTCGACCCAGGTCCAACAGATTCGTAAGTTAATGTGTTATCCAAATTCCGGAACCCAGACCGGAGATTTTTTGTCTAATAGTGAGGATGACGAAGAAGATGAGGAGGAAAGGACTTTTACTTTGAAATCCCAAGTTTTTCCTTTACGTCCTCTGGTTAAAACTGAAACTGCGGTTGATGACGATGATGAAATTCACACCACTGTGCGTACCGTTCCACGGACACCAACCGAGTTAACAAAAATAAGGGAGAAATATTCGAGGCGACCAGAAGAGTCAGCTGTTGAGTACGTGTGGCGAGTTTCTTCTGAAGGGGGGGACAGAATTACGCTGAGTGAGGAAGAAGCAGGAGACTCTTGGGGACCAGGAGTGTTTTTAACCACTATGCCTGGGGATCATAATTATTCCCTAACTGCTCGAGCAGCCTATTGGGCAGGGGGTATGGATCCGCGAGAGAGGGGGGAGCCGTTAGAGATTAGAGCTACAGGCTACTCTGATCTGTTTGCGGCTGTACGGAAAGCAGCTTGTCTGCAAGCCATGTATGACAGAGAGGAATTTCGGAAATCCCCAATGTCAGCCCCTATCGACCCCGATCGATTAGCCCCTCTCATCCGTGGTCTTCCCGATTGCCTGAAACCGTTCCTTGTTCGTACTCAAGATCGTATACGAGAGGCTCGGGGTGCTCATAGGCGGGGCCGTCGTCACTACATGCCCACCTGGAATGAATATGTACAGGAAATAGATCAATATGGGCGCCGAATGGGCTGGGCCAGCCTAACTAGTGAGAAATCCTCCGAACACCCCCGAAAGGTTCGCCAAGTCCGAACTCACACTAAAAACCCTAAATCGGAGGAAAGGTTTAAGCCTGATAAGGACCGGAATGAGTTGTGGCGTAAAGCCCTACAATTAGGGGTGCCCCGACAATTCTTGCACGGTGTCCCTACGGGAGACCTCCGTACACTAGTCCAATCTCTAACTAGAAAGAATAATGTGGCTGGGGAGAAAAGTCTAACCAGAGAATCCCCAAGTCGTGAGAAAATTGTGCCTTCTGCACCGGAACGTAACTTGATTGATTTGACAGAGTCCCAGCCAAAAAACTCCTATCCCCGGGGAGGGCAGTGAGCCACCCTGTCCGGCAGGTACTAGCAATTCAATGGCTCTCTCATAAAGACTCCGAACCCGTTATTATCATTCCTGTTGGACCCCGGAAGATATTGGTAAATTTTATTATTGATACTGGAGCCCAAATGTCTGCAATCACTAACGAAACAGCACAACTTCTAGGTATAAATCCCACCCGACGCAGAGTCAACTTCACAGGAATTGATGGTGTGGTAAAAACATGCCCCACTGCAAAAATTAACCTCTGGTTGCCGGGAGAGCAGCGAATGACTAGGGCAGAAGTGTTAGTGGGTGCCTCACATTCTAACCTCCTAGGATTTGACGTGCTGCGTGGGCGAATGTGGAAATTCCCGGATGGAACTGTGTGGAGTTTTGCAGGACGCAAAAAAGGATTAGACACAGTTAAACTGGGCCTATTAGAAACATCTATACCTTTGCCTCCCTCTAAAATTACCAACGTCCGACAGTACCCACTGCCTGCAGCTGCACTTGCAGGAGCAGACGGGGTGGTATCAGATTTAGAAAAAAGAAACATCATTAAGAGGACTCACTCGCCTTATAATTCACCGGTGTGGCCAGTAAAGAAACCAACCGGGCAATGGCGTTTCACAGTAGATTACCGAAAGTTAAACGCCAACACTGCACCCCTGACCGCTGCGGTTCCGAGTATCGCGGAAATTGTGACAATGATAAAAGGAGCTGCCCATCCTTGGATGGCTGCCTTAGATGTAAAAGACATGTTTTTTATGATTCCCCTCCTTGAGCAAGACAAAGCGCAGTTTGCATTCACGTGGAAAGGAGTCCAATATACCTTTAACCGACTTCCACAAGGATACAAACATTCCCCCACCATTGCTCATAATGCTTTAGCTAAAGCGCTATCAGAGATTCCCGTTTCACAGGGATGTACAGTATACCAATATATTGACGACATCTTAATAGGGGGGGAGAGAGCCAAGAAAGTGTACAAGACATGATGCAAAACATCCGAAAAACATTATCAGATTTGGGATTGGAAATTCCAGACTCAAAATGTCAGGGACCTGCACAGGAAGTTAAATTCCTGGGGGTCTGGTGGATTAAGGGAGCTGCTTCTGTCCCTCAGGATACCCTGAAAAAAATAGAACATGGACAGAATCCTTCCAGCACGAAGGAGTTACAGCAAGTTCTGGGAACTTTAAGTTATTGGCGTAAACACATCCCTGGCTTTTCCATCATTGCTCGCCCCCTTTATTGTTTGCTCAAAAAAGGTAAATCCTGGGAGTGGACTGAACAACATACTAATGCACTGGAATTGCTAATAAAAGAGCTAAGGTTATTCCAACAACTTGGCCCCATACATCCAACTGACCCTGTCCATGTAGAATGGGGGTTCAGCGAACATGGTTCTCATTGTAACTTATGGCAAAAGGGACCAGCAGGACCGGAGAGACCATTAGAATTTAGCTCTCACTCCTTTAACGATACTGAGAGCAGATATTCAGACCTAGAGAAGGGTTTACTGTCCCTGGTGCGAGCATTGCAACGAGCAGAGCAGATAAGGAGAGAACAGAGCGTGATTGTTCGGGGCCCTTTTCGTCTCCTAGATGTGGTCCGTAAAGGGACAGCACCACCAGCCGGCATTGCCCAGAAACCCACAGTTCGAAAGTGGTATGCTTATTTAGAAGGCATTAATGATATCATGCCAATCTCTGAAGGTAGTATCAAAGTATCCAAGCTCCAGAAGGATATAGATGGTGCCCTATTGTTCCAATCCCCACCAAACAGACCATCTCCAATCCAAGAAGCACCTCCTCTGAAAGAAGGCAGTGATCTTACAGGAGTGTGGTTTACTGATGCGTCATCTCACCGTGAGAACAATAAGTGGAAATACAAGGCCGTAGCACTGGAAGTAGCAACGGGGGAAAGAGCAATTGAAACAGGAGAAGGTAGCGCACAAGTAGGGGAACTCAGAGCCGTCCTACTAGCTGCACAACGTGGGGCTACTTACATTTACACTGACTCATATGCTGTTTTTAAAGGAGCCACTGAATGGATTGGACACTGGGCAGCCAATGATTGGCAGGTGAATAGAGTCCCAATCTGGGAGACAGAGAGTTGGAAGCAACTGTTGGAAATGGGAGGACAGAGAACATTGCACATTGGTTGGGTAAAAGGCCATGATCGTTCGAACTCGATCACTGCTCAATTCAACCAACAGGTAGATAGCCTCACGCGGTTGCAGCAAATTGACATTGTAGATGATGGTCGGGAATGGGAACGCTTACTCGAATGGTTACATATTAAGCGTGGCCATACAGGCCGTGCTGATCTGTATCAGGAAGGTCTAGCCCGGGGGTGGCCTGTGTCGGTTAAGCTGTGTGAACAAGTAGTAACCGCCTGTTCACAATGTCGCCTACGACTCAATAAAGATCATCCGAGTAAGGCGCCTCCTTTACACATTCGGGACAAGAAAACATTGTGGCATTCATGGCAAATTGATTATATTGGGCCCTTGAGATCATCAGGTGAGAAAAGATACGTCCTAGTCGGAGTGGAGATTATCTCTGGCCTCGCTATGGCCACCAGCTTCAAATTAGCTACCGGGAACAACACAGTGAAAGGCCTAAAAGGGTGGTTCAGCACACTTCCCCTTCCTGAGGAAATCCAAAGTGATAACGGTTCACACTTTACCGCTACAGTGGTACAAGATTGGGCCAAAGAAGAAGGGATTCGATGGGTATTTCATACTCCCTATTATCCTCAGGCTAATGGCATTGTTGAACGCACCAATGGATTGGTTAAGCGTTTTGCAAAAACTCATGAACCTGGTTGGCATTTGCGATTGGATGATGCCATCTATCAATTAAATAACAGATGGAGTGGAGATGGCTGTCCTAAAATGAAAGCTTTCTGTGTATCTGCTGATATCATCACTCCAAAAGTTCCCAATGAACCACGAAAATACCTGGGACAATTTCACCCTGGGCAACCTGTGTTAGTGAAAATGCCTCAAATTGGCACAGTACCAATGGTGTTAGCTACTCCCAAAAACCCCCATGCACGGGAAGCCAAAGACTGTTCAGGGAAGATACACCGGATCAGCACCCGGTGGATCTCGCCCTCTTTTTAACCCCGTCGGTCAAATGAGACCGAGCAGATTTTCTTTTCCTTTGTGTCTTACAGGAACCTCGGAAGAACTGTACGTGGACAGACGCATTGGCCTACGCTAACCTCGAGTGTCTCCAGGGAATCCTGACATTGATCCTGGCAATAACATTATTTTTGTTATGTATGGCCATCTGGAGGCCTAAATTTTAGAATGACGAATTGGCAGATGGAATTGATGCTATTCAGTTTTATCTTTTTACTCCCTGTTGTTTGTAGTCAAAGAGACCCAGAATGGCCGTGGTCTCAAGCTTATGTAAAACACAATGCGATGGCAGGAACAGGAAAAGGAAAATTGAGCCTGGCCACTGTAGTCCTACATGAAAATGAGGTGTTTTCAAAACATGAGATAGATCAAAGCATAGATAAAGTCGAACCTGACTCAACTCCACAGACTAGTCTGGTTCCACTGCCACTATCTGAAACCCCCGATAATGACACCTTATTGAGCGGACTTAAGAATCTGCCCCTTGATGATGAGCTTTGGGATAATGCACTGTCACGATACACTGCAAGCACTGAGACACTAGAAAACATGAGGGATTTAAATCTCTCCACTCTGGTTATACGAGGAAGTGAAGTATATTCCAGAGATAAATGGAGTTGGAAAGACTCACTCCAAATGGCTAAGCTTGAAGCCGTCCCAGGAAAGAAAATACAAATTAGCTGCCGAGTAATCAATGGGTCTGCTCACCATAGACCAACTGTAATTGAAACCATCCATGTAGACTCTACTAAACCGGACAAATATAACACTGATTGATTGTTACAAAATTATAGAGCCAAACTCAGATTGCTGGCACAACTTCACCTTTATCAAACCTATCATAGTATATTGTATTTGGGGCTACAGGGGCACGGAATTGTTATTTGAATTTATGATTGACTCAAATACATCTGAACCTGTTGAAATGAACCCAAAACCTACACCCCCACAAACTTTCAAGGGTGTAGCTACTCAGCCCTCCATTAGTCTAACTCCTTACACCTTTAACATTGGCCCTTATGCCATTAAACACACAGGTCAACAACAAATACCGTTTAACCCAACATATTCCCTCAAACGAGTAGAATTGTCAATGCAGATTAATATCTCTGCGATCAAACCCACCTGCTCACCATTCCTGAGTACATCTTATGCAGGATGGTCAGCATGGTTAGGCCGGCGAACTGTTGACACCTCACAACGACTGAAGAGAGAGGTGACTGGTATCTTAGGAACAGGACTGGGAGTCTTAAATAGTATAGATGCTGAGATACTTGCAAACAAACTAGTCACAACTACTAGTGATCTAGACAAATTAAAACATCCTCTACAGTCCTCTCTATCAGCATTGGGAAATCACCAATGGCTTTTATCGAATATATTGCCTCAGTGGGAGGAAACAGGTGAAAAAGACCATCAGCTGATCACAAATGCACTTGGTACAACCCAAAACAATGTTTCCTTGGCCCTTAGTTGTATCCAAGCCCAACTGTGGATGCAATCTATGACAGCCGCAATTATAAGGGAAGGTGAAGAAGGCACCTTGCCCACTGAAATTCGAAAAGTAATATGGGATAATGCAATTGAGTTTGAGAGAAAATTTCAATCCTGGTGGTATCTGGTTAATTTCACCTATGATCCCACTGAGAGCAAAGCCACAGCTTTTGTCTTAACGATACGCAATGCCTCAGTATACACCATATACCCAATCATCGCACTGGGGTTGAATCACCATGGAGCTATACTCCATCCGGTAGAGCATAGAGTGTGGGCACAACAAAACGAGAATAAATGGCAAACTGTTGATGTTGAAGCATGCATTTCACGAGATCAACAAGGATTCATTTGTGAGAGTAATACTCTCAAGGCACAAGACATTTGTCTTGACACCAACCAGAATGTTTGTCATTTTGAGATACAACCTGATGAAACCCCAGAAACTGTGCTTGTATATATTGGGAAAGGGTGTGTTTGCATGAGGTCTCCCTGTACTTTTGTATTCGTAGATGACATAGCAGTAGATATAAGTAATAACTCAAATCTTTGTGTTTGTAACTTTACTAACATCATTGGATGTGACTTCAGTTATTCAGCTCCTGTTACGTCTTTTCAATTGCTACAATCTAATTACACATTGATTCGAGATTTGCTGCCTACCCCTATCGGAATGAATCTCTCACTAGTGAGGAAGTTGCTACAACACGATGAATTGAAGCGATTGTTGAAAGAGGCCCAAGAAAATGGACAAAGAACTCTGATTACTGTCCATCATGATGTTGAAGAAATACACCATGTACTGGAAAGGGTCAAGAGAGACGGTGGACATGAATGGTGGGACACCCTCTTTGGATGGTCACCGACAGCTACAGGACTTTTTAACAAGATGCTCCATCCTGTTGTTGTTCTACTAGTACTCACTGTATTGTGCTTTGCTTTGACAATTGTTTTGCATGTTAGACTTTGGATTATGATGAAACGCTTAACTCGCTTAATCACCCCACAAGAAGTATTTGCACTTGATATCCCTCGCCATAAGAGGACGTGTGATATTCCCCATCAGTATTGATTATCGTGGAGCTTGAGTGACTGTAGTCACGGGGTGGATTATGTGGAATAATTACTAAATTGGCCAAGAATACAAAAATACAGCATTGTTCACACATTAAGGAAAGTCATAAAATCAAGAGGCTTCTGAGGTAGAATACAGCCACAGCTAGCACACGAAGAATGCAACATCTGTGATTCCCTGCGCGAGGTTGTTTGCGAAACTACACGAGGGATGGAACGGAACACGCTTGTTCCGTGGCCTTCCCTTGTGACGAATAGCAGATATGGGGACGAGATGGTACTACGGAACTGATAAGCGGCCTACACGCTACCCGAGCCAACCTTTCGTCAAATGTTGATGAAATGCTGTCCTTTTGTGCGAACTTTGCTCACCACAATGTACCAAAACACACCTCCATCCCGGAGGCTATCCGCCCCCGAGGTGTGAACACTCCTCCTTGAATACATTAATCATAATAAAAGTATGTATGACTAAAGTCACTCAAACTCCACTTTGAAGATAAAAAAATAATATAAAAATAGCCCAAGAGAGAGGGGATGTCAGGGAAGACACCATCGCGAAGAATTCCACCGCTGATTTCCGGGATCAGTCGACGGGCTGAGCCTTTCTTCCCCCCCATAGGGACGCCTTTGGGTAAGACTTCGATTACACCGAGCGCTTTCTCGGGGACTTAGAAATTTCTCTAGAGAATCTCTACCCTACGTTTATAGCCAGGCTGTATCGTTTATAATTTTGTCGCGCGTTTGTATACTTAGCAATATCTTTATTTGCACGTGCTTTGCAGACAGTGTATTTATCACCGGCAATCCTAAAGAACCTGTATATCTGTTGTTTAAATAAACTGCACTGTTTAAGTAGCTAGTCGTTCCGCTTTCTCACTGAACGCGACCAAAACTACAGAGAGGCCGTGCTAGTTCAGGAGCACGACTAGACTGAAGGTGCAGTCCACTATTAGTGTATCCAAATCGTAGTAGTTTAATACATATTAAACGCGATTGGACTGATAGTGCTGAATTGGGCATCACTCAGAATTTAAACCTAGCCGCACCTAGCCTCCCACCTCGGTGAGGAGTGTTAGAACGCAAGGGGGTTTATCTTCTGCCAAAACCGCTTGGCCCCGTTTCACGCAACAGAATTTGGCGTAGTCGGCAGGATTGCCATGGATAAACTGCTGCAAAAATATGATTGTGCCCCTTCCCAGGCTGGGAAGGAGTGGGCCCAAAAATTTTGGAAGGATGAAGAGAAAGTGGTGGAACGTATTGAAGAGTGTCGGGTTTCACAGAAGCTCAGAGCGGGGAAAGGCAAGGGTGTGATTTGTGCTGTGTTAGGCGCCTGTTTATCTTGTGCACAACAAGAAGCTAGAGAAACCCCTGCTCCTAATCTGATTTCAGCTGTAGAATATGCAACCCTGAAATCGGAGAATGAGGTGCTGAAGTCATCATTAGCCTTGCAAAAGGAGACAGGAGAAAAATTAAGAACTCACGTCGATAAGCTTGTGAGTGAGAATGAATGTTTAGGAAACCAGAATGCTCAACTTAAAATATTATTAGAAAGGGTGACTGGGCTCTTAGATAAAATGCAGCCCTCGACCCAGGTCCAACAGATTCGTAAGTTAATGTGTTATCCAAATTCCGGAACCCAGACCGGAGATTTTTTGTCTAACAGTGAGGATGACGAAGAAGATGAGGAGGAAAGGACTTTTACTTTGAAATCCCAAGTTTTTCCTTTACGTCCTCTGGTTAAAACTGAAGCTGCGGTTGATGACGATGATGAAATTCACACCACTGTGCGTACCGTTCCACGGACACCAACCGAGTTAACAAAAATAAGGGAGAAATATTCGAGGCGACCAGAAGAGTCAGCTGTTGAGTACGTGTGGCGAGTTTCTTCTGAAGGGGGGGACAGAATTATGCTGAGTGAGGAAGAAGCAGGAGACTCTTGGGGACCAGGAGTGTTTTTAACCACTATGCCTGGGGATCATAATTATTCCCTAACTGCTCGAGCAGCCTATTGGGCAGGGGGTATGGATCCGCGAGAGAGGGGGGAGCCGTTAGAGATTAGAGCTACAGGCTACTCTGATCTGTTTGCGGCTGTACGGAAAGCAGCTTGTCTGCAAGCCATGTATGACAGAGAGGAATTTCGGAAATCCCCAATGTCAGCCCCTATCGACCCCGATCGATTAGCCCCTCTCATCCGTGGTCTTCCCGATTGCCTGAAACCGTTCCTTGTTCGTACTCAAGATCGTATACGAGAGGCTCGGGGTGCTCATAGGCGGGGCCGTCGTCACTACATGCCCACCTGGAATGAATATGTACAGGAAATAGATCAATATGGGCGCCGAATGGGCTGGGCCAGCCTAACTAGTGAGAAATCCTCCGAACACCCCCGAAAGGTTCGCCAAGTCCGAACTCACACTAAAAACCCTAAATCGGAGGAAAGGTTTAAGCCTGATAAGGACCGGAATGAGTTGTGGCGTAAAGCCCTACAATTAGGGGTGCCCCGACAATTCTTGCACGGTGTCCCTACGGGAGACCTCCGTACACTAGTCCAATCTCTAACTAGAAAGAATAATGTGGCTGGGGAGAAAAGTCTAACCAGAGAATCCCCAAGTCGTGAGAAAATTGTGCCTTCTGCACCGGAACGTAACTTGATTGATTTGACAGAGTCCCAGCCAAAAAACTCCTATCCCCGGGGAGGGCAGTGAGCCACCCTGTCCGGCAGGTACTAGCAATTCAATGGCTCTCTCATAAAGACTCCGAACCCGTTATTATCATTCCTGTTGGACCCCGGAAGATATTGGTAAATTTTATTATTGATACTGGAGCCCAAATGTCTGCAATCACTAACGAAACAGCACAACTTCTAGGTATAAATCCCACCCGACGCAGAGTCAACTTCACAGGAATTGATGGTGTGGTAAAAACATGCCCCACTGCAAAAATTAACCTCTGGTTGCCGGGAGAGCAGCGAATGACTAGGGCAGAAGTGTTAGTGGGTGCCTCACATTCTAACCTCCTAGGATTTGACGTGCTGCGTGGGCGAATGTGGAAATTCCCGGATGGAACTGTGTGGAGTTTTGCAGGACGCAAAAAAGGATTAGACACAGTTAAACTGGGCCTATTAGAAACATCTATACCTTTGCCTCCCTCTAAAATTACCAACGTCCGACAGTACCCACTGCCTGCAGCTGCACTTGCAGGAGCAGACGGGGTGGTATCAGATTTAGAAAAAAGAAACATCATTAAGAGGACTCACTCGCCTTATAATTCACCGGTGTGGCCAGTAAAGAAACCAACCGGGCAATGGCGTTTCACAGTAGATTACCGAAAGTTAAACGCCAACACTGCACCCCTGACCGCTGCGGTTCCGAGTATCGCGGAAATTGTGACAATGATAAAAGGAGCTGCCCATCCTTGGATGGCTGCCTTAGATGTAAAAGACATGTTTTTTATGATTCCCCTCCTTGAGCAAGACAAAGCGCAGTTTGCATTCACGTGGAAAGGAGTCCAATATACCTTTAACCGACTTCCACAAGGATACAAACATTCCCCCACCATTGCTCATAATGCTTTAGCTAAAGCGCTATCAGAGATTCCCGTTTCACAGGGATGTACAGTATACCAATATATTGACGACATCTTAATAGGGGGGGAGAGAGCCAAGAAAGTGTACAAGACATGATGCAAAACATCCGAAAAACATTATCAGATTTGGGATTGGAAATTCCAGACTCAAAATGTCAGGGACCTGCACAGGAAGTTAAATTCCTGGGGGTCTGGTGGATTAAGGGAGCTGCTTCTGTCCCTCAGGATACCCTGAAAAAAATAGAACATGGACAGAATCCTTCCAGCACGAAGGAGTTACAGCAAGTTCTGGGAACTTTAAGTTATTGGCGTAAACACATCCCTGGCTTTTCCATCATTGCTCGCCCCCTTTATTGTTTGCTCAAAAAAGGTAAATCCTGGGAGTGGACTGAACAACATACTAATGCACTGGAATTGCTAATAAAAGAGCTAAGGTTATTCCAACAACTTGGCCCCATACATCCAACTGACCCTGTCCATGTAGAATGGGGGTCCAGCGAACATGGTTCTCATTGTAACTTATGGCAAAAGGGACCAGCAGGACCGGAGAGACCATTAGAATTTAGCTCTCACTCCTTTAATGATACTGAGAGCAGATATTCAGACCTAGAGAAGGGTTTACTGTCCCTGGTGCGAGCATTGCAACGAGCAGAGCAGATAAGGAGAGAACAGAGCGTGATTGTTCGGGGCCCTTTTCGTCTCCTAGATGCGGTCCGTAAAGGGACAGCACCACCAGCCGGCATTGCCCAGAAACCCACAGTTCGAAAGTGGTATGCTTATTTAGAAGGCATTAATGATATCATGCCAATCTCTGAAGGTAGTATCAAAGTATCCAAGCTCCAGAAGGATATAGATGGTGCCCTATTGTTCCAATCCCCACCAAACAGACCATCTCCAATCCAAGAAGCACCTCCTCTGAAAGAAGGCAGTGATCTTACAGGAGTGTGGTTTACTGATGCGTCATCTCACCGTGAGAACAATAAGTGGAAATACAAGGCCGTAGCACTGGAAGTAGCAACGGGGGAAAGAGCAATTGAAACAGGAGAAGGTAGCGCACAAGTAGGGGAACTCAGAGCCGTCCTACTAGCTGCACAACGTGGGGCTACTTACATTTACACTGACTCATATGCTGTTTTTAAAGGAGCCACTGAATGGATTGGACACTGGGCAGCCAATGATTGGCAGGTGAATAGAGTCCCAATCTGGGAGACAGAGAGTTGGAAGCAACTGTTGGAAATGGGAGGACAGAGAACATTGCACATTGGTTGGGTAAAAGGCCATGATCGTTCGAACTCGATCACTGCTCAATTCAACCAACAGGTAGATAGCCTCACGCGGTTGCAGCAAATTGACATTGTAGATGATGGTCGGGAATGGGAACGCTTACTCGAATGGTTACATATTAAGCGTGGCCATACAGGCCGTGCTGATCTGTATCAGGAAGGTCTAGCCCGGGGGTGGCCTGTGTCGGTTAAGCTGTGTGAACAAGTAGTAACCGCCTGTTCACAATGTCGCCTACGACTCAATAAAGATCATCCGAGTAAGGCGCCTCCTTTACACATTCGGGACAAGAAAACATTGTGGCATTCATGGCAAATTGATTATATTGGGCCCTTGAGATCATCAGGTGAGAAAAGATACGTCCTAGTCGGAGTGGAGATTATCTCTGGCCTCACTATGGCCACCAGCTTCAAATCAGCTACCGGGAACAACACAGTGAAAGGCCTAAAAGGGTGGTTCAGCACACTTCCCCTTCCTGAGGAAATCCAAAGTGATAACGGTTCACACTTTACCGCTACAGTGGTACAAGATTGGGCCAAAGAAGAAGGGATTCGATGGGTATTTCATACTCCCTATTATCCTCAGGCTAATGGCATTGTTGAACGCACCAATGGATTGGTTAAGCGTTTTGCAAAAACTCATGAACCTGGTTGGCATTTGCGATTGGATGATGCCATCTATCAATTAAATAACAGATGGAGTGGAGATGGCTGTCCTAAAATGAAAGCTTTCTGTGTATCTGCTGATATCATCACTCCAAAAGTTCCCAATGAACCACGAAAATACCTGGGACAATTTCACCCTGGGCAACCTGTGTTAGTGAAAATGCCTCAAATTGGCACAGTACCAATGGTGTTAGCTACTCCCAAAAACCCCCATGCACGGGAAGCCAAAGACTGTTCAGGGAAGATACACCGGATCAGCACCCGGTGGATCTCGCCCTCTTTTTAACCCCGTCGGTCAAATGAGACCGAGCAGATTTTCTTTTCCTTTGTGTCTTACAGGAACCTCGGAAGAACTGTACGTGGACAGACGCGTTGCCCTACGCTAACCTCGAGTGTCTCCAGGGAATCCTGACATTGATCCTGGCAATAATATTATTTTTGTTATGTATGGCCATCTGGAGGCCTAAATTTTAGAATGACGAATTGGCAGATGGAATTGATGCTATTCAGTTTTATCTTTTTACTCCCTGTTGTTTGTAGTCAAAGAGACCCAGAATGGCCGTGGTCTCAAGCTTATGTAAAACACAATGCGATGGCAGGAACAGGAAAAGGAAAATTGAGCCTGGCCACTGTAGTCCTACATGAAAATGAGGTGTTTTCAAAACATGAGATAGATCAAAGCATAGATAAAGTCGAACCTGACTCAACTCCACAGACTAGTCTGGTTCCACTGCCACTATCTGAAACCCCCGATAATGACACCTTATTGAGCGGACTTAAGAATCTGCCCCTTGATGATGAGCTTTGGGATAATGCACTGTCACGATACACTGCAAGCACTGAGACACTAGAAAACATGAGGGATTTAAATCTCTCCACTCTGGTTATACAAGGAAGTGAAGTATATTCCAGAGATAAATGGAGTTGGAAAGACTCACTCCAAATGGCTAAGCTTGAAGCCGTCCCAGGAAAGAAAATACAAATTAGCTGCCGAGTAATCAATGGGTCTGCTCACCATAGACCAACTGTAATTGAAACCATCCATGTAGACTCTACTAAACCGGACAAATATAACACTGATTGATTGTTACAAAATTATAGAGCCAAACTCAGATTGCTGGCACAACTTCACCTTTATCAAACCTATCATAGTATATTGTATTTGGGGCTACAGGGGCACGGAATTGTTATTTGAATTTATGATTGACTCAAATACATCTGAACCTGTTGAAATGAACCCAAAACCTACACCCCCACAAACTTTCAAGGGTGTAGCTACTCAGCCCTCCATTAGTCTAACTCCTTACACCTTTAACATTGGCCCTTATGCCATTAAACACACAGGTCAACAACAAATACCGTTTAACCCAACATATTCCCTCAAACGAGTAGAATTGTCAATGCAGATTAATATCTCTGCGATCAAACCCACCTGCTCACCATTCCTGAGTACATCTTATGCAGGATGGTCAGCATGGTTAGGCCGGCGAACTGTTGACACCTCACAACGACTGAAGAGAGAGGTGACTGGTATCTTAGGAACAGGACTGGGAGTCTTAAATAGTACAGATGCTGAGATACTTGCAAACAAACTAGTCACAACTACTAGTGATCTAGACAAATTAAAACATCCTCTACAGTCCTCTCTATCAGCATTGGGAAATCACCAATGGCTTTTATCGAATATATTGCCTCAGTGGGAGGAAACAGGTGAAAAAGACCATCAGCTGATCACAAATGCACTTGGTACAACCCAAAACAATGTTTCCTTGGCCCTTAGTTGTATCCAAGCCCAACTGTGGATGCAATCTATGACAGCCGCAATTATAAGGGAAGGTGAAGAAGGCACCTTGCCCACTGAAATTCGAAAAGTAATATGGGATAATGCAATTGAGTTTGAGAGAAAATTTCAATCCTGGTGGTATCTGGTTAATTTCACCTATGATCCCACTGAGAGCAAAGCCACAGCTTTTGTCTTAACGATACGCAATGCCTCAGTATACACCATATACCCAATCATCGCACTGGGGTTGAATCACCATGGAGCTATACTCCATCCGGTAGAGCATAGAGTGTGGGCACAACAAAACGAGAATAAATGGCAAACTGTTGATGTTGAAGCATGCATTTCACGAGATCAACAAGGATTCATTTGTGAGAGTAATACTCTCAAGGCACAAGACATTTGTCTTGACACCAACCAGAATGTTTGTCATTTTGAGATACAACCTGATGAAACCCCAGAAACTGTGCTTGTATATATTGGGAAAGGGTGTGTTTGCATGAGGTCTCCCTGTACTTTTGTATTCGTAGATGACATAGCAGTAGATATAAGTAATAACTCAAATCTTTGTGTTTGTAACTTTACTAACATCATTGGATGTGACTTCAGTTATTCAGCTCCTGTTACGTCTTTTCAATTGCTACAATCTAATTACACATTGATTCGAGATTTGCTGCCTACCCCTATCGGAATGAATCTCTCACTAGTGAGGAAGTTGCTACAACACGATGAATTGAAGCGATTGTTGAAAGAGGCCCAAGAAAATGGACAAAGAACTCTGATTACTGTCCATCATGATGTTGAAGAAATACACCATGTACTGGAAAGGGTCAAGAGAGACGGTGGACATGAATGGTGGGACACCCTCTTTGGATGGTCACCGACAGCTACAGGACTTTTTAACAAGATGCTCCATCCTGTTGTTGTTCTACTAGTACTCACTGTATTGTGCTTTGCTTTGACAATTGTTTTGCATGTTAGACTTTGGATGCGAGCGGCTTCCAAAGAGCTTTCCAACGAGGCACGGCTTTCCCTCTTGGCTCTTCGGGCGTGGGAGCTGTGGCCAGAGCCACGGCCCTACCGGAAAATGCTTTGCAAGCTGGCGCGGCGGCGCCAGGTGGGCGCCGGTGGCGCCGAGGCTGACGGCCGCCGCAAAGCCCGCAGCCCCACGGGCTGTGGGGCCACGCGAGCGGCTGCCAAAGAGCTTTCCAACGAGGCACGGCTTTCCCTCCTGGCTCTTCGGGCGTGGGAGCTGTGGCCAGAGCCGCGGCCCTACCGGAAAATGCTTCGCAGGCTGGCGCGGCGGCGCCACGTGGGCGCCGGTGGCACCGAGGCTGATGGCCGCTGGAAAGCCCGCAGACCCACGGGCTGTGGGGCCACGCGAGCAGCTGCCAAAGAGCTTTCCAACGAGAGACGGCTTTCCCTCCTGGCTCTTTGGGCGTGGGAGATGTGGCCAGAGCCGCGGCCCTACCGGAAAATGCTTCGCAGGCTGGCGCGGCGGCGCCAGGTGGGCGCCGGTGGCGCCGAGGCTGACGGCCGCCGCAAAGCCCGCAGCCCCACGGGCTGTGGGGCCACGCGAGCGGCTGCCAAAGAGCTTTCCAACGAGGCACGGCTTTCCCTCCTGGCTCTTCGGGCGTGGGAGCTGTGGCCAGAGCCGCGGCCCTACCGGAAAATGCTTCGCAGGCTGGCGCGGCGGCGCCACGTGGGCGCCGGTGGCGCCGAGGCTGACGGCCGCCGCAAAGCCCGCAGCCCCACGGGCTGTGGGGCCACGCGAGCGGCTGCCAAAGAGCTTTCCAACGAGGCACGGCTTTCCCTGCTGGCTCTTTGGGCGTGGGACCAGTCTCCAGACATATGGCCATTTTTGTGCCTGAAGCGACGCCAAGTGGGAAAGGGTGGTTTTGAGGCTGAAGGCAGCAGGAAAGCCTGCAGCCCCCAGGTGTGTGGGGCCACGCAAGCGGATCCCAAAGAGCTTTAGAACAAGGCATAGTTTCCCCTGCTGGCTCTTTGGGCGTGGGACCCGTCTCCAGTCATATGGCCATTTTTGTGCCTGGAGCGACGCCAAGTGGGACAGGGCGATTTTGAGGCTGAAGGCAGCAGGAAAGCCTGCAGCCCCCAGGTCTGTGGGGCCACGCAAGCGGATCCCAAAGAGCTTTAGAACAAGGCATAGTTTCCCGTGCTGGCTCTTTGGGCGTGGGACCAGTCTCCAGACATATGGCCATTTTTGTGCCTGGCGCGGCGCCAAGTGGGAAAGGGTGGTTTTGAGGCTGAAGGCAGCAGGAAAGCCTGCAGCCCCCAGGTCTGTGGGGCTACGCAAGCGGTTCCCAAAGAGCTTTAGAACAAGGCATAGTTTTCCCTGCTGGCTCTTTGGGCGTGGGACCAGTCTCCAGACATATGGCCATTTTTGTGCCTGAAGCGACGCCAAGTGGGACAGGGCGATTTTGAGGCTGAAGGCAGCAGGAAAGCCTGCAGCCCCCAGGTGTGTGGGGCCACGCAAGCGGTTCCCAAAGAGCTTTAGAACAAGGCATAGTTTTCCCTGCTGGCTCTTTGGGCGTGGGACCAGTCTCCAGACATATGGCCATTTTTGTGCCTGGCGCGGCGCCAAGTGGGAAAGGGTGTTTTTGAGGCTGAAGGCAGCAGGAAAGCCTGCAGCCCCCAGGTGTGTGGGGCTACGCAAGCGGTTCCCAAAGAGCTTTAGAACAAGGCATAGTTTTCCCTGCTGGCTCTTTGGGCATGGGACCCGTCTCCAGACATATGGCCATTTTTGTGCCTGGCGCGGCGCCAAGTGGGAAAGGGTGATTTTGAGGCTGAAGGCAGCAGGAAAGCCTGCAGCCCCCAGGTCTGTGGGGCTACGCAAGCGGTTCCCAAAGAGCTTTAGAACAAGGCATAGTTTTCCCTGCTGGCTCTTTGGGCGTGGGACCAATCTACAGACATATGGCCATTTTTGTGCCTGGAGCGACGCCAAGTGGGACAGGGCGATTTTGAGGCTGAAGGCAGCAGGAAAGCCTGCAGATCCCAGGTGTGTGGGGCTACGCAAGCGGTTCCCAAAGAGCTTTAGAACAAGGCATAGTTTTCCCTGCTGGCTCTATGGTCGTGGGACAAGTCTCCAGACATATGGCCATTTTTGTGCCTGGCGTGGCGCCAAGTGGGAAAGGGTGGTTTTGAGGCTGAAGGCAGCAGGAAAGCCTGCAGCCCCTAGGTGTGTGGGGCTACGCAAGCAGTTCCCAAAGAGCTTTAGAACAAGGCATAGTTTTCCCTGCTGGCTCTTTGGGTGTGGGACCAGTCTCCAGACATATGGCCATTTTTGTGCCTGGCGCGGCGCCACGTGGGAAAGGGTTGCTTTGAGGCTGAAGGCAGCAGGAAAGCCTGCAGCCCCCAGGTGTGTGGGGCTACGCAAGCGGTTCCCAAAGAGCTTTAGAACAAGGCATAGTTTTCCCTGCTGGCTCTTTGGGCATGGGACCCGTCTCCAGACATATGGCCATTTTTGTGCCTGGCGCGGCGCCAAGTGGGAAAGGGTGGTTTTGAGGCTGAAGGCAGCAGGAAAGCCTGCAGCCCCCAGGTCTGTGGGGCTACGCAAGCGGTTCCCAAAGAGCTTTAGAACAAGGCATAGTTTTCCCTGCTGGCTCTTTGGGCGTGGGACCAATCTCCAGACATATGGCCATTTTTGTGCCTGGCGCGGCGCCAAGTGGGAAAGGGTGGTTTTGAGGCTGAAGGCAGCAGGAAAGCCTGCAGCCCCCAGGTGTGTGGGGCTACGCAAGCGGTTCCCAAAGAGCTTTAGAACAAGGCATATTTTTCCCTGCTGGCTCTTTGGGCGTGGGACCCGTCTCCAGTCATATGGCCATTTTTGTGCCTGGAGCGACGCCAAGTGGGAAAGGGTGGTTTTGAGGCTGAAGGCAGCAGGAAAGCCTGCAGCCCCCAGGTCTGTGGGGCTACGCAAGCGGTTCCCAAAGAGCTTTAGAACAAGGCATAGTTTTCCCTGCTGGCTCTTTGGGCATGGGACCAGTCTCCAGACATATGGCCATTTTTGTGCCTGAAGCGACGCCAAGTGGGACAGGGCGATTTTGAGGCTGAAGGCAGCAGGAAAGCCTGCAGCCCCCAGGTGTGTGGGGCTACGCAAGCGGTTCCCAAAGAGCTTTAGAACAAGGCATAGTTTACCCTGCTGGCTCTTTGGGCGTGGGACCAATCTCCAGACATATGGCCATTTTTGTGCCTGGAGCCACGCCAATTGGGACAGGGCGATTTTGAGGCTGAAGGCAGCAGGAAAGCCTGCAACCCCCAGGTGTGTGGGGTCACGCAAGCGGTTCCCAAAGAGCTTTAGAACAAGGCATAGTTTTCCCTGCTGGCTCTTTGGGCGTGGGACCCGTCTCCAGTCATATGGCCATTTTTGTGCCTGGAGCGACGCCAAGTGGGAAAGGGTGGTTTTGAGGCTGAAGGCAGCAGGAAAGCCTGCAGCCCCCAGGTCTGTGGGGCTACGCAAGCGGTTCCCAAAGAGCTTTAGAACAAGGCATAGTTTTCCCTGCTGGCTCTTTGGGCGTGGGACCAGTCTCCAGACATATGGCCATTTTTGGGCCTGAAGCGACGCCAAGTGGGACAGGGCGATTTTGAGGCTGAAGGCAGCAGGAAAGCCTGCAGCCCCCAGGTGTGTGGGGCCACGCAAGCGGTTCCCAAAGAGCTTTAGAACAAGGCATAGTTTTCCCTGCTGGCTCTTTGGGCGTGGGACCAGTCTCCAGACATATGGCCATTTTTGTGCCTGGCGCGGCGCCAAGTGGGAAAGGGTGTTTTTGAGGCTGAAGGCAGCAGGAAAGCCTGCAGCCCCCAGGTGTGTGGGGCTACGCAAGCGGTTCCCAAAGAGCTTTAGAACAAGGCATAGTTTTCCCTGCTGGCTCTTTGGGCATGGGACCCGTCTCCAGACATATGGCCATTTTTGTGCCTGGAGCGACGCCAAGTGGGACAGGGCGATTTTGAGGCTGAAGGCAGCAGGAAAGCCTGCAGATCCCAGGTGTGTGGGGCTACGCAAGCGGTTCCCAAAGAGCTTTAGAACAAGGCATAGTTTTCCCTGCTGGCTCTATGGTCGTGGGACAAGTCTCCAGACATATGGCCATTTTTGTGCCTGGCGTGGCGCCAAGTGGGAAAGGGTGGTTTTGAGGCTGAAGGCAGCAGGAAAGCCTGCAGCCCCTAGGTGTGTGGGGCTACGCAAGCAGTTCCCAAAGAGCTTTAGAACAAGGCATAGTTTTCCCTGCTGGCTCTTTGGGCGTGGGACCAGTCTCCAGACATATGGCCATTTTTGTGCCTGGCGCGGCGCCAAGTGGGAAAGGGTTGCTTTGAGGCTGAAGGCAGCAGGAAAGCCTGCAGCCCCCAGGTGTGTGGGGCTACGCAAGCGGTTCCCAAAGAGCTTTAGAACAAGGCATAGTTTTCCCTGCTGGCTCTTTGGGCATGGGACCCGTCTCCAGACATATGGCCATTTTTGTGCCTGAAGCGACGCCAAGTGGGACAGGGCGATTTTGAGGCTGAAGGCAGCAGGAAAGCCTGCAGCCCCCAGGTCTGTGGGGCTACGCAAGCGGTTCCCAAAGAGCTTTAGAACAAGGCATAGTTTTCCCTGCTGGCTCTTTGGGCGTGGGACCAATCTCCAGACATATGGCCATTTTTGTGCCTGGCGCGGCGCCAAGTGGGAAAGGGTGGTTTTGAGGCTGAAGGCAGCAGGAAAGCCTGCAGCCCCCAGGTGTGTGGGGCTACGCAAGCGGTTCCCAAAGAGCTTTAGAACAAGGCATATTTTTCCCTGCTGGCTCTTTGGGCGTGGGACCAGTCTCCAGACATATGGCCATTTTTGTGCCTGAAGCGACGCCAAGTGGGACAGGGCGATTTTGAGGCTGAAGGCAGCAGGAAAGCCTGCAGCCCCCAGGTGTGTGGGGCTACGCAAGCGGTTCCCAAAGAGCTTTAGAACAAGGCATAGTTTTCCCTGCTGGCTCTTTGGGCGTGGGACCAGTCTCCAGACATATGGCCATTTTTGTGCCTGGCGCGGCGCCAAGTGGGAAAGGGTTGCTTTGAGGCTGAAGGCAGCAGGAAAGCCTGCAGCCCGCAGGTGTGTGGGGCTACACAAGCGGTTCCCAAAGAGCTTTAGAACAAGGCATAGTTTTCCCTGCTGGCTCTATGGTCGTGGGACCAGTCTCCAGACATATGGCCATTTTTGTGCCTGGCGTGGTGCCAAGTGGGAAAGGGTGATTTTGAGGCTGAAGGCAGCAGGAAAGCCTGCAGCCCCCAGGTCTGTGGGGCTACGCAAGCGGTTCCCAAAGAGCTTTAGAACAAGGCATAGTTTTCCCTGCTGGCTCTTTGGGCGTGGGACCCATCTCCAGACATATGGCCATTTTTGTGCCTGGCGCGGCGCCAAGTGGGAAAGGGTGGTTTTGAGGCTGAAGGCAGCAGGAAAGCCTGCAGCCCCCAGGTCTGTGGGGCTACGCAAGCGGTTCCCAAAGAGCTTTAGAACAAGGCATAGTTTTCCCTGCTGGCTCTTTGGGCGTGGGACCAATCTACAGACATATGGCCATTTTTGTGCCTGAAGCGACGCCAAGTGGGAAAGGGCGATTTTGCGGCTGAAGGCAGCAGGAAAGCCTGCAGCCCGCAGGTGTGTGGGGCTACGCAAGCGGTTCCCAAAGAGCTTTAGAACAAGGCATAGTTTTCCCTGCTGGCTCTTTGGGCGTGGGACCAGTCTCCAGACATATGGCCATTTTTGTGCCTGGCGCGGCGCCAAGTGAAAAAGGGTGGTTTTGAGGCTGAAGGCAGCAGGAAAGCCTGCAGCCCCTAGGTGTGTGGGGCTACGCAAGCAGTTCCCAAAGAGCTTTAGAACAAGGCATAGTTTTCCCTGCTGGCTCTTTGGGTGTGGGACCAGTGTCCAGACATATGGCCATTTTTGTGCCTGGCGCAGCGCCAAGTGGGAAAGGGTGGTTTTGAGGCTGAAGGCAGCAGGAAAGCCTGTAGGCCCCAGGTCTGTGGGGCTACGCAAGCGGTTCCCAAAGAGCTTTAGAACAAGGCATAGTTTTCCCTGCTGGCTCTTTGGGCGTGGGACCAATCTCCAGACATATGGCCATTTTTGTGCCTGGCGCGACGCCAAGTGGGAAAGGGCGATTTTGAGGCTGAAGGCAGCAGGAAAGCCTGCAGCCCGCAGGTGTGTGGGGCTACGCAAGCGGTTCCCAAAGAGCTTTAGAACAAGGCATAGTTTTCCCTGCTGGCTCTTTGGGCGTGGGACCAGTCTCCGGACATATGGCCATTTTTGTGCCTGGCGCAGCGCCAAGTGGGAAAGGGTGGTTTTGAGGCTGAAGGCAGCAGGAAAGCCTGCAGCCCCCTGGTGTGTGGGGCTACGCAAGCGGTTCCCAAAGAGCTTTAGAACAAGTCATAATTTTCCCTGCTGGCTCTTTGGCCGTGGGACCAATCTCCAGACATATGGCCATTTTTGTGCCTGGCGCGGCGCCAAGTGGGAAAGGGTGGTTTTGAGGCTGAAGGCAGCAGGAAAGCCTGCAGCCCCCAGGTCTGTGGGGCTACGCAAGCGGTTCCCAAAGAGCTTTAGAACAAGGCAAATTTTTCCCTCCTGGCTCTTTGGGCATGGGACCAGTCTCCAGACATATGGCCATTTTTGTGCCTGGCGCGGCGCCAAGTGGGAAAGGGTGGTTTTGAGGCTGAAGGCAGCAGGAAAGCCTGCAGCCCCCAGGTGTGTGGGGCTACGCAAGCGGTTCCCAAAGAGCTTTAGAACAAGGCATAGTTTTCCCTGCTGGCTCTTTGGGCGTGGGACCCATCACCAGACATATGGCCATTTTTGTGCCTGGTGCGGCGCCAAGTGGGAAAGGGTGGTTTTGAGGCTGAAGGCAGCAGGAAAGCCTGCAGCCCCCAGGTGTGTGGGGCTACGCAAGCGGTTCCCAAAGAGCTTTAGAACAAGGCATAGTTTTCCCTGCTGGCTCTATGATCGTGGGACAAGTCTCCAGACATATGGCCATTTTTGTGCCTGGCGTGGCGCCAAGTGGGAAAGGGTGGTTTTGAGGCTGAAGGCAGCAGGAAAGCCTGCAGCCCCTAGGTGTGTGGGGCTACGCAAGCAGTTCCCAAAGAGCTTTAGAACAAGGCATAGTTTTCCCTGCTGGCTCTTTGGGTGTGGGACCAGTCTCCAGACATATGGCCATTTTTGTGCCTGGCGCGGCGCCAAGTGGGAAAGGGTTGCTTTGAGGCTGAAGGCAGCAGGAAAGCCTGCAGCCCCCAGGTGTGTGGGGCTACGCAAGCGGTTCCCAAAGAGCTTTAGAACAAGGCATAGTTTTCCCTGCTGGCTCTTTGGGCATGGGACCCGTCTCCAGACATATGGCCATTTTTGTGCCTGGCGCGGCGCCAAGTGGGAAAGGGTGGTTTTGAGGCTGAAGGCAGCAGGAAAGCCTGCAGCCCCCAGGTGTGTGGGGCTACGCAAGCGGTTCCCAAAGAGCTTTAGAACAAGGCATAGTTTTCCCTGCTGGCTCTTTGGGCGTGGGACCAATCTCCAGACATATGGCCATTTTTGTGCCTGGCGCGGCGCCAAGTGGGAAAGGGTGGTTTTGAGGCTGAAGGCAGCAGGAAAGCCTGCAGCCCCCAGGTGTGTGGGGCTACGCAAGCGGTTCCCAAAGAGCTTTAGAACAAGGCATATTTTTCCCTGCTGGCTCTTTGGGCGTGGGACCAGTCTCCAGACATATGGCCATTTTTGTGCCTGAAGCGACGCCAAGTGGGACAGGGCGATTTTGAGGCTGAAGGCAGCAGGAAAGCCTGCAGCCCCCAGGTCTGTGGGGCTACGCAAGCGGTTCCCAAAGAGCTTTAGAACAAGGCATAGTTTACCCTGCTGGCTCTTTGGGCGTGGGACCAATCTCCAGACATATGGCCATTTTTGTGCCTGGAGCCACGCCAATTGGGACAGGGCGATTTTGAGGCTGAAGGCAGCAGGAAAGCCTGCAGCCCCCAGGTGTGTGGGGTCACGCAAGCGGTTCCCAAAGAGCTTTAGAACAAGGCATAGTTTTCCCTGCTGGCTCTTTGGGCGTGGGACCAGTCTCCGGACATATGGCCATTTTTGTGCCTGGCGCGGCGCCAAGTGGGAAAGGGTGGTTTTGAGGCTGAACGCAGCAGGAAAGCCTGCAGCCCCCAGGTCTGTGGGGCTACGCAAGCGGTTCCCAAAGAGCTTTAGAACAAGGCATAGTTTTCCCTGCTGGCTCTTTGGGCGTGGGACCAGTCTCCAGACATATGGCCATTTTTGTGCCTGGCGCGGCGCCAAGTGGGAAAGGGTTGCTTTGAGGCTGAAGGCAGCAGGAAAGCCTGCAGCCCGCAGGTGTGTGGGGCTACACAAGCGGTTCCCAAAGAGCTTTAGAACAAGGCATAGTTTTCCCTGCTGGCTCTATGGTCGTGGGACCAGTCTCCAGACATATGGCCATTTTTGTGCCTGGCGCGGCGCCAAGTGGGAAAGGGTGATTTTGAGGCTGAAGGCAGCAGGAAAGCCTGCAGCCCCCAGGTCTGTGGGGCTACGCAAGCGGTTCCCAAAGAGCTTTAGAACAAGGCATAGTTTTCCCTGCTGGCTCTTTGGGCGTGGGACCCATCTCCAGACATATGGCCATTTTTGTGCCTGGCGCGGCGCCAAGTGGGAAAGGGTGGTTTTGAGGCTGAAGGCAGCAGGAAAGCCTGCAGCCCCCAGGTCTGTGGGGCTACGCAAGCGGTTCCCAAAGAGCTTTAGAACAAGGCATAGTTTTCCCTGCTGGCTCTTTGGGCGTGGGACCAATCTCCAGACATATGGCCATTTTTGTGCCTGGCGCGGCGCCAAGTGGGAAAGGGTGGTTTTGAGGCTGAAGGCAGCAGGAAAGCCTGCAGCCCCCAGGTGTGTGGGGCTACGCAAGCGGTTCCCAAAGAGCTTTAGAACAAGGCATAGTTTTCCCTGCTGGCTCTTTGGGCGTGGGACCAGTCTCCAGACATATGGCCATTTTTGTGCCTGGCGCGGCGCCAAGTGAAAAAGGGTGGTTTTGAGGCTGAAGGCAGCAGGAAAGCCTGCAGCCCCTAGGTGTGTGGGGCTACGCAAGCAGTTCCCAAAGAGCTTTAGAACAAGGCATAGTTTTCCCTGCTGGCTCTTTGGGTGTGGGACCAGTGTCCAGACATATGGCCATTTTTGTGCCTGGCGCAGCGCCAAGTGGGAAAGGGTGGTTTTGAGGCTGAAGGCAGCAGGAAAGCCTGTAGGCCCCAGGTCTGTGGGGCTACGCAAGCGGTTCCCAAAGAGCTTTAGAACAAGGCATAGTTTTCCCTGCTGGCTCTTTGGGCGTGGGACCAATCTCCAGACATATGGCCATTTTTGTGCCTGGCGCGACGCCAAGTGGGAAAGGGCGATTTTGAGGCTGAAGGCAGCAGGAAAGCCTGCAGCCCGCAGGTGTGTGGGGCTACGCAAGCGGTTCCCAAAGAGCTTTAGAACAAGGCATAGTTTTCCCTGCTGGCTCTTTGGGCGTGGGACCAGTCTCCGGACATATGGCCATTTTTGTGCCTGGCGCAGCGCCAAGTGGGAAAGGGTGGTTTTGAGGCTGAAGGCAGCAGGAAAGCCTGCAGCCCCCTGGTGTGTGGGGCTACGCAAGCGGTTCCCAAAGAGCTTTAGAACAAGTCATAATTTTCCCTGCTGGCTCTTTGGGCGTGGGACCAATCTCCAGACATATGGCCATTTTTGTGCCTGGCGCGGCGCCAAGTGGGAAAGGGTGGTTTTGAGGCTGAAGGCAGCAGGAAAGCCTGCAGCCCCCAGGTCTGTGGGGCTACGCAAGCGGTTCCCAAAGAGCTTTAGAACAAGGCAAATTTTTCCCTCCTGGCTCTTTGGGCATGGGACCAGTCTCCAGACATATGGCCATTTTTGTGCCTGGCGCGGCGCCAAGTGGGAAAGGGTGGTTTTGAGGCTGAAGGCAGCAGGAAAGCCTGCAGCCCCCAGGTGTGTGGGGCTACGCAAGCGGTTCCCAAAGAGCTTTAGAACAAGGCATAGTTTTCCCTGCTGGCTCTTTGGGCGTGGGACCCATCACCAGACATATGGCCATTTTTGTGCCTGGTGCGGCGCCAAGTGGGAAAGGGTGGTTTTGAGGCTGAAGGCAGCAGGAAAGCCTGCAGCCCCCAGGTGTGTGGGGCTACGCAAGCGGTTCCCAAAGAGCTTTAGAAGAAGGCATAGTTTTCCCTGCTGGCTCTTTGGGCGTGGGACCAATCTCCAGACATATGGCCATTTTTGTGCCTGAAGCGACGCCAAGTGGGACAGGGCGATTTTGAGGCTGAAGGCAGCAGGAAAGCCTGTAGCCCCCAGGTGTGTGGGGCTACGCAAGCGGTTCCCAAAGAGCTTTAGAACAAGGCATAGTTTTCCCTGCTGGCTCTTTGGGCGTGGGACCAGTCTCCGGACATATGGCCATTTTTGTGCCTGGCGCAGCGCCAAGTGGGAAAGGGTGGTTTTGAGGCTGAAGGCAGCAGGAAAGCCTGCAGCCCCCAGGTCTGTGGGGCTACGCAAGCGGTTCCCAAAGAGCTTTAGAACAAGGCATAGTTTTCTCTGCTGGCTCTTTGGGCGTGGGACCAATCTCCAGACATATGGCCATTTTTGTGCCTGGCGTGGCACCAAGTGGGAAAGGGTGGTTTTGAGGCTGAAGGCAGCAGGAAAGCCTGCAGCCCCTAGGTGTGTGGGGCTACGCAAGCGGTTCCCAAAGAGCTTTAGAACAAGGCATAGTTTTCCCTGCTGGCTCTTTGGGCGTGGGACCCATCTCCAGACATATGGCCATTTTTGTGCCTGGCACGGCGCCAAGTGGGAAAGGGTGGTTTTGAGGCTGAAGGCAGCAGGAAAGCCTGCAGCCCCCAGGTCTGTGGGGCTGCGCAAGCGGTTCCCAAAGAGCTTTAGAACAAGGCATAGTTTTCCCTGCTGGCTCTTTGGGCGTGGGACCAATCTACAGACATATGGCCATTTTTGTGCCTGAAGCGACGCCAAGTGGGAAAGGGCGATTTTGAGGCTGAAGGCAGCAGGAAAGCCTGCAGCCCCCAGGTGTGTGGGGCTACGCAAGCGGTTCCCAAAGAGCTTTAGAACAAGGCATAGTTTTCCCTGCTGGCTCTTTGGGCGTGGGACCAGTCTCCAGACATATGGCCATTTTTGTGCCTGGCGCGGCGCCAAGTGAAAAAGGGTGGTTTTGAGGCTGAAGGCAGCAGGAAAGCCTGCAGCCCCCAGGTGTGTGGGGCTACGCAAGCGGTTCCCAAAGAGCTTTAGAACAAGGCATAGTTTTCCCTGCTGGCTCTTTGGGCATGGGACCAGTCTCCAGACATATGGCCATTTTTGTGCCTGGCGCGGCGCCAAGTGGGAAAGGGTGGTTTTGAGGCTGAAGGCAGCAGGAAAGCCTGCAGCCCCCAGGTCTGTGGGGCTACGCAAGCGGTTCCCAAAGAGCTTTACAACAAGGCATAGTTTTCCCTGCTTGCTCTTTGGACGTGGGACCAGTCTCCAGACATATGGCCATTTTTGTGCCTGGCGCGGCGCCAAGTGGGAAAGGGTGGTTTTGAGGCTGAAGGCAGCAGGAAAGCCTGCAGCCCCCAGGTGTGTGGGGCTACGCAAGCGGTTCCCAAAGAGCTTTAGAACAAGGCATAGTTTTCCCTGCTGGCTCTTTGGGCATGGGACCAGTCTCCAGACATATGGCCATTTTTGTGCCTGGCGCGGCGCCAAGTGGGAAAGGGTGGTTTTGAGGCTGAAGGCAGCAGGAAAGCCTGCTACCCCCAGGTCTGTGGGGCTACGCAAGCAGTTCCAAAGAGCTTTAGAACAAGGCATAGTTTTCCCTGCTGGCTCTTTGGGCGTGGGACCAGTCTCCAGACATATGGCCATTTTTGTGCCTGAAGCGACGCCAAGTGGGACAGGGCGATTTTGAGGCTGAAGGCAGCAGGAAAGCCTGCAGCCCCCAGGTGTGTGGGGCTACGCAAGCGGTTCCCAAAGAGCTTTAGAACAAGGCATAGTTTTCCCTGCTGGCTCTTTGGGCGTGGGACCAGTCTCCGGACATATGGCCATTTTTGTGCCTGGCGCAGCGCCAAGTGGGAAAGGGTGGTTTTGAGGCTGAAGGCAGCAGGAAAGCCTGCAGCCCCCAGGTGTGTGGGGCTACGCAAGCGGTTCCCAAAGAGCTTTAGAACAAGGCATAGTTTTCTCTGCTGGCTCTTTGGGCGTGGGACCAATCTCCAGCCATATGGCCATTTTTGTGCCTGGCGTGGCACCAAGTGGGAAAGGGTGGTTTTGAGGCTGAAGGCAGCAGGAAAGCCTGCAGCCCCTAGGTGTGTGGGGCTACGCAAGCGGTTCCCAAAGAGCTTTAGAACAAGGCATAGTTTTCCCTGCTGGCTCTTTGGGCGTGGGACCCATCTCCAGACATATGGCCATTTTTGTGCCTGGCACGGCGCCAAGTGGGAAAGGGTGGTTTTGAGGCTGAAGGCAGCAGGAAAGCCTGCAGCCCCCAGGTCTGTGGGGCTGCGCAAGCGGTTCCCAAAGAGCTTTAGAACAAGGCATAGTTTTCCCTGCTGGCTCTTTGGGCGTGGGACCAATCTACAGACATATGGCCATTTTTGTGCCTGAAGCGACGCCAAGTGGGAAAGGGCGATTTTGAGGCTGAAGGCAGCAGGAAAGCCTGCAGCCCCCAGGTGTGTGGGGCTACGCAAGCGGTTCCCAAAGAGCTTTAGAACAAGGCATAGTTTTCCCTGCTGGCTCTTTGGGCGTGGGACCAGTCTCCAGACATATGGCCATTTTTGTGCCTGGCGCGGCGGCAAGTGAAAAAGGGTGGTTTTGAGGCTGAAGGCAGCAGGAAAGCCTGCAGCCCCCTGGTGTGTGGGGCTACGCAAGCATTTCCCAAAGAGCTTTAGAACAAGGCATAGTTTTCCCTGCTGGCTCTTTGGCCGTGGGACCAATCTCCAGACATATGGCCATTTTTGTGCCTGGCGCGGCGCCAAGTGGGAAAGGGTGGTTTTGAGGCTGAAGGCAGCAGGAAAGCCTGCAGCCCCCAGGTCTGTGGGGCTACGCAAGCGGTTCCCAAAGAGCTTTACAACAAGGCATAGTTTTCCCTGCTTGCTCTTTGGACGTGGGACCAGTCTCCAGACATATGGCCATTTTTGTGCCTGGCGCGGCGCCAAGTGGGAAAGGGTGATTTTGAGGCTGAAGGCAGCAGGAAAGCCTGCAGATCCCAGGTGTGTGGGGCTACGCAAGCGGTTCCCAAAGAGCTTTAGAACAAGTCATAGTTTTCCCTGCTGGCTCTTTGGGCGTGGGACCAGTCTCCAGACATATGGCCATTTTTGTGCCTGGCGCAGCGCCAAGTGGGAAAGGGTGGTTTTGAGGCTGAAGGCAGCAGGAAAGCCTGCAGCCCCCAGGTGTGTGGGGCTACGCAAGCAGTTCCAAAGAGCTTTAGAACAAGGCATAGTTTTCCCTGCTGGCTCTTTGGGCGTGGGACCAATCTCCAGACATATGGCCATTTTTGTGCCTGGCGCGGCGCCAAGTGAAAAAGGGTGGTTTTGAGGCTGAAGGCAGCAGGAAAGCCTGCAGCCCCTAGGTGTGTGGGGCTACGCAAGCGGTTCCCAAAGAGCTTTAGAACAAGGCATAGTTTTCCCTGCTGGCTCTTTGGCCGTGGGACCAATCTCCAGACATATGGCCATTTTTGTGCCTGGCGCGGCGCCAAGTGGGAAAGGGTGGTTTTGAGGCTGAAGGCAGCAGGAAAGCCTGCAGCCCCCAGGTCTGTGGGGCTACGCAAGCGGTTCCCAAAGAGCTTTAGAACAAGGCATAGTTTTCCCTGCTGTCTCTTTGGGCGTGGGACCAGTCTCCAGACATATGGCCATTTTTGTGCCTGGCGCGGCACCAAGTGGGAAAGGGTGATTTTGAGGCTGAAGGCAGCAGGAAAGCCTGCAGCCCCCAGGTCTGTGGGGCTACGCAAGCGGTTCCGAAAGAGCTTTAGAAGAAGGCATAGTTTTCCCTGCTGGCTCTTTGGGCGTGGGACCAGTCTCCAGACATATGGCCATTTTTGTGCCTGGCGCAGCGCCAAGTGGGAAAGGGTGGTTTTGAGGCTGAAGGCAGCAGGAAAGCCTGCAGCCCCCAGGTGTGTGGGGCTACGCAAGCGGTTCCCAAAGAGCTTTAGAACAAGGCATAGTTTTCCCTGCTGGCTCTTTGGGCGTGGGACCAGTCTCCAGACATATGGCCATTTTTGTGCCTGGAGCGACGCCAAGTGGGAAAGGGTGGTTTTGAGGCTGAAGGCAGCAGGAAATCCTGCAGCCCCCAGGTGTGTGGGGCTACGCAAGCGGTTCCCAAAGAGCTTTAGAACAAGGCATAGTTTTCCCTGCTGGCTCTTTGGGCGTGGGACCAGTCTCCAGACATATGGCCATTTTTGTGCCTGGCGCGGCGCCAAGTGGGAAAGGGTGGTTTTGAGGCTGAAGGCAGCGGGAAATCCTGCAGCCCCTAGGTGTCTGGGGCTACGCAAGAGGTTCCCAAAGAGCTTTAGAACAAGGCATAGTTTTCCCTGCTGGCTCTTTGGGCGTGGGACCCATCTCCAGACATATGGCCATTTTTGAGCCTGGAGCAACGCCAAGTGGGACAGGGTGGTTTTGAGGCTGAAGGCAGCAGGAAAGCCTGCAGCCCCTAGGTGTGTGGGGCTACGCAAGAGGTTCCCAAAGAGCTTTAGAACAAGGCATAGTTTTCCCTCCTGGCTCTTTGGGCGTGGGACCAGTCTCCAGACATATGGCCATTTTTGTGCCTGGCGCGGTGCCAAGTGGGAAAGGGTGGTTTTGAGGCTGAAGGCAGCAGGAAAGCCTGCAGCCCGCAGGTGTGTGGGGCTACGCAAGCGGTTCCCAAAGAGCTTTAGAACAAGGCATAGTTTTCCCTGCTGGCTCTTTGGGCGTGGGACCAGTCTCCAGACATATGGCCATTTTTGTGCCTTTCTTGGCGCCAATTGGGAAAGGGTGGTTTTAAGGCTGAAGGCAGCGGGAAAGCCTGCAGCCCCCAGGTCTGTGGGGCTACGCAAGCGGTTCCCAAAGAGCTTTAGAACAAGGCATAGTTTTCCCTGCTGGCTCTTTGGGCGTGGGACCAGTCTCCAGACATATGGCCATTTTTGTGCCTTTCTTGGCGCCAATTGGGAAAGGGTGGTTTTAAGGCTGAAGGCAGCGGGAAAGCCTGCAGCCCCCAGGTCTGTGGGGCTACGCAAGCGGTTCCCAAAGAGCTTTAGAACAAGGCATAGTTTTCCCTGCTGGCTCTTTGGGCGTGGTACCAGTCTCCAGACATATGGCCATTTTTGTGCCTGGCGCGGCGCCAAGTGGGAAAGGGTGGTTTTGAGGCTGAAGGCAGCAGGAAAGCCTGCAGCCCCCAGGTGTGTGGGGCTACGCAAGCGGTTCCCAAAGAGCTTTAGAACAAGGCATAGTTTTCCCTGCTGGCTCTTTGGGCGTGGGACCCATCTCCAGACATATGGCCATTTTTGTGCCTGGCGCGACGCCAAGTGGGAAAGGGTGGTTTTAAGGCTGAAGGCAGCAGGAAAGCCTGCAGCCCCCAGGTCTGTAGGGCTACGCAAGCGGTTCCCAAAGAGCTTTAGAACAAGGCATAGTTTTCCCTGCTGGCTCTTTGGGCGTGGGACCAGTCTCCAGACATATGGCCATTTTTGAGCCTGGAGCAACGCCAAGTGGGACTGGGCGGTTTTGAGGCTGAAGGCAGCAGGAAAGCCTGCAGCCCCCAGGTGTGTGGGGCTACGCAAGCGGTTCCCAAAGAGCTTTAGAACAAGGCATAGTTTTCCCTGCTGGCTCTTTGGGCATGGGACCAGTCTCCAGACATATGGCCATTTTTGTGCCTGGCGCGGCGCCAAGTGGGAAAGGGTGGTTTTGAGGCTGAAGGCAGCAGGAAAGCCTGCAGCCCGCAGGTGTGTGGGGCTACGCAAGCGGTTCCCAAAGAGCTTTAGAACAAGGCATAGTTTTCCCTGCTGGCTCTTTGGGCGTGGGACCCATCACCAGACATATGGCCATTTTTGTGCCTGGCGCGGCGCCAAGTGGGAAAGGGTGGTTTTGAGGCTGAAGGCAGCAGGAAAGCCTGCAGCCCGCAGGTGTGTGGGGCTACACAAGCGGTTCCCAAAGAGCTTTAGTAGAAGGCATAGTTTTCCCTGCTGGCTCTTTGGGCGTGGGACCAATCTCCAGACATATGGCCATTTTTGTGCCTGGAGCGACGCCAAGTGGGAAAGGGCCGTTTTGAGGCTGAAGGCAGCAGGAAAGCCTGCAGCCCCCAGGTCTGTGGGGCTACGCAAGCGGTTCCCAAAGAGCTTTAGAACAAGGCATACTTTTCCCTGCTGGCTCTTTGGGCGTGGGACCAGTCTCCAGACATATGGCCATTTTTGTGCCTGGCGCGGCACCAAGTGGGAAAGGGTGGTTTTGAGGCTGAAGGCAGCAGGAAAGCCTGCAGCCCCCAGGTGTGTGGGGCTACGCAAGCGGTTCCCAAAGAGCTTTAGAACAAGGCATAGTTTTCCCTGCTGGCTCTTTGGGCATGGGACCTATCACCAGATATATGGCCATTTTTGTGCCTGGTGCGGTGCCAAGTGGGAAAGGGTGGTTTTGAGGCTGAAGGCAGCAGGAAAGCCTGCAGCCCCCAGGTCTGTAGGGCTACGCAAGAGGTTCCCAAAGAGCTTTAGAACAAGGCATAGTTTTCCCTGCTGGCTCTTTGGGCGTGGGACCAATCTCCAGACATATGGCCATTTTTGTGCCTGGAGCGACGCCAAGTGGGACAGGGCCGTTTTGAGGCTGAAGGCAGCAGGAAAGCCTGCAGCCCCCAGGTGTGTGGGGCTACGCAAGCGGTTCCCAAAGAGCTTTAGAACAAGGCATAGTTTTCCCTGCTGGCTCTTTGGGCGTGGGACCAGTCTCCAGACATATGGCCATTTTTGTGCCTGGTGCGGCGCCAAGTGGGAAAGGGTGGTTTTGAGGCTGAAGGCAGCAGGAAAGCCTGCAGCCCCCAGGTCTGTGGGGCTACGCAAGCGGTTCCCAAAGAGCTTTAGAACAAGGCATAGTTTTCCCTGCTGGCTCTTTGGGCGTGGGACCTATCACCAGATATATGGCCATTTTTGTGCCTGGCGCGGCGCCAAGTGGGAAAGGGTGGTTTTGAGGCTGAAGGCAGCAGGAAAGCCTGCAGCCCCCAGGTGTGTGGGGCCACGCAAGCGGTTCCCAAAGAGCTTTAGAACAAGGCATAGTTTTCCCTGCTGGCTCTTTGGGCGTGGGACCAGTCTCCAGACATATGGCCATTTTTGTGCCTGGCGTGGCGCCAATTGGGAAAGGGTGGTTTTGAGGCTGAAGGCAGCGGGAAAGCCTGCAGCCCCCAGGTCTGTGGGGCTACGCAAGCGGTTCCCAAAGAGCTTTACAACAAGGCATAGTTTTCCCTCCTGGCTCTTTGGGCGTGGGACCCATCTCCAGACATATGGCCATTTTTGTGCCTGGCGCGACGCCAAGTGGGAAAGGGTGGTTTTGAGGCTGAAGGCAGCAGGAAAGCCTGCAGCCCCCAGGTGTGTGGGGCTACGCAAGCGGTTCCCAAAGAGCTTTAGAACAAGGCATAGTTTTCCCTGCTGGCTCTTTGGGCGTGGTACCAGTCTCCAGACATATGGCCATTTTTGTGCCTGGCGCGGCGCCAAGTGGGAAAGGGTGGTTTTGAGGCTGAAGGCAGCGGGAAAGCCTGCAGCCCCCAGGTCTGTGGGGCTACGCAAGCGGTTCCCAAAGAGCTTTAGAAGAAGGCATAGTTTTCCCTGCTGGCTCTTTGGGCGTGGGACCAATCTCCAGACATATGGCCATTTTTGTGCCTGGCGCGGCGCCAAGTGGGAAAGGGTGGTTTTGAGGCTGAAGGCAGCAGGAAAGCCTGCAGCCCCTAGGTGTCTGGGGCTACGCAAGCGGTTCCCAAAGGGCTTTAGAACAAGGCATAGTTTTCCCTGCTGGCTCTTTGGGCGTGGGACCAGTCTCCAGACATATGGCCATTTTTGTGCCTTTCTTGGCGCCAATTGGGAAAGGGTGGTTTTAAGGCTGAAGGCAGCGGGAAAGCCTGCAGCCCCCAGGTCTGTGGGGCTACGCAAGCGGTTCCCAAAGAGCTTTAGAACAAGGCATAGTTTTCCCTGCTGGCTCTTTGGGCGTGGGACCAATCTCCAGACATATGGCCATTTTTGTGCCTGGAGCTATGCCAAGTGGGACAGGGCGGTTTTGAGGCTGAAGGCAGCAGGAAAGCCTGCAGCCCCCAGGTGTGTGGGGCTACGCAAGCGGTTCCCAAAGAGCTTTAGAACAAGGCATAGTTTTCCCTGCTGGCTCTTTGGGCGTGGGACCAGTCTCCAGACATATGGCCATGTTTGGGCCTGGCGCGGCGCCAAGTGGGAAAGGGTGGTTTTGAGGCTGAAGGCAGCAGGAAAGCCTGCAGCCCCCAGGTGTGTGGGGCCACGCAAGCGGTTCCCAAAGAGCTTTAGAACAAGGCATAGTTTTCCCTGCTGGCTCTTTGGGCGTGGGACCAATCTCCAGACATATGGCCATTTTTGTGCCTGGCGTGGCGCCAATTGGGAAAGGGTGGTTTTGAGGCTGAAGGCAGCAGGAAAGCCTGCAGATCCCAGGTGTGTGGGGCTACGCAAGCGGTTCCCAAAGAGCTTTAGAACAAGGCATAGTTTTCCCTCCTGGCTCTTTGGGCGTGGGACCAATCTCCAGACATATGGCCATTTTTGTGCCTGGAGCGACGCCAAGTGGGAAAGGGTGGTTTTGAGGCTTAAGGCAGCAGGAAAGCCTGCAGCCCCCAGGTGTGTGGGGCTACGCAAGCGGTTCCCAAAGAGCTTTAGAAGAAGGCATAGTTTTCCCTGCTGGCTCTTTGGGCGTGGGACCAATCTCCAGACATATGGCCATTTTTGTGCCTGGCGCGGCGCCAAGTGGGAAAGGGTGGTTTTGAGGCTGAAGGCAGCAGGAAATCCTGCAGCCCCTAGGTGTCTGGGGCTACGCAAGCGGTTCCCAAAGAGCTTTAGAACAAGGCATAGTTTTCCCTGCTGGCTCTTTGGGCGTTGGTCCAGTCTCCAGACATATGGCCATTTTTGTGCCTTTCTTGGCGCCAATTGGGAAAGGGTGGTTTTAACGCTGAAGGCAGCGGGAAAGCCTGCAGCCCCCAGGTCTGTGGGGCTACGCAAGCGGTTCCCAAAGAGCTTTAGAACAAGGCATAGTTTTCCCTGCTGGCTCTTTGGGCGTGGGACCAATCTCCAGACATATGGCCATTTTTGTGCCTGGAGCGATGCCAAGTGGGACAGGGCGGTTTTGAGGCTGAAGGCAGCAGGAAAGCCTGCAGCCCCCAGGTGTGTGGGGCTACGCAAGCGGTTCCCAAAGAGCTTTAGAACAAGGCATAGTTTTCCCTGCTGGCTCTTTGGGCGTGGGACCAGTCTCCAGACATATGGCCATTTTTGTGCCTGGCGCGGCGCCAAGTGGGAAAGGGTGGTTTTGAGGCTGAAGGCAGCAGGAAAGCCTGCAGCCCGCAGGTGTGTGGGGCTACGCAAGCGGTTCCCAAAGAGCTTTAGAACAAGGCATAGTTTTCCCTGCTGGCTCTTTGGGCGTGGGACCAAACTCCAGACATGTGGCCATTTTTGTGCCTGGCGCAGCGCCAAGTGGGAAAGGGTGGTTTTGAGGCTGAAGGCAGCGGGAAAGCCTGCAGCCCCCAGGTCTGTAGGGCTACGCAAGCGGTTCCCAAAGAGCTTTAGAAGAAGGCATAGTTTTCCCTGCTGGCTCTTTGGGCGTGGGACCCATCTCCAGACATATGGCCATTTTTGAGCCTGGAGCAACGCCAAGTGGGACAGGGCGGTTTTGAGGCTGAAGGCAGCAGGAAAGCCTGCAGCCCGCAGGTGTGTGGGGCTACGCAAGCGGTTCCCAAAGAGCTTTAGAACAAGGCATAGTTTTCCCTGCTGGCTCTTTGGGCGTGGGACCCATCACCAGACATATGGCCATGTTTGTGCCTGGCGCGGCGCCAAGTGGGAAAGGGTGGTTTTGAGGCTGAAGGCAGCAGGAAAGCCTGCAGCCCGCAGGTGTGTGGGGCTACGCAAGCGGTTCCCAAAGAGCTTTAGTAGAAGGCAGAGTTTTCCCTGCTGGCTCTTTGGGCGTGGGACCAATCTCCAGACATATGGCCATTTTTGTGCCTGGAGCGACGCCAAGTGGGACAGGGCCGTTTTGAGGCTGAAGGCAGCAGGAAAGCCTGCAGCCCCCAGGTCTGTGGGGCTACGCAAGCGGTTCCCAAAGAGCTTTAGAACAAGGCATAGTTTTCCCTGCTGGCTCTTTGGGCATGGGACCTATCACCAGATATATGGCCATTTTTGTGCCTGGCGCGGCGCCAAGTGGGAAAGGGTGGTTTTGAGGCTGAAGGCAGCAGGAAAGCCTGCAGCCCCCAGGTCTGTGGGGCTACGCAAGCGGTTCCCAAAGAGCTTTAGAACAAGGCATAGTTTTCCCTGCTGGCTCTTTGGGCGTGGGACCAATCTCCAGACATATGGCCATTTTTGTGCCTGGCGCGGCGCCAAGTGGGACAGGGCCGTTTTGAGGCTGAAGGCAGCAGGAAAGCCTGCAGCCCCCAGGTGTGTGGGGCTACGCAAGCGGTTCCCAAAGAGCTTTAGAACAAGGCATAGTTTTCCCTGCTGGCTCTTTGGGCGTGGGACCAGTCTCCAGACATATGGCCATTTTTGAGCCTGGAGCAACGCCAAGTGGGACAGGGTGGTTTTGAGGCTGAAGGCAGCAGGAAAGCCTGCAGCCCCCAGGTCTGTGGGGCTACGCAAGCGGTTCCCAAAGAGCTTTACAACAAGGCATAGTTTTCCCTGCTGGCTCTTTGGGCGTGGGACCAGTCTCCAGACATATGGCCATGTTTGGGCCTGGCGCGGCGCCAAGTGGGAAAGGGTGGTTTTGAGGCTGAAGGCAGCAGGAAAGCCTGCAGCCCGCAGGTGTGTGGGGCTACGCAAGCGGTTCCCAAAGAGCTTTAGAACAAGGCATAGTTTTCCCTGCTGGCTCTTTGGGCGTGGGACCAGTCTCCAGACATATGGCCATTTTTGTGCCTGGCGCGGCGCCAAGTGGGACAGGGCGATTTTGAGGCTGAAGGCAGCAGGAAAGCCTGCAGCCCGCAGGTCTGTGGGGCTACGCAAGCGGTTCCCAAAGAGCTTTAGAACAAGGCATAGGTTTCCCTGCTGGCTCTTTGGGCGTGGGACCAGTCTCCAGACATATGGCCATTTTTGTGCCTGGCACAGCGCCAAGTGGGAAAGGGTGGTTTTGAGGCTGAAGGCAGCAGGAAAGCCTGCAGCCCCCAGGTGTGTGGGGCTACACAAGCGGTTCCCAAAGAGCTTTAGAACAAGGCATAGTTTTCCCTGCTGGCTCTTTGGGCGTGGGACCAATCTCCAGACATATGGCCATTTTTGTGCCTGGAGCGACGCCAAGTGGGACAGGGCCGTTTTGAGGCTGAAGGCAGCAGGAAAGCCTGCAGCCCGCAGGTGTGTGGGGCTACGCAAGCGGTTCCCAAAGAGCTTTAGAACAAGGCATAGTTTTCCCTGCTGGCTCTTTGGGCGTGGGACCCATCACCAGACATATGGCCATTTTTGTGCCTGGCGCGGCGCCAAGTGGGAAAGGGTGGTTTTGAGGCTGAAGGCAGCAGGAAAGCCTGCAGCCCGCAGGTGTGTGGGGCTACACAAGCGGTTCCCAAAGAGCTTTAGTAGAAGGCATAGTTTTCCCTGCTGGCTCTTTGGGCGTGGGACCAATCTCCAGACATATGGCCATTTTTGTGCCTGGAGCGACGCCAAGTGGGACAGGGCGATTTTGAGGCTGAAGGCAGCAGGAAAGCCTGCAGCCCCCAGGTCTGTGGGGCTACGCAAGCGGTTCCCAAAGAGCTTTAGAACAAGGCATAGTTTTCCCTGCTGGCTCTTTGGGCATGGGACCTATCACCAGATATATGGCCATTTTTGTGCCTGGCGCGGTGCCAAGTGGGAAAGGGTGGTTTTGAGGCTGAAGGCAGCAGGAAAGCCTGCAGCCCCCAGGTCTGTGGGGCTACGCAAGCGGTTCCCAAAGAGCTTTAGAACAAGGCATAGTTTTCCCTGCTGGCTCTTTGGGCGTGGGACCAGTCTCCAGACATATGGCCATTTTTGTGCCTGGCGCGGCGCCAAGTGGGACAGGGCGATTTTGAGGCTGAAGGCAGCAGGAAAGCCTGCAGCCCGCAGGTCTGTGGGGCTACGCAAGCGGTTCCCAAAGAGCTTTAGAACAAGGCATAGGTTTCCCTGCTGGCTCTTTGGGCGTGGGACCAGTCTCCAGACATATGGCCATTTTTGTGCCTGGCACAGCGCCAAGTGGGAAAGGGTGGTTTTGAGGCTGAAGGCAGCAGGAAAGCCTGCAGCCCCCAGGTGTGTGGGGCTACACAAGCGGTTCCCAAAGAGCTTTAGAACAAGGCATAGTTTTCCCTGCTGGCTCTTTGGGCGTGGGACCAATCTCCAGACATATGGCCATTTTTGTGCCTGGAGCGACGCCAAGTGGGACAGGGCCGTTTTGAGGCTGAAGGCAGCAGGAAAGCCTGCAGCCCGCAGGTGTGTGGGGCTACGCAAGCGGTTCCCAAAGAGCTTTAGAACAAGGCATAGTTTTCCCTGCTGGCTCTTTGGGCGTGGGACCCATCACCAGACATATGGCCATTTTTGTGCCTGGCGCGGCGCCAAGTGGGAAAGGGTGGTTTTGAGGCTGAAGGCAGCAGGAAAGCCTGCAGCCCGCAGGTGTGTGGGGCTACACAAGCGGTTCCCAAAGAGCTTTAGTAGAAGGCATAGTTTTCCCTGCTGGCTCTTTGGGCGTGGGACCAATCTCCAGACATATGGCCATTTTTGTGCCTGGAGCGACGCCAAGTGGGACAGGGCCGTTTTGAGGCTGAAGGCAGCAGGAAAGCCTGCAGCCCCCAGGTCTGTGGGGCTACGCAAGCGGTTCCCAAAGAGCTTTAGAACAAGGCATAGTTTTCCCTGCTGGCTCTTTGGGCATGGGACCTATCACCAGATATATGGCCATTTTTGTGCCTGGCGCGGTGCCAAGTGGGAAAGGGTGGTTTTGAGGCTGAAGGCAGCAGGAAAGCCTGCAGCCCCCAGGTCTGTAGGGCTACGCAAGAGGTTCCCAAAGAGCTTTAGAACAAGGCATAGTTTTCCCTGCTGGCTCTTTGGGCGTGGGACCAATCTCCAGACATATGGCCATTTTTGTGCCTGGCGCGGTGCCAAGTGGGACAGGGCCGTTTTGAGGCTGAAGGCAGCAGGAAAGCCTGCAGCCCGCAGGTGTGTGGGGCTACACAAGCGGTTCCCAAAGAGCTTTAGTAGAAGGCATAGTTTTCCCTGCTGGCTCTTTGGGCGTGGGACCAGTCTCCAGACATATGGCCATTTTTGTGCCTGGCGCGGCGCCAAGTGGGAAAGGGTGGTTTTGAGGCTGAAGGCAGCAGGAAAGCCTGCAGCCCCCAGGTCTGTGGGGCTACGCAAGCGGTTCCCAAAGAGCTTTAGAACAAGGCATAGTTTTCCCTGCTGGCTCTTTGGGCGTGGGACCTATCACCAGACATATGGCCATTTTTGTGCCTGGCGCGGCGCCAAGTGGGAAAGGGTGGTTTTAAGGCTGAAGGCAGCAGGAAAGCCTGCAGCCCCCAGGTCTGTGGGGCTACGGAAGCGGTTCCCAAAGAGCTTTAGAACAAGGCATAGTTTTCCCTGCTGGCTCTGTGGGCGTGGGACCCATCTCCAGACATATGGCCATTTTTGAGCCTGGAGCAACGCCAAGTGGGACAGGGTGGTTTTGAGGCTGAAGGCAGCAGGAAAGCCTGCAGCCCCCAGGTCTGTGGGGCTACGCAAGCGGTTCCCAAAGAGCTTTAGAACAAGGCATAGTTTTCCCTGCTGGCTCTTTGGGCGTGGGACCAGTCTCCAGACATATGGCCATGTTTGGGCCTGGCGCGGCGCCAAGTGGGAAAGGGTGGTTTTGAGGCTGAAGGCAGCAGGAAAGCCTGCAGCCCCCAGGTGTGTGCGGCTACGCAAGCGGTTCCCAAAGAGCTTTAGAACAAGGCATAGTTTTCCCTGCTGGCTCTTTGGGCGTGGGACCAGTCTCCAGACATATGGCCATTTTTGTGCCTGGCGCGGCGCCAAGTGGGACAGGGCGATTTTGAGGCTGAAGGCAGCAGGAAAGCCTGCAGCCCGCAGGTCTGTGGGGCTACGCAAGCGGTTCCCAAAGAGCTTTAGAACAAGGCATAGGTTTCCCTGCTGGCTCTTTGGGCGTGGGACCAGTCTCCAGACATATGGCCATTTTTGTGCCTGGCACAGCGCCAAGTGGGAAAGGGTGGTTTTGAGGCTGAAGGCAGCAGGAAAGCCTGCAGCCCCCAGGTGTGTGGGGCTACACAAGCGGTTCCCAAAGAGCTTTAGAACAAGGCATAGTTTTCCCTGCTGGCTCTTTGGGCGTGGGACCAATCTCCAGACATATGGCCATTTTTGTGCCTGGAGCGACGCCAAGTGGGACAGGGCCGTTTTGAGGCTGAAGGCAGCAGGAAAGCCTGCAGCCCGCAGGTGTGTGGGGCTACGCAAGCGGTTCCCAAAGAGCTTTAGAACAAGGCATAGTTTTCCCTGCTGGCTCTTTGGGCGTGGGACCAGTCTCCAGACATATGGCCATTTTTGTGCCTGGCGCGGCGCCAAGTGGGAAAGGGTGGTTTTAAGGCTGAAGGCAGCGGGAAAGCCTGCAGCCCCCAGGACTGTAGCGCTACGCAAGAGGTTCCCAAAGAGCTTTAGAACAAGGCATAGTTTTCCCTGCTGGCTCTTTGGGCGTGGGACCAATCTCCAGACATATGGCCATTTTTGTGCCTGGCGCGGCGCCAAGTGGGAAAGGGTGGTTTTGAGGCTGAAGGCAGCGGGAAATCCTGCAGCCCCTAGGTGTGTGGGGCTACGCAAGCGGTTCCCAAAGAGCTTTAGAACAAGGCATAGTTTTCCCTGCTGGCTCTTTGGGCGTGGGACCAGTCTCCAGACATATGGCCATTTTTGTGCCTGAAGCGACGCCAAGTGGGACAGGGCGATTTTGAGGCTGAAGGCAGCAGGAAAGCCTGTAGCCCCCAGGTGTGTGGGGCTACGCAAGCGGTTCCCAAAGAGCTTTAGAACAAGGCATAGTTTTCCCTGCTGGCTCTTTGGGCGTGGGACCAGTCTCTGGACATATGGCCATTTTTGTGCCTGGCGCAGCGCCAAGTGGGAAAGGGTGGTTTTGAGGATGAAGGCAGCAGGAAAGCCTGCAGCCCCCAGGTGTGTGGGGCTACGCAAGCGGTTCCCAAAGAGCTTTAGAAGAAGGCATAGTTTTCCCTGCTGGCTCTTTGGGCGTGGGACCAATCTCCAGACATATGGCCATTTTTGTGCCTGGCGTGGCGCCAAGTGGGAAAGGGTGGTTTTGAGGCTGAAGGCAGCAGGAAATCCTGCAGCCCCTAGGTGTGTGGGGCTACGCAAGTGGTTCCCAAAGAGCTTTAGAACAAGGCATAGTTTTTCCTGCTGGCTCTTTGGCCGTGGGACCAGTCTCCAGACATATGGCCATTTTTGTGCCTGGCGCAGCACCAAGTGGGAAAGGGTGGTTTTGAGGCTGAAGGCAGCAGGAAAGCCTGCAGCCCCCAGGTGTGTGGGGCTACGCAAGCGTTTCCCAAAGAGCTTTAGAACAAGGCATAGTTTTCCCTGCTGGCTCTTTGGGCGTGGGACCAGTCTCCAGACATATGGCCATTTTTGTGCCTGGCGCAGCGCCAAGTGGGAAAGGGTGGTTTTGAGGCTGAAGGCAGCAGGAAAGCCTGCAGCCCCCAGGTGTGTGGGGCTACGCAAGCGGTTCCCAAAGAGCTTTAGAACAAGGCATAGTTTTCCCTGCTGGCTCTTTGGCCGTGGGACCAATCTCCAGACATATGGCCATTTTTGTGCCTGGCACGGCGCCAAGTGGGAAAGGGTGGTTTTGAGGCTGAAGGCAGCAGGAAAGCCTGCAGCCCCCAGGTCTGTGGGGCTACGCAAGCGGTTCCCAAAGAGCTTTAGAACAAGGCATAGTTTTCCCTCCTGGCTCTTTGGGCGTGGGACCAGTCTCCAGACATATGGCCATTTTTGTGCCTGGCGCGGCGCCAAGTGGGAAAGGGTGGTTTTGAGGCTGAAGGCAGCAGGAAAGCCTGCAGCCCCCAGGTCTGTGGGGCTACGCAAGCGGTTCCCAAAGAGCTTTAGAACAAGGCATAGTTTTCCCTGCTGGCTCTTTGGGCGTGGGACCAGTCTCCAGACATATGGCCATTTTTGTGCCTGAAGCGACGCCAAGTGGGACAGGGCGATTTTGAGGCTGAAGGCAGCAGGAAAGCCTGTAGCCCCCAGGTGTGTGGGGCTACGCAAGCGGTTCCCAAAGAGCTTTAGAAGAAGGCATAGTTTTCCCTGCTGGCTCTTTGGGCGTGGGACCAGTCTCCAGACATATGGCCATTTTTGTGCCTGGCGCAGCGCCAAGTGGGAAAGGGTGGTTTTGAGGCTGAAGGCAGCAGGAAAGCCTGCAGCCCCCAGGTGTGTGGGGCTACGCAAGCGGTTCCCAAAGAGCTTTAGAAGAAGGCATAGTTTTCCCTGCTGGCTCTTTGGGCGTGGGACCAATCTCCAGACATATGGCCATTTTTGTGCCTGGCGCAGCGCCAAGTGGGAAAGGGTGGTTTTGAGGCTGAAGGCAGCAGGAAATCCTGCAGCCCCTAGGTGTGTGGGGCTACGCAAGCGGTTCCCAAAGAGCTTTAGAACAAGGCATAGTTTTCCCTGCTGGCTCTTTGGGCGTGGGACTAGTCTCCAGACATATGGCCATTTTTGTGCCTGGCGCGGCGCCAAGTGGGAAAGGGTGGTTTTGAGGCTGAAGGCAGCAGGAAAGCCTGCAGCCCGCAGGTGTGTGGGGCTACGCAAGCGGTTCCCAAAGAGCTTTAGAACAAGGCATAGTTTTCCCTGCTGGCTCTTTGGGCGTGGGACCAATCTCCAGACATATGGCCATTTTTGTGCCTGGAGCGACGCCAAGTGGGAAAGGGCGATTTTGAGGCTGAAGGCAGCAGGAAAGCCTGCATCCCGCAGGTGTGTGGGGCTACGCAAGCGGTTCCCAAAGAGCTTTAGAACAAGGCATAGTTTTCCCTGCTGGCTCTTTGGGCGTGGGACCAGTCTCCAGACATATGGCCATTTTTGTGCCTGGCGCAGCGCCAAGTGGGAAAGGGTGGTTTTGAGGCTGAAGGCAGCAGGAAAGCCTGCAGCCCCCAGGTCTGTGGGGCTACGCAAGCGGTTCCCAAAGAGCTTTAGAACAAGGCATAGTTTTCCCTGCTGGCTCTTTGGGCGTGGGACCAATCTCCAGACATATGGCCATTTCTGTGCCTGGCGCAGCGCCAAGTGGGACAGGGTGGTTTTGAGGCTGAAGGCAGCAGGAAAGCCTGCAGCCCCCAGGTCTGTGGGGCTACGCAAGGGGTTCCCAAAGAGCTTTAGAACAAGGCATAGTTTTCCCTGCTGGCTCTTTGGGCGTGGGACCAATCTCCAGACATATGGCCATTTTTGTGCCTGGCGTGGCGCCAAGTGGGAAAGGGTGGTTTTGAGGCTGAAGGCAGCAGGAAAGCCTGCAGCCCGCAGGTGTGTGGGGCTACGCAAGCGGTTCCCAAAGAGCTTTAGAACAAGGCATAGTTTTCCCTGCTGGCTCTTTGGGCATGGGACCTATCACCAGATATATGGCCATTTTTGTGCCTGAAGCGACGCCAAGTGGGAAAGGGCGATTTTGAGGCTGAAGGCAGCAGGAAAGCCTGCAGCCCCCAGGTGTGTGGGGCTACGCAAGCGGTTCCCAAAGAGCTTTAGAACAAGGCATAGTTTTCCCTGCTGGCTCTTTGGCCGTGGGACCAATCTCCAGACATATGGCCATTTTTGTGCCTGGCGCGGCGCCAAGTGGGAAAGGGTGGTTTTGAGGCTGAAGGCAGCAGGAAAGCCTGCAGCCCCCAGGTGTGTGGGGCTACGCAAGCGGTTCCCAAAGAGCTTTAGAACAAGGCATAGTTTTCCCTGCTGGCTCTTTGGGCGTGGGACCAAACTCCAGACATATGGCCATTTTTGTGCCTGGCGTGGCACCAAGTGGGAAAGGGTGGTTTTGAGGTTGAAGGCAGGAGGAAAGCCTGCAGCCTCCAGGTCTGTGGGGCTACGCAAGCAGTTCCCAAAGAGCTTTAGAACAAGGCATAGTTTTCCCTGCTGGCTCTTTGGGCGTGGGACCAATCTACAGACATATGGCCATTTTTGTGCCTGGCGCGGCGCCAAGTGGGAAAGGGTGGTTTTGAGGCTGAAGGCAGCAGGAAAGCCTGCAGCCCCCAGGTCTGTGGGACTACGCAAGCGGTTCCCAAAGAGCTTTAGAACAAGGCATATTTTTCCCTGCTGGCTCTTTGGGCGTGGGACCAATCTCCAGACATATGGCCATTTTTGTGCCTGGAGCGACGCCAAGTGGGACAGGGCGATTTTGAGGCTGAAGGCAGCAGGAAAGCCTGCAGCCCCCAGGTGTGTGGGGCTACTCAAGCGGTTCCCAAAGAGCTTTAGAAAAAGGCATAGTTTTCCCTGCTGGCTCTTTGGGCGTGGGACCAGTCTCCAGACATATGGCCATTTTTGTGCCTGGCGCGGCACCAAGTGGGAAAGGGTGATTTTGAGGCTGAAGGCAGCTGGAAAGCCTGCAGCCCCCAGGTCTGTGGGGCTACGCAAGCGGTTCCCAAAGAGCTTTAGAACAAGGCATAGTTTTCCCTGCTGGCTCTGTGGGCGTGGGACCAGTCTCCAGACATATGGCCATTTTTGTGCCTGAAGCGACGCCAAGTGGGACAGGGCGATTTTGAGGCTGAAGGCAGCAGGAAAGCCTGCAGCCCCCAGGTGTGTGGGGCTACGCAAGCGGTTCCCAAAGAGCTTTAGAACAAGGCATAGTTTTCCCTGCTGGCTCTGTGGGCGTGGGACCAGTCTCCAGACATATGGCCATTTTTGTGCCTGGCGCAGCGCCAAGTGGGAAAGGGTGGTTTTGAGGCTGAATGCAGCAGGAAAGCCTGCTGCCCCCAGGTGTGTGGGGCTACGCAAGCAGTTCCCAAAGAGCTTTAGAACAAGGCATAGTTTTCCCTGCTGGCTCTTTGGGCGTGGGACCAATCTCCAGACATATGGCCATTTTTGTGCCTGGAGCGACGCCAAGTGGGAAAGGGTGTTTTTGAGGCTGAAGGCAGCAGGAAAGCCTGCAGCCCCCAGGTGTGTGGGGCTACGCAAGCGGTTCCCAAAGAGCTTTAGAACAAGGCATAGTTTTCCCTGCTGGCTCTTTGGGCGTGGGACCAGTCTCCAGACATATGGCCATTTTTGTGCCTGGCACGGCGCCAAGCGGGAAAGGGCGATTTTGAGGCTGAAGGCAGCAGGAAAGCCTGCAGCCCGCAGGTGTGTGGGGCTACGCAAGCGGTTCCCAAAGAGCTTTAGAACAAGGCATAGTTTTCCCTGCTGGCTCTTTGGGCGTGGGACCAGTCTCCAGACATATGGCCATTTTTGTGCCTGGCGCGGCGCCAAGTGGGAAAGGGTGGTTTTAAGGCTGAAGGCAGCTGGAAAGCCTGCAGCCCCCAGGTCTGTAGGGCTACGCAAGCGGTTCCCAAAGAGCTTTAGAACAAGGCATAGTTTTCCCTGCTGGCTCTTTGGGCGTGGGACCCATCTCCAGACATATGGCCATTTTTGTGCCTGGCGCGGCGCCAAGTGGGAAAGGGTGGTTTTGAGGCTGAAGGCAGCAGGAAAGCCTGCAGCCCCCAGGTGTGTGGGGCTACGCAAGCGGTTCCCAAAGAGCTTTAGAACAAGGCATAGTTTTCCCTGCTGGCTCTTTGGGCGTGGGACCCATCACCAGACATATGGCCATTTTTGTGCCTGGCGCGGCGCCAAGTGGGAAAGGGTGGTTTTGAGGCTGAAGGCAGCGGGAAAGCCTGCAGCCGCCAGGTGTGTGGGGCTACACAAGCGGTTCCCAAAGAGCTTTAGAACAAGGCATAGTTTTCCCTCCTGGCTCTTTGGGCGTGGGACCAATCTCCAGACATATGGCCATTTTTGTGCCTGGAGCGACGCCAAGTGGGACAGGGCCGTTTTGAGGCTGAAGGCAGCAGGAAAGCCTGCAGCCCCCAGGTGTGTGGGGCTACGCAAGCGGTTCCCAAAGAGCTTTAGAACAAGGCATAGTTTTCCCTGCTGGCTCTTTGGGCATGGGACCAGTCTCCAGACATATGGCCATTTTTGTGCCTGGCGCGGCGCCAAGTGGGAAAGGGTGGTTTTGAGGCTGAAGGCAGCGGGAAAGCCTGCAGCCCCCAGGTGTGTGGGGCTACTCAAGCGGTTCCCAAAGAGCTTTAGAACAAGGCATAGTTTTCCCTGCTGGCTCTTTGGGCGTGGTACCAGTCTCCAGACATATGGCCATTTTTGTGCCTGGCACGGCGCCAAGTGGGAAAGGGTGGTTTAAGGCTGAAGGCAGCGGGAAAGCCTGCAGCCCCCAGGTCTGTGGGGCTACGCAAGCGGTTCCCAAAGAGCTTTAGAACAAGGCATAGTTTTCCCTGCTGGCTCTTTGGGCGTGGGACCAATCTCCAGACATATGGCCATTTTTGTGCCTGGAGCGACGCCAAGTGGGACAGGGCCGTTTTGAGGCTGAAGGCAGCAGGAAAGCCTGCAGCCCCCAGGTGTGTGGGGCTACGCAAGCGGTTCCCAAAGAGCTTTAGAACAAGGCATAGTTTTCCCTGCGGGCTCTTTGGGCGTGGGACCAGTCTCCAGACATATGGCCATTTTTGTGCCTGGCGCGGCGCCAAGTGGGAAAGGGTGGTTTTGAGGCTGAAGGCAGCAGGAAAGCCTGCAGCCCCCAGGTGTGTGGGGCTACGCAAGCGGTTCCCAAAGAGCTTTAGAACAAGGCATATTTTTCCCTGCTGGCTCTTTGGGCGTGGGACCAGTCTCCAGACATATGGCCATTTTTGTGCCTGGCACGGCGCCAAGTGGGAAAGGGTGGTTTTGAGGCTGAAGGCAGCAGGAAAGCCTGCAGGCCCCAGGTGTGTGGGGCTACACAAGCGGTTCCCAAAGAGCTTTAGTAGAAGGCATAGTTTTCCCTGCTGGCTCTTTGGGCGTGGGACCAATCTCCAGACATATGGCCATTTTTGTGCCTGGCACGGCGCCAAGTGGGACAGGGCCGTTTTGAGGCTGAAGGCAGCAGGAAAGCCTGCAGCCCCCAGGTCTGTAGCGCTACGCAAGAGGTTCCCAAAGAGCTTTAGAACAAGGCATAGTTTTCCCTGCTGGCTCTTTGGGCGTGGGACCAATCTCCAGACATATGGCCAGTTTTGAGCCTGGAGCAACGCCAAGTGGGACAGGGCGGTTTTGAGGCTGAAGGCAGCAGGAAAGCCTGCAGCCCCCAGGTGTGTGGGGCTACGCAAGTGGTTCCCAAAGAGCTTTAGAAGAAGGCATAGTTTTCCCTGCTGGCTCTTTGGGCGTGGGACCAGTCTCCAGACATATGGCCATTTTTGGGCCTGGCGCGGCGCCAAGTGGGAAAGGGTGGTTTTGAGGCTGAAGGCAGCAGGAAAGCCTGCAGCCCCCAGGTGTGTGGGGCTACGCAAGCGGTTCCCAAAGAGCTTTAGAACAAGGCATAGTTTTCCCTGCTGGCTCTTTGGGCGTGGGACCAGTCTCCAGACATATGGCCATTTTTGTGCCTGGCGCGGCGCCAAGTGGGAAAGGGTGGTTTTCAGTCTGAAGGCAGCAGGAAAGCCTGCAGCCCCCAGGTGTGTGGGGCTACGCAAGCGGTTCCCAAAGAGCTTTAGAACAAGGCATAGTTTTCCCTGCTGGCTCTTTGGGCGTGGGACCTATCACCAGATATATGGCCATTTTTGTGCCTGGCGCGGCGCCAAGTGGGAAAGGGTGGTTTTGAGGCTGAAGGCAGCGGGTAAGCCTGCAGCCCCCAGGTCTGTAGGGCTACGCAAGAGGTTCCCAAAGAGCTTTAGAACAAGGCATAGTTTTCCCTGCTGGCTCTGTGGGCGTGGGACCAATCTCCAGACATATGGCCATTTTTGTGCCTGGAGCGACGCCAAGTGGGACAGGGCCGTTTTGAGGCTGAAGGCAGCAGGAAAGCCTGCAGCCCGCAGGTGTGTGGGGCTACGCAAGCGGTTCCCAAAGAGCTTTAGAACAAGGCATAGTTTTCCCTGCTGGCTCTTTGGGCGTGGGACCAGTCTCCAGACATATGGCCATTTTTGTGCCTGGCGCGGCGCCAAGTGGGAAAGGGTGGTTTTGAGGCTGAAGGCAGCAGGAAAGCCTGCAGCCCGCAGGTTTGTGGGGCTACTCAAGCGGTTCCCAAAGAGCTTTAGAACAAGGCATAGTTTTCCCTGCTGGCTCTTTGGGCGTGGGACCCATCACCAGACATATGGCCATTTTTGTGCCTGGCGCGGCGCCAAGTGGGAAAGGGTGGTTTTGAGGCTGAAGGCAGCGGGAAAGCCTGCAGCCCCCAGGTGTGTGGGGCTACACAAGCGGTTCCCAAAGAGCTTTAGAACAAGGCATAGTTTTCCCTGCTGGCTCTTTGGGCGTGGTACCAGTCTCCAGACATATGGCCATTTTTGTGCCTGGAGCGACGCCAAGTGGGACAGGGCCGTTTTGAGGCTGAAGGCAGCAGGAAAGCCTGCAGCCCGCAGGTGTGTGGGGCTACGCAAGCGGTTCCCAAAGAGCTTTAGAACAAGGCATAGTTTTCCCTGCTGGCTCTTTGGGCGTGGGACCAGTCTCCAGACATATGGCCATTTTTGTGCCTGGCGTGGCGCCAAGTGGGAAAGGGTGGTTTTGAGGCTGAAGGCAGCGGGTAAGCCTGCAGCCCCCAGGTCTGTAGGGCTACGCAAGAGGTTCCCAAAGAGCTTTAGAACAAGGCATAGTTTTCCCTGCTGGCTCTGTGGGCGTGGGACCAATCTCCAGACATATGGCCATTTTTGTGCCTGGAGCGACGCCAAGTGGGACAGGGCCGTTTTGAGGCTGAAGGCAGCAGGAAAGCCTGCAGCCCCCAGGTGTGTGGGGCTATGCAAGCGGTTCCCAAAGAGCTTTAGAACAAGGCATAGTTTTCCCTGCTGGCTCTTTGGGCGTGGGACCAGTCTCCAGACATATGGCCATTTTTGTGCCTGGCGCGGCACCAAGTGGGAAAGGGTGGTTTTGAGGCTGAAGGCAGCGGGAAAGCCTGCAGCCCCCAGGTCTGTGGGGCTACTCAAGCGGTTCCTAAAGAGCTTTAGAACAAGGCGTAGTTTTCCCTGCTGGCTCTTTGGGCGTGGGACCCATCACCAGACATATGGCCATTTTTGTGCCTGGCGCGGCGCCAAGTGGGAAAGGGTGGTTTTCAGTCTGAAGGCAGCAGGAAAGCCTGCAGCCCCCAGGTGTGTGGGGCTACGCAAGCGGTTCCCAAAGAGCTTTAGAACAAGGCATAGTTTTCCCTGCTGGCTCTTTGGGCGTGGGACCTATCACCAGATATATGGCCATTTTTGTGCCTGGCGCGGCGCCAAGTGGGAAAGGGTGGTTTTGAGGCTGAAGGCAGCGGGTAAGCCTGCAGCCCCCAGGTCTGTAGGGCTACGCAAGAGGTTCCCAAAGAGCTTTAGAACAAGGCATAGTTTTCCCTGCTGGCTCTGTGGGCGTGGGACCAATCTCCAGACATATGGCCATTTTTGTGCCTGGAGCGACGCCAAGTGGGACAGGGCCGTTTTGAGGCTGAAGGCAGCAGGAAAGCCTGCAGCCCGCAGGTGTGTGGGGCTACGCAAGCGGTTCCCAAAGAGCTTTAGAACAAGGCATAGTTTTCCCTGCTGGCTCTTTGGGCGTGGGACCAGTCTCCAGACATATGGCCATTTTTGTGCCTGGCGCGGCGCCAAGTGGGAAAGGGTGGTTTTGAGGCTGAAGGCAGCAGGAAAGCCTGCAGCCCGCAGGTTTGTGGGGCTACTCAAGCGGTTCCCAAAGAGCTTTAGAACAAGGCATAGTTTTCCCTGCTGGCTCTTTGGGCGTGGGACCCATCACCAGACATATGGCCATTTTTGTGCCTGGCGCGGCGCCAAGTGGGAAAGGGTGGTTTTGAGGCTGAAGGCAGCGGGAAAGCCTGCAGCCCCCAGGTGTGTGGGGCTACACAAGCGGTTCCCAAAGAGCTTTAGAACAAGGCATAGTTTTCCCTGCTGGCTCTTTGGGCGTGGTACCAGTCTCCAGACATATGGCCATTTTTGTGCCTGGAGCGACGCCAAGTGGGACAGGGCCGTTTTGAGGCTGAAGGCAGCAGGAAAGCCTGCAGCCCGCAGGTGTGTGGGGCTACGCAAGCGGTTCCCAAAGAGCTTTAGAACAAGGCATAGTTTTCCCTGCTGGCTCTTTGGGCGTGGGACCAGTCTCCAGACATATGGCCATTTTTGTGCCTGGCGTGGCGCCAAGTGGGAAAGGGTGGTTTTGAGGCTGAAGGCAGCGGGTAAGCCTGCAGCCCCCAGGTCTGTAGGGCTACGCAAGAGGTTCCCAAAGAGCTTTAGAACAAGGCATAGTTTTCCCTGCTGGCTCTGTGGGCGTGGGACCAATCTCCAGACATATGGCCATTTTTGTGCCTGGAGCGACGCCAAGTGGGACAGGGCCGTTTTGAGGCTGAAGGCAGCAGGAAAGCCTGCAGCCCCCAGGTGTGTGGGGCTATGCAAGCGGTTCCCAAAGAGCTTTAGAACAAGGCATAGTTTTCCCTGCTGGCTCTTTGGGCGTGGGACCAGTCTCCAGACATATGGCCATTTTTGTGCCTGGCGCGGCACCAAGTGGGAAAGGGTGGTTTTGAGGCTGAAGGCAGCGGGAAAGCCTGCAGCCCCCAGGTCTGTGGGGCTACTCAAGCGGTTCCTAAAGAGCTTTAGAACAAGGCGTAGTTTTCCCTGCTGGCTCTTTGGGCGTGGGACCCATCACCAGACATATGGCCATTTTTGTGCCTGGCGCGGCGCCAAGTGGGAAAGGGTGGTTTTGAGGCTGAAGGCAGCAGGAAAGCCTGCAGCCCCCAGGTGTGTGGGGCTACACAAGCGGTTCCCAAAGAGCTTTAGAACAAGGCATAGTTTTCCCTGCTGGCTCTTTGGGCGTGGTACCAATCTCCAGACATATGGCCATTTTTGTGCCTGGAGCGACGCCAAGTGGGACAGGGCCGTTTTGAGGCTGAAGGCAGCAGGAAAGCCTGCAGCCCCCAGGTGTGTGGGGCTACGCAAGCGGTTCCCAAAGAGCTTTAGAACAAGGCATAGTTTTCCCTGCTGGCTCTTTGGGCGTGGGACCTATCACCAGATATATGGCCATTTTTGTGCCTGGCGCGGCGCCAAGTGGGAAAGGGTGGTTTTGAGGCTGAAGGCAGCGGGTAAGCCTGCAGCCCCCAGGTCTGTAGGGCTACGCAAGCGGTTCCCAAAGAGCTTTAGAACAAGGCATAGTTTTCCCTGCTGGCTCTGTGGGCGTGGGACCAATCTCCAGACATATGGCCATTTTTGTGCCTGGAGCGACGCCAAGTGGGACAGGGCCGTTTTGAGGCTGAAGGCAGCAGGAAAGCCTGCAGCCCCCAGGTCTGTGGGGCTATGCAAGCGGTTCCCAAAGAGCTTTAGAACAAGGCATAGTTTTCCCTGCTGGCTCTTTGGGCGTGGGACCAGTCTCCAGACATATGGCCATTTTTGTGCCTGGTGCGGCGCCAAGTGGGAAAGGGTGGTTTTGAGGCTGAAGGCAGCGGGAAAGCCTGCAGCCCCCAGGTGTGTGGGGCTACGCAAGCGGTTCCCAAAGAGCTTTAGAACAAGGCATAGTTTTCCCTGCTGGCTCTTTGGGCGTGGGACCAATCTCCAGACATATGGCCATTTTTGTGCCTGGAGCGACGCCAAGTGGGACAGGGTCGTTTTGAGGCTGAAGGCAGCAGGAAAGCCTGCAGCCCCCAGGTGTGTGGGGCTACGCAAGCGGTTCCCAAAGAGCTTTAGAACAAGGCATAGTTTTCCCTGCTGGCTCTTTGGGCGTGGGGCCAGTCTCCAGACATATGGCCATTTTTGTGCCTGGCGCGGCGCCAAGTGGGAAAGGGTGGTTTTGAGGCTGAAGGCAGCAGGAAAGCCTGCAGCCCGCAGGTGTGTGGGGCTACTCAAGCGGTTCCCAAAGAGCTTTAGAACAAGGCATAGTTTTCCCTGCTGGCTCTTTGGGCGTGGGACCCATCACCAGACATATGGCCATTTTTGTGCCTGGCGCGGCGCCAAGTGGGAAAGGGTGGTTTTGAGGCTGAAGGCAGCGGGTAAGCCTGCAGCCCCCAGGTGTGTGGGGCTACGCAAGCGGTTCCCAAAGAGCTTTAGAACAAGGCATAGTTTTCCCTGCTGGCTCTTTGGGCATGGGACCAATCTCCAGACATATGGCCATTTTTGTGCCTGGAGCGACGCCAAGTGGGACAGGGCCGTTTTGAGGCTGAAGGCAGCAGGAAAGCCTGCAGGCCCCAGGTCTGTGGGGCTACGCAAGCGGTTCCCAAAGAGCTTTAGAACAAGGCATAGTTTTCCCTGCTGGCTCTTTGGGCGTGGGACCTATCACCAGATATATGGCCATTTTTGTGCCTGGCGCGGCACCAAGTGGGAAAGGGTGGTTTTGAGGCTGAAGGCAGCGGGTAAGCCTGCAGCCCCCAGGTGTGTGGGGCTACGCAAGCGGTTCCCAAAGAGCTTTAGAACAAGGCATAGTTTTCCCTGCTGGCTCTTTGGGCGTGGGACCAATCTCCAGACATATGGCCATTTTTGTGCCTGGAGCGACGCCAAGTGGGACAGGGCGGTTTTGAGGCTGAAGGCAGCAGGAAAGCCTGCAGCCCCCAGGTGTGTGGGGCCACGCAAGCGGTTCCCAAAGAGCTTTAGAACAAGGCATAGTTTTCCCTGCTGGCTCTTTGGGCGTGGGGCCAGTCTCCAGACATATGGCCATTTTTGTGCCTGGCACGGCGCCAAGTGGGAAAGGGTGGTTTTAAGGCTGAAGGCAGCGGGAAATCCTGCAGCCCCTAGGTGTCTGGGGCTACGCAAGAGGTTCCCAAAGAGCTTTAGAACAAGGCATAGTTTTCCCTGCTGGCTCTTTGGGCGTGGGACCAGTCTCCAGACATATGGCCTTTTTCGTGCCTGGAGCGACGCCAAGTGGGACAGGGCCGTTTTGAGGCTGAAGGCAGCAGGATGCTGATCACTGATGTCTAGTGATCTAGACAAATTAAAACATCCTCTACAGTCCTCTCTATCAGCATTGGGAAATCACCAATGGCTTTTATCGAATATATTGCCTCAGTGGGAGGAAACAGGTGAAAAAGACCATCAGCTGATCACAAATGCACTTGGTACAACCCAAAACAATGTTTCCTTGGCCCTTAGTTGTATCCAAGCCCAACTGTGGATGCAATCTATGACAGCCGCAATTATAAGGGAAGGTGAAGAAGGCACCTTGCCCACTGAAATTCGAAAAGTAATATGGGATAATGCAATTGAGTTTGAGAGAAAATTTCAATCCTGGTGGTATCTGGTTAATTTCACCTATGATCCCACTGAGAGCAAAGCCACAGCTTTTGTCTTAACGATACACAATGCCTCAGTATACACCATATACCCAATCATCGCACTGGGGTTGAATCACCATGGAGCTATACTCCATCCGGTAGAGCATAGAGTGTGGGCACAACAAAACGAGAATAAATGGCAAACTGTTGATGTTGAAGCATGCATTTCACGAGATCAACAAGGATTCATTTGTGAGAGTAATACTCTCAAGGCACAAGACATTTGTCTTGACACCAACCAGAATGTTTGTCATTTTGAGATACAACCTGATGAAACCCCAGAAACTGTGCTTGTATATATTGGGAAAGGGTGTGTTTGCATGAGGTCTCCCTGTACTTTTGTATTCGTAGATGACATAGCAGTAGATATAAGTAATAACTCAAATCTTTGTGTTTGTAACTTTACTAACATCATTGGATGTGACTTCAGTTATTCAGCTCCTGTTACGTCTTTTCAATTGCTACAATCTAATTACACATTGATTCGAGATTTGCTGCCTACCCCTATCGGAATGAATCTCTCACTAGTGAGGAAGTTGCTACAACACGATGAATTGAAGCGATTGTTGAAAGAGGCCCAAGAAAATGGACAAAGAACTCTGATTACTGTCCATCATGATGTTGAAGAAATACACCATGTACTGGAAAGGGTCAAGAGAGACGGTGGACATGAATGGTGGGACACCCTCTTTGGCTGGTCACCGACAGCTACAGGACTTTTTAACAAGATGCTCCATCCTGTTGTTGTTCTACTAGTACTCACTGTATTGTGCTTTGCTTTGACAATTGTTTTGCATGTTAGACTTTGGATTATGATGAAACGCTTAACTCGCTTAATCACCCCACAAGAAGTATTTGCACTTGATATCCCTCGCCATAAGAGGACATGTGATATTCCCCATCAGTATTGATTATCGTGGAGCTTGAGTGACTGTAGTCACAGGGTGGATTATGTGGAATAATTACTAAATTGGCCAAGAATACAAAAATACAGCATTGTTCACACATTAAGGAAAGTCATAAAATCAAGAGGCTTCTGAGGTAGAATACAGCCACAGCTAGCACACGAAGAATGCAACATCTGTGATTCCCTGCGCGAGGTTGTTTGCGAAACTACACGAGGGATGGAACGGAACACGCTTGTTCCGTGGCCTTCCCTTGTGACGAATAGCAGATATGGGGACGAGATGGTACTACGGAACTGATAAGCGGCCTACACGCTACCCGAGCCAACCTTTCGTCAAATGTTGATGAAATGCTGTCCTTTTGTGCGAACTTTGCTCACCACAATGTACCAAAACACACCTCCATCCCGGAGGCTATCCGCCCCCGAGGTGTGAACACTCCTCCTTGAATACATTAATCATAATAAAAGTATGTATGACTAAAGTCACTCAAACTCCACTTTGAAGATAAAAAAATAATATAAAAATAGCCCAAGAGAGAGGGGATGTCAGGGAAGACACCATCGCGAAGAATTCCACCGCTGATTTCCGGGATCAGTCGACGGGCTGAGCCTTTCTTCCCCCCCATAGGGACGCCTTTGGGTAAGACTTCGATTACACCGAGCGCTTTCTCGGGGACTTAGAAATTTCTCTAGAGAATCTCTACCCTACGTTTATAGCCAGGCTGTATCGTTTATAATTTTGTCGCGCGTTTGTATACTTAGCAATATCTTTATTTGCACGTGCTTTGCAGACAGTGTATTTATCACCGGCAATCCTAAAGAACCTGTATATCTGTTGTTTAAATAAACTGCACTGTTTAAGTAGCTAGTCGTTCCGCTTTCTCACTGAACGCGACCAAAACTACAGAGAGGCCGTGCTAGTTCAGGAGCACGACTAGACTGAAGGTGCAGTCCACTATTAGTGTATCCAAATCGTAGTAGTTTAATACATATTAAACGCGATTGGACTGATAGTGCTGAATTGGGCATCACTCAGAATTTAAACCTAGCCGCACCTAGCCTCCCACCTCGGTGAGGAGTGTTAGAACGCAAGGGGGTTTATCTTCTGCCAAAACCGCTTGGCCCCGTTCCACGCAACAGAATTTGGCGTAGTCGGCAGGATTGCCATGGATAAACTGCTGCAAAAATATGATTGTGCCCCTTCCCAGGCTGGGAAGGAGTGGGCCCAAAAATTTTGTAAGGATGAAGAGAAAGTGGTGGAACGTATTGAAGAGTGTCGGGTTTCACAGAAGCTCAGAGCGGGGAAAGGCAAGGGTGTGATTTGTGCTGTGTTAGGCGCCTGTTTATCTTGTGCACAACAAGAAGCTAGAGAAACCCCTGCTCCTAATCTGATTTCAGCTGTAGAATATGCAACCCTGAAATCGGAGAATGAGGTGCTGAAGTCATCATTAGCCTTGCAAAAGGAGACAGGAGAAAAATTAAGAACTCACGTCGATAAGCTTGTGAGTGAGAATGAATGTTTAGGAAACCAGAATGCTCAACTTAAAATATTATTAGAAAGGGTGACTGGGCTCTTAGATAAAATGCAGCCCTCGACCCAGGTCCAACAGATTCGTAAGTTAATGTGTTATCCAAATTCCGGAACCCAGACCGGAGATTTTTTGTCTAATAGTGAGGATGACGAAGAAGATGAGGAGGAAAGGACTTTTACTTTGAAATCCCAAGTTTTTCCTTTACGTCCTCTGGTTAAAACTGAAACTGCGGTTGATGACGATGATGAAATTCACACCACTGTGCGTACCGTTCCACGGACACCAACCGAGTTAACAAAAATAAGGGAGAAATATTCGAGGCGACCAGAAGAGTCAGCTGTTGAGTACGTGTGGCGAGTTTCTTCTGAAGGGGGGGACAGAATTATGCTGAGTGAGGAAGAAGCAGGAGACTCTTGGGGACCAGGAGTGTTTTTAACCACTATGCCTGGGGATCATAATTATTCCCTAACTGCTCGAGCAGCCTATTGGGCAGGGGGTATGGATCCGCGAGAGAGGGGGGAGCCGTTAGAGATTAGAGCTACAGGCTACTCTGATCTGTTTGCGGCTGTACGGAAAGCAGCTTGTCTGCAAGCCATGTATGACAGAGAGGAATTTCGGAAATCCCCAATGTCAGCCCCTATCGACCCCGATCGATTAGCCCCTCTCATCCGTGGTCTTCCCGATTGCCTGAAACCGTTCCTTGTTCGTACTCAAGATCGTATACGAGAGGCTCGGGGTGCTCATAGGCGGGGCCGTCGTCACTACATGCCCACCTGGAATGAATATGTACAGGAAATAGATCAATATGGGCGCCGAATGGGCTGGGCCAGCCTAACTAGTGAGAAATCCTCCGAACACCCCCGAAAGGTTCGCCAAGTCCGAACTCACACTAAAAACCCTAAATCGGAGGAAAGGTTTAAGCCTGATAAGGACCGGAATGAGTTGTGGCGTAAAGCCCTACAATTAGGGGTGCCCCGACAATTCTTGCACGGTGTCCCTACGGGAGACCTCCGTACACTAGTCCAATCTCTAACTAGAAAGAATAATGTGGCTGGGGAGAAAAGTCTAACCAGAGAATCCCCAAGTCGTGAGAAAATTGTGCCTTCTGCACCGGAACGTAACTTGATTGATTTGACAGAGTCCCAGCCAAAAAACTCCTATCCCCGGGGAGGGCAGTGAGCCACCCTGTCCGGCAGGTACTAGCAATTCAATGGCTCTCTCATAAAGACTCCGAACCCGTTATTATCATTCCTGTTGGACCCCGGAAGATATTGGTAAATTTTATTATTGATACTGGAGCCCAAATGTCTGCAATCACTAACGAAACAGCACAACTTCTAGGTATAAATCCCACCCGACGCAGAGTCAACTTCACAGGAATTGATGGTGTGGTAAAAACATGCCCCACTGCAAAAATTAACCTCTGGTTGCCGGGAGAGCAGCGAATGACTAGGGCAGAAGTGTTAGTGGGTGCCTCACATTCTAACCTCCTAGGATTTGACGTGCTGCGTGGGCGAATGTGGAAATTCCCGGATGGAACTGCGTGGAGTTTTGCAGGACGCAAAAAAGGATTAGACACAGTTAAACTGGGCCTATTAGAAACATCTATACCTTTGCCTCCCTCTAAAATTACCAACGTCCGACAGTACCCACTGCCTGCAGCTGCACTTGCAGGAGCAGACGGGGTGGTATCAGATTTAGAAAAAAGAAACATCATTCAGAGGACTCACTCGCCTTATAATTCACCGGTGTGGCCAGTAAAGAAACCAACCGGGCAATGGCGTTTCACAGTAGATTACCGAAAGTTAAACGCCAACACTGCACCCCTGACCGCTGCGGTTCCGAGTATCGCGGAAATTGTGACAATGATAAAAGGAGCTGCCCATCCTTGGATGGCTGCCTTAGATGTAAAAGACATGTTTTTTATGATTCCCCTCCTTGAGCAAGACAAAGCGCAGTTTGCATTCACGTGGAAAGGAGTCCAATATACCTTTAACCGACTTCCACAAGGATACAAACATTCCCCCACCATTGCTCATAATGCTTTAGCTAAAGCGCTATCAGAGATTCCTGTTTCACAGGGATGTACAGTATACCAATATATTGACGACATCTTAATAGGGGGGGAGAGAGCCAAGAAAGTGTACAAGACATGATGCAAAACATCCGAAAAACATTATCAGATTTGGGATTGGAAATTCCAGACTCAAAATGTCAGGGACCTGCACAGGAAGTTAAATTCCTGGGGGTCTGGTGGATTAAGGGAGCTGCTTCTGTCCCTCAGGATACCCTGAAAAAAATAGAACATGGACAGAATCCTTCCAGCACGAAGGAGTTACAGCAAGTTCTGGGAACTTTAAGTTATTGGCGTAAACACATCCCTGGCTTTTCCATCATTGCTCGCCCCCTTTATTGTTTGCTCAAAAAAGGTAAATCCTGGGAGTGGACTGAACAACATACTAATGCACTGGAATTGCTAATAAAAGAGCTAAGGTTATTCCAACAACTTGGCCCCATACATCCAACTGACCCTGTCCATGTAGAATGGGGGTCCAGCGAACATGGTTCTCATTGTAACTTATGGCAAAAGGGACCAGCAGGACCGGAGAGACCATTAGAATTTAGCTCTCACTCCTTTAATGATACTGAGAGCAGATATTCAGACCTAGAGAAGGGTTTACTGTCCCTGGTGCGAGCATTGCAACGAGCAGAGCAGATAAGGAGAGAACAGAGCGTGATTGTTCGGGGCCCTTTTCGTCTCCTAGATGCGGTCCGTAAAGGGACAGCACCACCAGCCGGCATTGCCCAGAAACCCACAGTTCGAAAGTGGTATGCTTATTTAGAAGGCATTAATGATATCATGCCAATCTCTGAAGGTAGTATCAAAGTATCCAAGCTCCAGAAGGATATAGATGGTGCCCTATTGTTCCAATCCCCACCAAACAGACCATCTCCAATCCAAGAAGCACCTCCTCTGAAAGAAGGCAGTGATCTTACAGGAGTGTGGTTTACTGATGCGTCATCTCACCGTGAGAACAATAAGTGGAAATACAAGGCCGTAGCACTGGAAGTAGCAACGGGGGAAAGAGCAATTGAAACAGGAGAAGGTAGCGCACAAGTAGGGGAACTCAGAGCCGTCCTACTAGCTGCACAACGTGGGGCTACTTACATTTACACTGACTCATATGCTGTTTTTAAAGGAGCCACTGAATGGATTGGACACTGGGCAGCCAATGATTGGCAGGTGAATAGAGTCCCAATCTGGGAGACAGAGAGTGGGAAGCAACTGTTGGAAATGGGAGGACAGAGAACATTGCACATTGGTTGGGTAAAAGGCCATGATCGTTCGAACTCGATCACTGCTCAATTCAACCAACAGGTAGATAGCCTCACGCGGTTGCAGCAAATTGACATTGTAGATGATGGTCGGGAATGGGAACGCTTACTCGAATGGTTACATATTAAGCGTGGCCATACAGGCCGTGCTGATCTGTATCAGGAAGGTCTAGCCCGGGGGTGGCCTGTGTCGGTTAAGCTGTGTGAACAAGTAGTAACCGCCTGTTCACAATGTCGCCTACGACTCAATAAAGATCATCCGAGTAAGGCGCCTCCTTTACACATTCGGGACAAGAAAACATTGTGGCATTCATGGCAAATTGATTATATTGGGCCCTTGAGATCATCAGGTGAGAAAAGATACGTCCTAGTCGGAGTGGAGATTATCTCTGGCCTCGCTATGGCCACCAGCTTCAAATCAGCTACCGGGAACAACACAGTGAAAGGCCTAAAAGGGTGGTTCAGCACACTTCCCCTTCCTGAGGAAATCCAAAGTGATAACGGTTCACACTTTACCGCTACAGTGGTACAAGATTGGGCCAAAGAAGAAGGGATTCGATGGGTATTTCATACTCCCTATTATCCTCAGGCTAATGGCATTGTTGAACGCACCAATGGATTGGTTAAGCGTTTTGCAAAAACTCATGAACCTGGTTGGCATTTGCGATTGGATGATGCCATCTATCAATTAAATAACAGATGGAGTGGAGATGGCTGTCCTAAAATGAAAGCTTTCTGTGTATCTGCTGATATCATCACTCCAAAAGTTCCCAATGAACCACGAAAATACCTGGGACAATTTCACCCTGGGCAACCTGTGTTAGTGAAAATGCCTCAAATTGGCACAGTACCAATGGTGTTAGCTACTCCCAAAAACCCCCATGCACGGGAAGCCAAAGACTGTTCAGGGAAGATACACCGGATCAGCACCCGGTGGATCTCGCCCTCTTTTTAACCCCGTCGGTCAAATGAGACCGAGCAGATTTTCTTTTCCTTTGTGTCTTACAGGAACCTCGGAAGAACTGTACGTGGACAGACGCGTTGCCCTACGCTAACCTCGAGTGTCTCCAGGGAATCCTGACATTGATCCTGGCAATAATATTATTTTTGTTATGTATGGCCATCTGGAGGCCTAAATTTTAGAATGACGAATTGGCAGATGGAATTGATGCTATTCAGTTTTATCTTTTTACTCCCTGTTGTTTGTAGTCAAAGAGACCCAGAATGGCCGTGGTCTCAAGCTTATGTAAAACACAATGCGATGGCAGGAACAGGAAAAGGAAAATTGAGCCTGGCCACTGTAGTCCTACATGAAAATGAGGTGTTTTCAAAACATGAGATAGATCAAAGCATAGATAAAGTCGAACCTGACTCAACTCCACAGACTAGTCTGGTTCCACTGCCACTATCTGAAACCCCCGATAATGACACCTTATTGAGCGGACTTAAGAATCTGCCCCTTGATGATGAGCTTTGGGATAATGCACTGTCACGATACACTGCAAGCACTGAGACACTAGAAAACATGAGGGATTTAAATCTCTCCACTCTGGTTATACAAGGAAGTGAAGTATATTCCAGAGATAAATGGAGTTGGAAAGACTCACTCCAAATGGCTAAGCTTGAAGCCGTCCCAGGAAAGAAAATACAAATTAGCTGCCGAGTAATCAATGGGTCTGCTCACCATAGACCAACTGTAATTGAAACCATCCATGTAGACTCTACTAAACCGGACAAATATAACACTGATTGATTGTTACAAAATTATAGAGCCAAACTCAGATTGCTGGCACAACTTCACCTTTATCAAACCTATCATAGTATATTGTATTTGGGGCTACAGGGGCACGGAATTGTTATTTGAATTTATGATTGACTCAAATACATCTGAACCTGTTGAAATGAACCCAAAACCTACACCCCCACAAACTTTCAAGGGTGTGGCTACTCAGCCCTCCATTAGTCTAACTCCTTACACCTTTAACATTGGCCCTTATGCCATTAAACACACAGGTCAACAACAAATACCGTTTAACCCAACATATTCCCTCAAACGAGTAGAATTGTCAATGCAGATTAATATCTCTGCGATCAAACCCACCTGCTCACCATTCCTGAGTACATCTTATGCAGGATGGTCAGCATGGTTAGGCCGGCGAACTGTTGACACCTCACAACGAATGAAGAGAGAGGTGATTGGTATCTTAGGAACAGGACTGGGAGTCTTAAATAGTATAGATGCTGAGATACTTGCAAACAAACTAGTCACAACTACTAGTGCTCGGGAAACTACTAGGCAGCGGGAAAGACTGCAGCCCCCAGGTGTGTGGGGCTACGCAAGCGGTTCCCAAAGAGCTTTAGAACAAGGCATAGTTTTCCCTGCTGGCTCTTTGGGCGTGGGACCCATCACCAGATATATGGCCATTTTTGTGCCTGGCGCGGCGCCAAGTGGGAAAGGGTGGTTTTGAGGCTGAAGGCAGCAGGAAAGCCTGCAGCCCCCAGGTCTGTGGGGCTATGCAAGCGGTTCCCAAAGAGCTTTAGAACAAGGCATAGTTTTCCCTGCTGGCTCTTTGGGCGTGGGACCTATCTCCAGACATATGGCCATTTTTGTGCCTGGAGCGACGCCAAGTGGGACAGGGCGATTTTGAGGCTGAAGGCAGCAGGAAAGCCTGCAGCCCGCAGGTGTGTGGGGCCACGCAAGCGGATCACAAAGAGCTTTAGAACAAGGCATAGTTTTCCCTGCTGGCTCTTTGGGCGTGGGACCAATCTCCAGACATATGGCCATTTTTGTGCCTGGCGGGGTGCCAAGTGGGAAAGGGTGGTTTTGAGGCTGAAGGCAGCAGGAAAGCCTGCAGCCCCCAGGTCTGTGGGGCTACGCAAGCGGTTCCCAAAGAGCTTTACAACAAGGCATAGTTTTCCCTGCTGGTTCTTTGGGCGTGGGACCAATCTCCAGACATATGGCCATTTTTGTGCCTGGAGCGACGCCAAGTGGGACAGGGCGGTTTTGAGGCTGAAGGCAGCAGGAAAGCCTGCAGCCCCCAGGTCTGTGGGGCTACGCAAGCGGTTCCCAAAGAGCTTTACAACAAGGCATAGTTTTCCCTGCTGGCTCTTTGGGCGTGGGACCCATCTCCAGACATATGGCCATTTTTGTGCCTGGCGCGGCGCCAAGTCGGAAAGGGTGGTTTTGAGGCTGAAGGCAGCAGGAAAGCCTGCAGCCCGCAGGTGTGTGGGGCCACGCAAGCGGATCACAAAGAGCTTTAGAACAAGGCATAGTTTTCCCTCCTGGCTCTTTGGGCGTGGGACCAGTCTCCAGACATATGGCCATTTTTGTGCCTGGCGCGGCGCCAAGTGGGAAAGGGTGGTTTTGAGGCTGAAGGCAGCAGGAAAGCCTGCAGCCCCCAGGTCTGTGGGGCTACGCAAGCGGTTCCCAAAGAGCTTTAGAACAAGGCATAGTTTTCCCTGCTGGCTCTTTGGGCGTGGGACCCATCTCCAGACATATGGCCATTTTTGTGCCTGGTGCGGCGCCAAGTGGGAAAGGGTGGTTTTGAGGCTGAAGGCAGCAGGAAGGCCTGCAGCCCCCAGGTGTGTGGGGCTACGCAAGCGGTTCCCAAAGAGCTTTACAACAAGGCATAGTTTTCCCTGCTGGCTCTTTGGGCGTGGGACCAATCTCCAGACATATGGCCATTTTTGTGCCTGGCGCGGCGCCAAGTGGGAAAGGGTGGTTTTGAGGCTGAAGGCAGCAGGAAAGCCTGCAGCCCGCAGGTGTGTGGGGCTATGCAAGCGGTGCCCAAAGAGCTTTAGAACAAGGCATAGTTTTCCCTCCTGGCTCTTTGAGCGTGGGACCAATCTCCAGACATATGGCCATTTTTGTGCCTGGTGCGGCGTCAAGTGGGAAAGGGTGGTTTTGAGGCTGAAGGCAGCAGGAAAGCCTGCAGCCCCCAGGTCTGTGGGGCTACGCAAGCGGTTCCCAAAGAGCTTTAGAAGAAGGCATAGTTTTCCCTGCTGGCTCTTTGGGCGTGGGACCAATCTCCAGACATATGGCCATTTTTGTGCCTGGCGCGGGGTCAAGTGGGAAAGGGTGGTTTTGAGGCTGAAGGCAGCAGGAAGGCCTGCAGCCCCCAGGTGTGTGGGGCTACGCAAGCGGTTCCCAAAGAGCTTTAGAACAAGGCATAGTTTTCCCTGCTGGCTCTTTGGGCGGGGGACGAATCTCCAGACATATGGCCATTTTTGTGCCTGGCGCGGCGCCAAGTGGGAAAGGGTGGTTTTGAGGCTGAAGGCAGCGGGAAAGCCTGCAGCCCCCAGGTGTGTGGGGCTACGCAAGCGGTTCCCAAAGAGCTTTAGAAGAAGGCATAGTTTTCCCTGCTGGCTCTTTGGGCGTGGGACCCATCACCAGATATATGGCCATTTTTGTGCCTGGCGCGGCGCCAAGTGGGAAAGGGTGGTTTTGAGGCTGAAGGCAGCAGGAAAGCCTGCAGCCCCCAGGTGTGTGGGGCTACGCAAGCGGTTCCCAAAGAGCTTTAGAACAAGGCATAGTTTTCCCTGCTGGCTCTTTGGGCGGGGGACGAATCTCCAGACATATGGCCATTTTTGTGCCTGGCGCGGCGCCAAGTGGGAAAGGGTGGGTTTGAGGCTGAAGGCAGCAGGAAGGCCTGCAGCCCCCAGGTGTGTGGGGCTACGCAAGCGGTTCCCAAAGAGCTTTAGAACAAGGCATAGTTTTCCCTGCTGGCTCTTTGGGCGGGGGACGAATCTCCAGACATATGGCCATTTTTGTGCCTGGCGCGGCGCCAAGTGGGAAAGGGTGGGTTTGAGGCTGAAGGCAGCAGGAAGGCCTGCAGCCCCCAGGTGTGTGGGGCTACGCAAGCGGTTCCCAAAGAGCTTTAGAACAAGGCATAGTTTTCCCTGCTGGCTCTTTGGGCATGGGACCAGTCTCCAGACATATGGCCATTTTTGTGCCTGGCGCGGCGCCAAGTGGGAAAGGGTGGTTTTGAGGATGAAGGCAGCAGGAAAGCCTGCAGCCCGCAGGTGTGTGGGGCTACGCAAGCGGTTCCCAAAGAGCTTTAGAACAAGGCATAGTTTTCCCTGCTGGCTCTTTGGGCGTGGGACCCATCACCAGACATATGGCCATTTTTGTGCCTGGCGCGGCGTCAAGTGGGAAAGGGTGGTTTTGAGGCTGTAGGCAGCGGGAAAGCCTGCAGCCCGCAGGTGTGTGGGGCTACGCAAGCGGTTCCCAAAGAGCTTTAGAACAAGGCATAGTTTTCCCTCCTGGCTCTTTGGGCGTGGGACCAATCTCCAGACATATGGCCATTTTTGTGCCTGGCGCAGCGCCAAGTGGGAAAGGGTGGTTTTGAGGCTGAAGGCAGCAGGAAGGCCTGCAGCCCCCAGGTGTGTGGGGCTACGCAAGCGGTTCCCAAAGAGCTTTAGAACAAGGCATAGTTTTCCCTGCTGGCTCTTTGGGCGTGGGACCAATCTCCAGACATATGGCCATTTTTGTGCCTGGCGTGGCGCCAAGTGGGAAAGGGTGGTTTTGAGGCTGAAGGCAGCAGGAAAGCCTGCAGCCCCCAGGTCTGTGGGGCTACGCAAGCGGTTCCCAAAGAGCTTTAGTAGAAGGCATAGTTTTCCCTGCTGGCTCTTTGGGCGTGGGACCCATCACCAGACATATGGCCATTTTTGTGCCTGGCGCGGCGCCAAGTGGGAAAGGGTGGTTTTGAGGCTGAAGGCAGCGGGAAAGCCTGCAGCCCCCAGGTCTGTGGGGCTACGCAAGCGGTTCCCAAAGAGCTTTAGAAGAAGGCATAGTTTTCCCTGCTGGCTCTTTGGGCGTGGGACCAATCTCCAGACATATGGCCATTTTTGTGCCTGGCGCGGGGCCAAGTGGGAAAGGGTGGTTTTGAGGCTGAAGGCAGCAGGAAGGCCTGCAGCCCCCAGGTGTGTGGGGCTACGCAAGCGGTTCCCAAAGAGCTTTAGAACAAGGCATAGTTTTCCCTGCTGGCTCTTTGGGCGTGGGACCAGTCTCCAGACATATGGCCATTTTTGTGCCTGGTGCGGCGCCAAGTGGGAAAGGGTGGTTTTGAGGCTGAAGGCAGCGGGAAAGCCTGCAGCCCCCAGGTGTGTGGGGCTACGCAAGCGGTTCCCAAAGAGCTTTAGAACAAGGCATAGTTTTCCCTGCTGGCTCTTTGGGCGTGGGACCCATCACCAGATATATGGCCATTTTTGTGCCTGGCGCGGCGCCAAGTGGGAAAGGGTGGTTTTGAGGCTGAAGGCAGCAGGAAAGCCTGCAGCCCCCAGGTCTGTAGGGCTTCGCAAGCGGTTCCCAAAGAGCTTTAGAACAAGGCATAGTTTTCCCTGCTGGCTCTTTGGGCATGGGACCAATCTCCAGACATATGGCCATTTTTGTGCCTGGCGCGGCGCCAAGTGGGAAAGGGTGGGTTTGAGGCTGAAGGCAGCAGGAAGGCCTGCAGCCCCCAGGTGTGTGGGGCTACGCAAGCGGTTCCCAAAGAGCTTTAGAACAAGGCATAGTTTTCCCTGCTGGCTCTTTGGGCGTGGGACCAATCTCCAGACATATGGCCATTTTTGTGCCTGGCGCGGCGCCAAGTGGGAAAGGGTGGGTTTGAGGCTGAAGGCAGCAGGAAAGCCTGCAGCCCCCAGGTCTGTGGGGCTACGCAAGCGGTTCCCAAAGAGCTTTAGAACAAGGCATAGTTTTCCCTGCTGGCTCTTTGGGCGTGGGACCAGTCTCCAGACATATGGCCATTTTTGTGCCTGGCGCGGCGCCAAGTGGGAAAGGGTGGTTTTGAGGCTGAAGGCAGCAGGAAAGCCTGCAGCCCGCAGGTGTGTGGGGCTACGCAAGCGGTTCCCAAAGAGCTTTAGAACAAGGCATAGTTTTCCCTGCTGGCTCTTTGGGCGTGGGACCCATCACCAGACATATGGCCATTTTTGTGCCTGGCGCGGCGTCAAGTGGGAAAGGGTGGTTTTGAGGCTGTAGGCAGCGGGAAAGCCTGCAGCCCCCAGGTCTGTGGGGCTACGCAAGAGGTTCCCAAAGAGCTTTAGAACAAGGCATAGTTTTCCCTGCTGGCTCTTTGGGCGTGGGACCCATCTCCAGACATATGGCCATTTTTGTGCCTGGCGCGGCGCCAAGTGGGAAAGGGAGGTTTTGAGGCTGAAGGCAGCAGGAAAGCCTGCAGCCCCCAGGTGTGTGGGGCTACGCAAGCGGTTCCCAAAGAGCTTTAGAACAAGGCATAGTTTTCCCTCCTGGCTCTTTGGGCGTGGGACCAATCTCCAGACATATGGCCATTTTTGTGCCTGGCGCAGCGTCAAGTGGGAAAGGGTGGTTTTGAGGCTGAAGGCAGCAGGAAGGCCTGCAGCCCCCAGGTGTGTGGGGCTACGCAAGCGGTTCCCAAAGAGCTTTAGAACAAGGCATAGTTTTCCCTCCTGGCTCTTTGGGCGTGGGACCAATCTCCAGACATATGGCCATTTTTGTGCCTGGCGTGGCGCCAAGTGGGAAAGGGTGGTTTTGAGGCTGAAGGCAGCAGGAAAGCCTGCAGCCCCCAGGTGTGTGGGGCTACGCAAGCGGTTCCCAAAGAGCTTTAGAACAAGGCATAGTTTTCCCTGCTGGCTCTTTGGGCGTGGGACCCATCACCAGACATATGGCCATTTTTGTGCCTGGCGCGGCGCCAAGTGGGAAAGGGTGGTTTTGAGGCTGAAGGCAGCGGGAAAGCCTGCAGCCCCCAGGTCTGTGGGGCTACGCAAGCGGTTCCCAAAGAGCTTTAGAACAAGGCATAGTTTTCCCTGCTGGCTCTTTGGGCGTGGGACCCATCTCCAGACATATGGCCATTTTTGTGCCTGGAGCGACACCAAGTGGGACAGGGCGGTTTTGAGGCTGAAGGCAGCAGGAAAGCCTGCAGCCCCCAGGTGTGTGGGGCTATGCAAGCGGTTCCCAAAGAGCTTTAGAACAAGGCATAGTTTTCCCTGCTGGCTCTTTGGGCGTGGGACCAATCTCCAGCCGTATGGCCATTTTTGTGCCTGACGCGGCGCGAAGTGGGAAAGGGTGGTTTTGAGGCTGAAGGCAGCAGGAAGGCCTGCAGCCCCCAGGTGTGTGGGGCTACGCAAGCGGTTCCCAAAGAGCTTTAGAACAAGGCATAGTTTTCCCTGCTGGCTCTTTGGGCGTGGGACCAGTCTCCAGACATATGGCCATTTTTGTGCCTGGCGTGGTGCCAAGTGGGAAAGGGTGGTTTTGAGGCTGAAGGCAGCAGGAAAGCCTGCAGCCCCCAGGTCTGTGGGGCTACGCAAGCGGTTCCCAAAGAGCTTTAGAACAAGGCATAGTTTTCCCTGCTGGCTCTTTGGGCGTGGGACCAATCTCCAGACATATGGCCATTTTTGTGCCTGGCGCGGCGCCAAGTGGGAAAGGGTGGGTTTGAGGCTGAAGGCAGCAGGAAAGCCTGCAGCCCGCAGGTGTGTGGGGCTACGCAAGCGGTTCCCAAAGAGCTTTAGAACAAGGCATAGTTTTCCCTGCTGGCTCTTTGGGCATGGGACCAGTCTCCAGACATATGGCCATTTTTGTGCCTGGCGCGGCGCCAAGTGGGAAAGGGTGGTTTTGAGGCTGAAGGCAGCAGGAAAGCCTGCAGCCCCCAGGTGTGTGGGGCTACGCAAGCGGTTCCCAAAGAGCTTTAGAACAAGGCATAGTTTTCCCTGCTGGCTCTTTGGGCGTGGGACCAATCTCCACACATATGGCCATTTTTGTGCCTGACGCGGAGCCAAGTGGGAAAGGGTGGTTTTGAGGCTGAAGGCAGCAGGAAGGCCTGCAGCCCCCAGGTCTGTGGGGCTACGCAAGCGGTTCCCAAAGAGCTTTAGAACAAGGCATAGTTTTCCCTGCTGGCTCTTTGGGCGGGGGACGAATCTCCAGACATATGGCCATTTTTGTGCCTGGCGCGGCGCCAAGTGGGAAAGGGTGGTTTTGAGGCTGAAGGCAGCGGGAAAGCCTGCAGCCCCCAGGTGTGTGGGGCTACGCAAGCGGTTCCCAAAGAGCTTTAGAACAAGGCATAGTTTTCCCTGCTGGCTCTTTGGGCGTGGGACCAATCTCCAGACATATGGCCATTTTTGTGCCTGGCGCGGCGCCAAGTGAAAAAGGGTGGGTTTGAGGCTGAAGGCAGCAGGAAGGCCTGCAGCCCCCAGGTGTGTGGGGCTACGCAAGCGGTTCCCAAAGAGCTTTAGAACAAGGCATAGTTTTCCCTGCTGGCTCTTTGGGCATGGGACCAATCTCCAGACATATGGCCATTTTTGTGCCTGGCGCGGCGCCAAGTGGGAAAGGGTGGTTTTGAGGCTGAAGGCAGCAGGAAAGCCTGCAGCCCCCAGGTCTGTGGGGCTACGCAAGCGGTTCCCAAAGAGCTTTAGAAGAAGGCATAGTTTTCCCTGCTGGCTCTTTGGGCGTAGGACCCATCTCCAGACAATATGGCCATTTTCGTGCCTGGAGCGACACCAAGTGGGACAGGGCGGTTTTGAGGCTGAAGGCAGCAGGAAAGCCTGCAGCCCCCAGGTGTGTGGGGCTATGCAAGCGGTTCCCAAAGAGCTTTAGAAGAAGGCATAGTTTTCCCTGCTGGCTCTTTGGGCGTGGGACCAGTCTCCAGACATATGGCCATTTTTGTGCCTGGCGCGGCGCCAAGTGGGAAAGGGTGGTTTTAAGGCTGAAGGCAGCAGGAAAGCCTGCAGCCCCCAGGTGTGTGGGGCTACGCAAGCGGTTCCCAAAGAGCTTTAGAACAAGGCATAGTTTTCCCTGCTGGCTCTTTGGCGTGGGACCAATCTCCAGACATATGTCCATTTTTGAGCCTGGAGCAACGCCAAGTGGGAAAGGGTGGTTTTGAGGCTGAAGGCAGCAGGAAAGCCTGCAGCCCCCAGGTCTGTAGGGCTACGCAAGCGGTTCCCAAAGAGCTTTAGAACAAGGCATAGTTTTCCCTACTGGCTCTTTGGGCGTGGGACCAGTCTCCAGACATATGGCCATTTTTGAGCCTGGAGCAACGCCAAGTGGGACAGGGCAGTTTTGAGGCTGAAGGCAGCAGGAAAGCCTGCAGCCCCCAGGTCTGTGGAGCTACGCAAGCGGTTCCCAAAGAGCTTTAGAACAAGGCATAGTTTTCCCTGCTGGCTCTCTGGGCGTGGGACCAATCTCCAGACATATGGCCATTTTTGTGCCTGGAGCGACGCCAAGTGGGACAGGGTGGTTTTGAGGCTGAAGGCAGCAGGAAAGCCTGCAGCCCGCAGGTGTATGGGGCTACGCAAGCGGTTCCCAAAGGGCTTTAGAAGAAGGCATAGTTTTCCCTGCTGGCTCTTTGGGCGTGGGACCAGTCTCCAGACATATGGCCATTTTTATGCCTGGCGCGGCGCCAAGTGAAAAAGGGTGGTTTTGAGGCTGAAGGCAGCAGGAAAGCCTGCAGCCCCCAGGTGTGTGGGGCTACGCAAGCAGTTCCCAAAGAGCTTTAGAACAACGCATAGTTTTCCCTGCTGGCTCTTTGGCCGTGGGACCAGTCTCCAGACATATGGCCATTTTTGTGCCTGGCGCGGCACCAAGTGGGAAAGGGTGGTTTTGAGGCTGAAGGCAGCAGGAAAGCCTGCAGCCCGCAGGTGTGTGGGGCTACGCAAGCGGTTCCCAAAGAGCTTTAGAACAAGGCATAGTTTTCCCTGCTGGCTCTTTGGGCGTGGGACCAGTCTCCAGACATATGGCCATTTTTGTGCCTGGCGCGGCGCCAAGTGGGAAAGGGTGGTTTTGAGGCTGAAGGCAGCGGGAAAGCCTGCAGCCCCCAGGTGTGTGGGGCTACGCAAGCGGTTCCCAAAGAGCTTTAGAACAAGGCATAGTTTTCCCTGCTGGCTCTTTGGGCGTGGGACCAGTCTCCAGACATATGGCCATTTTTGTGCCTGGCGCGGCGCCAAGTGGGAAAGGGTGGTTTTGAGGCTGAAGGCAGCAGGAAAGCCTGCAGCCCCCAGGTCTGTGGGGCTACGCAAGCGGTTCCCAAAGAGCTTTAGAACAAGGCATAGTTTTCCCTGCTGGCTCTTTGGGCGTGGGACCAATCTCCAGACATATGGCCATTTTTGTGCCTGGCGCGGCGACAAGTGAAAAATGGTGGGTTTGAGGCTGAAGGCAGCAGGAAGGCCTGCAGCCCCCAGGTCTGTGGGGCTACGCAAGCGGTTCCCAAAGAGCTTTAGAACAAGGCATAGTTTTCCCTGCTGGCTCTTTGGGCGTGGGACCAGTCTCCAGACATATGGCCATTTTTGTGCCTGGCGCGGCGCCAAGTGGGAAAGGGTGGTTTTGAGGCTGAAGGCAGCAGGAAAGCCTGCAGCCCCCAGGTCTGTGGGGCTACGCAAGCGGTTCCCAAAGAGCTTTAGAACAAGGCATAGTTTTCCCTGCTGGCTCTTTGGGCGTGGGACCAGTCTCCAGACATATGGCCATTTTTGTGCCTGGCGCGGCGCCAAGTGGGAAAGGGTGGTTTTGAGGCTGAAGGCAGCAGGAAAGCCTGCAGCCCGCAGGTGTATGGGGCTACGCAAGAGGTTCCCAAAGGGCTTTAGAAGAAGGCATAGTTTTCCCTGCTGGCTCTTTGGGCGTGGGACCAGTCTCCAGACATATGGCCATTTTTGTGCCTGGCGCGGCGCCAAGTGAAAAAGGGTGGTTTTGAGGCTGAAGGCAGCAGGAAAGCCTGCAGCCCCCAGGTGTGTGGGGCTACGCAAGCAGTTCCCAAAGAGCTTTAGAACAACGCATAGTTTTCCCTGCTGGCTCTTTGGCCGTGGGACCAGTCTCCAGACATATGGCCATTTTTGTGCCTGGCGCGGCACCAAGTGGGAAAGGGTGGTTTTGAGGCTGAAGGCAGCAGGAAAGCCTGCAGCCCGCAGGTGTGTGGGGCTACGCCAGCGGTTCCCAAAGAGCTTTAGAACAAGGCATAGTTTTCCCTGCTGGCTCTTTGGGCGTGGGACCAATCTCCAGACATATGGCCATTTTTGTGCCTGGCGCGGCGCCAAGTGGGAAAGGGTGGTTTTGAGGCTGAAGGCAGCGGGAAAGCCTGCAGCCCCCGGGTGTGTGGGGCTACGCAAGTGGTTCCCAAAGAGCTTTAGAACAAGGCATAGTTTTCCCTGCTGGCTCTTTGGGTGTGGGACCAGTCTCCAGACATATGGCCATTTTTGTGCCTGGCGCGGCGCCAAGTGGGAAAGGGTGGTTTTGAGGCTGAAGGCAGCAGGAAAGCCTGCAGCCCCCAGGTCTGTGGGGCTACGCAAGCGGTTCCCAAAGAGCTTTAGAACAAGGCATAGTTTTCCCTGCTGGCTCTTTGGGCGTGGGACCAATCTCCAGACATATGGCCATTTTTGTGCCTGGCGCGGCGCCAAGTGAAAAATGGTGGGTTTGAGGCTGAAGGCAGCAGGAAGGCCTGCAGCCCCCAGGTCTGTGGGGCTACGCAAGCGGTTCCCAAAGAGCTTTAGAACAAGGCATAGTTTTCCCTGCTGGCTCTTTGGGCGTGGGACCAGTCTCCAGACATATGGCCATTTTTGTGCCTGGCGCGGCGCCAAGTGGGAAAGGGTGGTTTTGAGGCTGAAGGCAGCAGGAAAGCCTGCAGCCCGCAGGTGTGTGGGGCTACGCAAGCGGTTCCCAAAGAGCTTTAGAACAAGGCATAGTTTTCCCTGCTGGCTCTTTGGGCGTGGCACCAATCTCCAGACATATGGCCATTTTTGTGCCTGGAGCGACGCCAAGTGGGAAAGGGTGGTTTTGAGGCTGAAGGCAGCAGGAAAGCCTGCAGCCCCCAGATGTGTGGGGCTACGCAAGCGGTTCCCAAAGAGCTTTAGAACAAGGCATAGTTTTCCCTGCTGGCTCTTTGGGCGTGGGACCCATCTCCAGACATATGGCCATTTTTGTGCCTGGCGCGGCGCCAAGTGGGAAAGGGTGGTTTTGAGGCTGAAGGCAGCAGGAAAGCCTGCAGCCCCCAGGTGTGTGGGGCTACGCAAGCGGTTCCCAAAGAGCTTTAGAACAAGGCATAGTTTTCCCTACTGGCTCTTTGGGCGTTTGACCCATCTCCAGACATATGGCCATTTTTGTGCCTGGTGCGGCGCCAAGTGGGAAAGGGTGGTTTTGAGGCTGAAGGCAGCAGGAAAGCCTGCAGCCCCCAGGTCTGTGGGGCTACGCAAGCGGTTCCCAAAGAGCTTTAGAACAAGGCATAGTTTTCCCTGCTGGCTCTTTGGGCGTGGGACCAATCTCCAGACATATGGCCATTTTTGTGCCTGGCGCGGCACCAAGTGGGAAAGGGTGGTTTTGAGGCTGAAGGCAGCAGGAAAGCCTGCAGCCCCCAGGTCTGTGGGGCTACGCAAGCGGTTCCCAAAGAGCTTTAGAACAAGGCATAGTTTTCCCTCCTGGCTCTTTGGGCGTGGGACCAATCTCCAGACAGATTGCCATTTTTGGGCCTGGCGCGGCGCCAAGTGGGAAAGGGTGGTTTTGAGGCTGAAGGCAGCAGGAAAGCCTGCAGCCCGCAGGTGTGTGGGGCTACGCAAGCGGTTCCCAAAGAGCTTTAGAAGAAGGCATAGTTTTCCCTGCTGGCTCTTTGGGCGTGGGACCAATCTCCACACATATGGCCATTATTGTGCCTGGAGCGACGCCAAGTGGGACAGGGCGGTTTTGAGGCTGAAGGCAGCAGGAAAGCCTGCAGCCCCCAGGTGTGTGGGGCTACGCAAGCGGTTCCCAAAGAGCTTTAGAATAAGGCATATTTTTCCCTGCTGGCTCTTTGGGCATGGGACCAATCTCCAGACATATGGCCATTTTTGTGCCTGGTGCGGCGCCAAGTGGGACAGGGCGGTTTTGAGGCTGAAGGCAGCAGGAAAGCCTGCAGCCCCCAGGTCTGTGGGGCTATGCAACCGGTTCCCAAAGAGCTTTAGAACAAGGCATAGTTTTCCCTCCTGGCTCTTTGGGCGTGGGACCAATCTCCAGACATATGGCCATTTTTGTGCCTGGCGCGGCGCCAAGTGAAAAAGGGTGGGTTTGAGGCTGAAGGCAGCAGGAAGGCCTGCAGCCCGCAGGTGTGTGGGGCTACGCAAGCGGTTCCCAAAGAGCTTTAGAAGAAGGCATAGTTTTCCCTGCTGGCTCTTTGGGCGTGGGACCAATCTCCAGACATATGGCCATTTTTGTGCCTGGCGCGGCACCAAGTGGGAAAGGGTGGTTTTGAGGCTGAAGGCAGCAGGAAAGCCTGCAGCCCCCAGGTCTGTGGGGCTACGCAAGCGGTTCCCAAAGAGCTTTAGAACAAGGCATAGTTTTCCCTGCTGGCTCTTTGGGCGTGGGACCAATCTCCAGACATATGGCCATTTCTGTGCCTGGAGCGACGCCAAGTGGGACAGGGCGGTTTTGAGGCTGAAGGCAGCAGGAAAGCCTGCAGCCCCCAGGTCTGTGGGGCTATGCAACCGGTTCCCAAAGAGCTTTAGAACAAGGCATAGTTTTCCCTGCTGGCTCTTTGGGCGTGGGACCAATCTCCAGACATATGGCCATTTTTGGGCCTGGCGCGGCGCCAAGTGGGAAAGGGTGGTTTTGAGGCTGAAGGCAGCAGGAAAGCCTGCAACCCGCAGGTCTGTGGGGCTACGCAAGCGGTTCCCAAAGAGCTTTAGAACAAGGCATAGTTTTCCCTGCTGGCTCTTTGGGCGTGGGACCAATCTCCAGACATATGGCCATTTTTGTGCCTGGCGCGGCGCCAAGTGAAAAAGGGTGGTTTTGAGGCTGAAGGCAGCAGGAAAGCCTGCAGCCCCCAGGTCTGTGGGGCTACGCAAGCGGTTCCCAAAGAGCTTTAGAACAAGGCATAGTTTTCCCTGCTGGCTCTTTGGGCGTGGGACCAATCTCCAGACATATGGCCATTTTTGTGCCTGGAGCGACGCCAAGTGGGACAGGGTGGTTTTGAGGCTGAAGGCAGCAGGAAAGCCTGCAGCCCCCAGGTCTGTGGGGCTACGCAAGCGGTTCCCAAAGAGCTTTAGAACAAGGCATAGTTTTCCCTGCTGGCTCTTTGGGCGTGGGACCAGTCTCCAGACATATGGCCATTTTTGTGCCTGGCGCGGCGCCAAGTGGGAAAGGGTGGTTTTGAGGCTGAAGGCAGCAGGAAAGCCTGCAGCCCCCAGGTCTGTGGGGCTACGCAAGCGGTTCCCAAAGAGCTTTAGAACAAGGCATAGTTTTCCCTGCTGGCTCTTTGGGCGTGGGACCAATCTCCAGCCGTATGGCCATTTTTGTGCCTGGCGCTGCGCCAAGTGGGAAAGGGTGGTTTTGAGCCTGAAGGCAGCGGGAAAGCCTGCAGCCCCCAGGTCTGTGGGGCTACGCAAGCGGTTCCCAAAGAGCTTTAGAACAAGGCATAGTTTTCCCTGCTGGCTCTTTGGGCGTGGGACCAATCTCCAGCCGTATGGCCATTTTTGTGCCTGGCGCTGCGCCAAGTGGGAAAGGGTGGTTTTGAGCCTGAAGGCAGCGGGAAAGCCTGCAGCCCCCAGGTCTGTGGGGCTACGCAAGCGGTTCCCAAAGAGCTTTAGAACAAGGCATAGTTTTCCCTGCTGGCTCTTTGGGCGTGGGACCAATCTCCAGCCATATGGCCATTTTTCTGCCTGGCGCGGCGCCAAGTGAAAAAGGGTGGGTTTGAGGCTGAAGGCAGCAGGAAGGCCTGCAGCCCCCAGGTCTGTGGGGCTACGCAAGCGGTTCCCAAAGAGCTTTAGAAGAAGGCATAGTTTTCCCTGCTGGCTCTTTGGGCGTGGGACCAGTCTCCAGACATATGGCCATTTTTGTGCCTGGTGCGGCGCCAAGTGGGAAAGGGTGGTTTTGAGGCTGAAGGCAGCAGGAAAGCCTGCAGCCCCCAGGTCTGTGGGGCTACGCAAGCGGTTCCCAAAGAGCTTTAGAACAAGGCATAGTTTTCCCTGCTGGCTCTTTGGGCGTGGGACCAATCTCCAGACATATGGCCATTTTTGTGCCTGGCGCGGCGCCAAGTGAAAAAGGGTGGGTTTGAGGCTGAAGGCAGCAGGAAGGCCTGCATCCCGTAGGTCTGTGGGGCTACGCAAGCGGTTCCCAAAGAGCTTTAGAAGAAGGCATAGTTTTCCCTGCTGGCTCTTTGGGCGTGGGACCAATCTCCAGACATATGGCCATTTTTGTGCCTGGCGCGGCACCAAGTGGGAAAGGGTGGTTTTGAGGCTGAAGGCAGCAGGAAAGCCTGCAGCCCCCAGGTGTGTGGGGCTACGCAAGCGGTTCCCAAAGAGCTTTAGAACAAGGCATAGTTTTCCCTGCTGGCTCTTTGGGCGTGGGACCAATCTCCAGACATATGGCCATTTCTGTGCCTGGAGCGACGCCAAGTGGGACAGGGCGGTTTTGAGGCTGAAGGCAGCAGGAAAGCCTGCAGCCCCCAGGTCTGTGGGGCTATGCAACCGGTTCCCAAAGAGCTTTAGAACAAGGCATAGTTTTCCCTCCTGGCTCTTTGGGCGTGGGACCAATCTCCAGACATATGGCCATTTTTGGGCCTGGCGCGGCGCCAAGTGGGAAAGGGTGGTTTTGAGGCTGAAGGCAGCAGGAAAGCCTGCAGCCCGCAGGTGTGTGGGGCTACGCAAGCGGTTCCCAAAGAGCTTTAGAAGAAGGCATAGTTTTCCCTGCTGGCTCTTTGGCCGTGGGACCAATCTCCACACATATGGCCATTATTGTGCCTGGAGCGACGCCAAGTGGGACAGGGCGGTTTTGAGGCTGAAGGCAGCAGGAAAGCCTGCAGCCCCCAGGTGTGTGGGGCTACGCAAGCGGTTCCCAAAGAGCTTTAGAATAAGGCATATTTTTCCCTGCTGGCTCTTTGGGCATGGGACCAATCTCCAGACATATGGCCATTTTTGTGCCTGGTGCGGCGCCAAGTGGGACAGGGCGGTTTTGAGGCTGAAGGCAGCAGGAAAGCCTGCAGCCCCCAGGTCTGTGGGGCTATGCAACCGGTTCCCAAAGAGCTTTAGAACAAGGCATAGTTTTCCCTCCTGGCTCTTTGGGCGTGGGACCAATCTCCAGACATATGGCCATTTTTGTGCCTGGCGCGGCGCCAAGTGAAAAAGGGTGGGTTTGAGGCTGAAGGCAGCAGGAAGGCCTGCATCCCGTAGGTCTGTGGGGCTACGCAAGCGGTTCCCAAAGAGCTTTAGAAGAAGGCATAGTTTTCCCTGCTGGCTCTTTGGGCGTGGGACCAATCTCCAGACATATGGCCATTTTTGTGCCTGGCGCGGCACCAAGTGGGAAAGGGTGGTTTTGAGGCTGAAGGCAGCAGGAAAGCCTGCAGCCCCCAGGTCTGTGGGGCTACGCAAGCGGTTCCCAAAGAGCTTTAGAACAAGGCATAGTTTTCCCTGCTGGCTCTTTGGGCGTGGGACCAATCTCCAGACATATGGCCATTTCTGTGCCTGGAGCGACGCCAAGTGGGACAGGGCGGTTTTGAGGCTGAAGGCAGCAGGAAAGCCTGCAGCCCCCAGGTCTGTGGGGCTATGCAACCGGTTCCCAAAGAGCTTTAGAACAAGGCATAGTTTTCCCTCCTGGCTCTTTGGGCGTGGGACCAATCTCCAGACATATGGCCATTTTTGGGCCTGGCGCGGCGCCAAGTGGGAAAGGGTGGTTTTGAGGCTGAAGGCAGCAGGAAAGCCTGCAACCCGCAGGTGTGTGGGGCTACGCAAGCGGTTCCCAAAGAGCTTTAGAACTAGGCATAGTTTTCCCTGCTGGCTCTTTGGGCGTGGGACCAATCTCCAGACATATGGCCATTTTTGTGCCTGGCGCGGCGCCAAGTGAAAAAGGGTGGTTTTGAGGCTGAAGGCAGCAGGAAAGCCTGCAACCCGCAGGTCTGTGGGGCTACGCAAGCGGTTCCCAAAGAGCTTTAGAACAAGGCATAGTTTTCCCTGCTGGCTCTTTGGGCGTGGGACCAATCTCCAGACATATGGCCATTTTTGTGCCTGGAGCGACGCCAAGTGGGACAGGGTGGTTTTGAGGCTGAAGGCAGCAGGAAAGCCTGCAGCCCCCAGGTCTGTGGGGCTACGCAAGCGGTTCCCAAAGAGCTTTAGAACAAGGCATAGTTTTCCCTGCTGGCTCTTTGGGCGTGGGACCAGTCTCCAGACATATGGCCATTTTTGTGCCTGGCGCGGCGCCAAGTGGGAAAGGGTGGTTTTGAGGCTGAAGGCAGCAGGAAAGCCTGCAGCCCCCAGGTCTGTGGGGCTACGCAAGCGGTTCCCAAAGAGCTTTAGAACAAGGCATAGTTTTCCCTGCTGGCTCTTTGGGCGTGGGACCAATCTCCAGCCGTATGGCCATTTTTGTGCCTGGCGCTGCGCCAAGTGGGAAAGGGTGGTTTTGAGCCTGAAGGCAGCGGGAAAGCCTGCAGCCCCCAGGTCTGTGGGGCTACGCAAGCGGTTCCCAAAGAGCTTTAGAACAAGGCATAGTTTTCCCTGCTGGCTCTTTGGGCGTGGGACCAATCTCCAGCCATATGGCCATTTTTCTGCCTGGCGCGGCGCCAAGTGAAAAAGGGTGGGTTTGAGGCTGAAGGCAGCAGGAAGGCCTGCAGCCCCCAGGTCTGTGGGGCTACGCAAGCGGTTCCCAAAGAGCTTTAGAACAAGGCATAGTTTTCCCTGCTGGCTCTTTGGGCGTGGGACCAGTCTCCAGACATATGGCCATTTTTGTGCCTGGCGCGGCGCCAAGTGGGAAAGGGTGGTTTTGAGGCTGAAGGCAGCAGGAAAGCCTGCAGCCCCCAGGTGTGTGGGGCTACGCAAGCAGTTCCCAAAGAGCTTTAGAACAAGGCATAGTTTTCCCTGCTGGCTCTTTGGGCGTGGGACCAGTCTCCAGACATATGGCCATTTCTGTGCCTGGAGCGACGCCAAGTGGGAAAGGGTGGTTTTGAGGCTGAAGGCAGCAGGAAAGCCTGCAGCCCCCAGGTCTGTGGGGCTACGCAAGCAGTTCCCAAAGAGCTTTAGAACAAGGCATAGTTTTCCCTGCTGGCTCTTTGGGCGTGGGACCAATCTCCAGACATATGGCCATTTTTGTGCCTGGCGCGGCGCCAAGTGAAAAAGGTTGGGTTTGAGGCTGAAGGCAGCAGGAAAGCCTGCATCCCGTAGGTCTGTGGGGCTACGCAAGCGGTTCCCAAAGAGCTTTAGAACAAGGCATAGTTTTCCCTGCTGGCTCTTTGGGCGTGGGACCAGTCTCCAGACATATGGCCATTTTTGTGCCTGGCGCGGCGCCAAGTGGGAAAGGGTGGTTTTGAGGCTGAAGGCAGCAGGAAAGCCTGCAGCCCCCAGGTCTGTGGGGCTACGCAAGCGGTTCCCAAAGAGCTTTAGAACAAGGCATAGTTTTCCCTGCTGGCTCTTTGGGCGTGGGACCAATCTCCAGACATATGGCCATTTTTGTGCTTGGAGCGACGCCAAGTGGGACAGGGCGGTTTTGAGGCTGAAGGCAGCAGGAAAGCCTGCAGCCCCCAGGTGTGTGGGGCTATGCAACCGGTTCCCAAAGAGCTTTAGAACAAGGCATAGTTTTCCCTGCTGGCTCTTTGGGCGTGGGACCAATCTCCAGACAGATTGCCATTTTTGTGCCTGGCACGGCGCCAAGTGGGAAAGGGTGGTTTTGAGGCTGAAGGCAGCAGGAAAGCCTGCAGCCCGCAGGTGTGTGGGGCTACGCAAGCGGTTCCCAAAGAGCTTTAGAACAAGGCATAGTTTTCCCTGCTGGCTCTTTGGGCGTGGGACCAATCTCCACACATATGGCCATTATTGTGCCTGGAGCGACGCCAAGTGGGACAGGGCGGTTTTGAGGCTGAAGGCAGCAGGAAAGCCTGCAGCCCCCAGGTGTGTGGGGCTACGCAAGCGGTTCCCAAAGAGCTTTAGAATAAGGCATAGTTTTCCCTGCTGGCTCTTTGGGCGTGGGACCAATCTCCAGACATATGGCCATTTTTGTGCCTGGCGCGGCGCCAAGTGAAAAAGGGTGGGTTTGAGGCTGAAGGCAGGAGGAAAGCCTGCATCCCGCAGGTGTGTGGGGCTACGCAAGCGGTTCCCAAAGAGCTTTAGAACAAGGCATAGTTTTCCCTGCTGGCTCTTTGGGCGTGGGACCAGTCTCCAGACATATGGCCATTTTTGGGCCTGGCGCGGCGCCAAGTGGGAAAGGGTGGTTTTGAGGCTGAAGGCAGCAGGAAAGCCTGCAACCCGCAGGTGTGTGGGGCTATGCAAGCGGTTCCCAAAGAGCTTTAGAACAAGGCATAGTTTTCCCTGCTGGCTCTTTGGGCGTGGGACCAATCACCAGACATATGGCCATTTTTGTGCCTGGAGCGACGCCAAGTGGGACAGGGCGGTTTTGAGGCTGAAGGCAGCAGGAAAGCCTGTAGCCCCCAGGTGTGTGGGGCTACGCAAGCGGTTCCCAAAGAGCTTTAGAAGAAGGCATAGTTTTCCCTGCTGGCTCTTTGGGCGTGGGACCAGTCTCCAGACATATGGCCATTTTTGTGCCTGGCGCGGCGCCAAGTAGGAAAGGGTGGTTGTGAGGCTGAAGGCAGCGGGAAAGCCTGCAGCCCCCAGGTGTGTGGGGCTACGCAAGCGGTTCCCAAAGAGCTTTAGAACAAGGCATAGTTTTCCCTGCTGGCTCTTTGGGCGTGGGACCCATCACCAGACATATGGCCATTTTTGGGCCTGGAGCGACGCCAAGTGGGACAGGGCGGTTTTGAGGCTGAAGGCAGCAGGAAAGCCTGCAGCCCCCAGGTCTGTGGGGCTACGCAAGCGGTTCCCAAAGAGCTTTAGAACAAGGCATAGTTTTCCCTGCTGGCTCTTTGGGCGTGGGACCAGTCTCCAGACATATGGCCATTTTTGTGCCTGGCGCAGCGCCAAGTGGGAAAGGGTGGTTTTGAGGCTGAAGGCAGCAGGAAAGCCTGCAGCCCCCAGGTGTGTGGGGCTACGCAAGCGGTTCCCAAAGAGCTTTAGAACAAGGCATAGTTTTCCCTGCTGGCTCTTTGGGCGTGGGACCAATCTCCAGCCGTATGGCCATTTTTGTGCCTGGCGCTGCGCCAAGTGGGAAAGGGTGGTTTTGAGGCTGAAGGCAGCGGGAAAGCCTGCAGCCCCCAGGTCTGTGGGGCTACGCAAGCGGTTCCCAAAGAGCTTTAGAACAAGGCATAGTTTTCCCTGCTGGCTCTTTGGGCGTGGGACCAGTCTCCAGACATATGGCCATTTTTGTGCCTGGCGTGGCGCCAAGTGGGAAAGGGTGGTTTTGAGGCTGAAGGCAGCAGGAAAGCCTGCAGCCCCCAGGTCTGTGGGGCTACGCAAGCGGTTCCCAAAGAGCTTTAGAACAAGGCATAGTTTTCCCTGCTGGCTCTTTGGGCGTTTGACCCATCTCCAGACATATGGCCATTTTTGTGCCTGGCGCGGCGCCAAGTGGGAAAGGGTGGTTTTGAGGCTGAAGGCAGCAGGAAAGCCTGCAGCCCCCAGGTCTGTGGGGCTACGCAAGCGGTTCCCAAAGAGCTTTAGAATAAGGCATAGTTTTCCCTGCTGGCTCTTTGGGCGTGGGACCAATCTCCAGACATATGGCCATTTTTGTGCCTGGCGTGGCGCCAAGTGAAAAAGGGTGGGTTTGAGGCTGAAGGCAGCAGGAAAGCCTGCATCCCGTAGGTCTGTGGGGCTACGCAAGCGGTTCCCAAAGAGCTTTAGAACAAGGCATAGTTTTCCCTGCTGGCTCTTTGGGCGTGGGACCAGTCTCCAGACATATGGCCATTTTTGTGCCTGGCGCGGCGCCAAGTGGGAAAGGGTGGTTTTGAGGCTGAAGGCAGCAGGAAAGCCTGCAGCCCCCAGGTGTGTGGGGCTATGCAAGCGGTTCCCAAAGAGCTTTAGAACAAGGCATAGTTTTCCCTGCTGGCTCTTTGGGCGTGGGACCAATCTCCAGACATATGGCCATTTTTGTGCCTGGAGCGACGCCAAGTGGGACAGGGCGGTTTTGAGGCTGAAGGCAGCAGGAAAGCCTGCAGCCCCCAGGTGTGTGGGGCTATGCAAGCGGTTCCCAAAGAGCTTTAGAACAAGGCATAGTTTTCCCTGCTGGCTCTTTGGGCGTGGGACCAGTCTCCAGACATATGGCCATTTTTGTGCCTGGCGCGGCGCCAAGTGGGAAAGGGTGGTTTTGAGGCTGAAGGCAGCAGGAAAGCCTGCAGCCCCCAGGTGTGTGGGGCTACGCAAGCGGTTCCCAAAGAGCTTTAGAAGAAGGCATAGTTTTCCCTGCTGGCTCTTTGGGCGTGGGACCAGTCTCCAGACATATGGCCATTTTTGTGCCTGGCGCGGCGCCAAGTAGGAAAGGGTGGTTGTGAGGCTGAAGGCAGCGGGAAAGCCTGCAGCCCCCAGGTGTGTGGGGCTACGCAAGCGGTTCCCAAAGAGCTTTAGAACAAGGCATAGTTTTCCCTGCTGGCTCTTTGGGCGTGGGACCCATCTCCAGACATATGGCCATTTTTGGGCCTGGAGCGACGCCAAGTGGGACAGGGCGGTTTTGAGGCTGAAGGCAGCAGGAAAGCCTGCAGCCCCCAGATGTGTGGGGCTACGCAAGCGGTTCCCAAAGAGCTTTAGAACAAGGCATAGTTTTCCCTGCTGGCTCTTTGGGCGTGGGACCAGTCTCCAGACATATGGCCATTTTTGTGCCTGGCGCGGCGCCAAGTGGGAAAGGGTGGTTTTGAGGCTGAAGGCAGCAGGAAAGCCTGCAGCCCCCAGGTGTGTGGGGCTACGCAAGCGGTTCCCAAAGAGCTTTAGAACAAGGCATAGTTTTCCCTGCTGGCTCTTTGGGCGTGGGACCAGTCTCCAGCCGTATGGCCATTTTTGTGCCTGGCGCTGCGCCAAGTGGGAAAGGGTGGTTTTGAGCCTGAAGGCAGCGGGAAAGCCTGCAGCCCCCAGGTGTGTGGGGCTACGCAAGCGGTTCCCAAAGAGCTTTAGAACAAGGCATAGTTTTCCCTGCTGGCTCTTTGGGCGTGGGACCAATCTCCAGCCATATGGCCATTTTTGTGCCTGGCGCGGCGCGAAGTGGGAAAGGGTGGGTTTGAGGCTGAAGGCAGCAGGAAGGCCTGCAGCCCGTAGGTCTGTGGGGCTACGCAAGCGGTTCCCAAAGAGCTTTGGAACAAGGCATAGTTTTCCCTGCTGGCTCTTTGGGCGTGGGACCAGTCTCCAGACATATGGCCATTTTTGTGCCTGGCGCGGCGCCAAGTGGGAAAGGGTGGTTTTGAGGCTGAAGGCAGCAGGAAATCCTGCAGCCCCCAGGTCTGTGGGGCTACGCAAGCGGTTCCCAAAGAGCTTTAGAACAAGGCATAGTTTTCCCTGCTGGCTCTTTGGGCGTGGGACCAATCTCCAGACATATGGCCATTTTTGTGCCTGGAGCGACGCCAAGTGGGACAGGGCGGTTTTGAGGCTGAAGGCAGCAGGAAAGCCTGCAGCCCCCAGGTGTGTGGGGCTACGCAAGCGGTTCCCAAAGAGCTTTAGAACAAGGCATAGTTTTCCCTGCTGGCTCTTTGGGCGTGGGACCCTTCTCCAGACATATGGCCATTTTTGTGCCTGGCACGGCGCCAAGTGAAAAAGGGTGGGTTTGAGGCTGAAGGCAGCAGGAAGGCCTGCAGCCCGCAGGTGTGTGGGGCTACGCAAGCGGTTCCCAAAGAGCTTTACAACAAGGCATAGTTTTCCCTGCTGGCTCTTTGGGCGTGGGACCAGTCTCCAGACATATGGCGATTTTTGTGCCTGGCGCGGCGCCAAGTGGGAAAGGGTGGTTTTGAGGCTGAAGGCAGCAGGAAAGCCTGCATCCCGTAGGTCTGTGGGGCTACGCAAGCGGTTCCCAAAGAGCTTTAGAAGAAGGCATAGTTTTCCCTGCTGGCTCTTTGGGCGTGGGACCAATCTCCAGACATATGGCCATTTTTGGGCCTGGCGCGGCGCCAAGTAGGAAAGGGTGGTTGTGAGCCTGAAGGCAGCGGGAAAGCCTGCAGCCCCCAGGTCTGTGGGGCTACGCAAGCGGTTCCCAAAGAGCTTTAGAACAAGGCATAGTTTTCCCTGCTGGCTCTTTGGGCGTGGGACCCTTCTCCAGACATATGGCCATTTTTGTGCCTGGCGCGGCGCCAAGTGAAAAAGGGTGGGTTTGAGGCTGAAGGCAGCAGGAAGGCCTGCAGCCCGCAGGTGTGTGGGGCTACGCAAGCGGTTCCCAAAGAGCTTTACAACAAGGCATAGTTTTCCCTGCTGGCTCTTTGGGCGTGGGACCAGTCTCCAGACATATGGCCATTTCTGTGCCTGGAGCGACGCCAAGTGGGACAGGGCGGTTTTGAGGCTGAAGGCAGCAGGAAAGCCTGCAGCCCCCAGGTCTGTGGGGCTACGCAAGCGGTTCCCAAAGAGCTTTAGAAGAAGGCATAGTTTTCCCTGCTGGCTCTGTGGGCGTGGGACCAGTCTCCAGACATATGGCCATTTTTGTGCCTGGCGCGGCGCCAAGTGGGAAAGGGTGGTTTTGAGGCTGAAGGCAGCAGGAAAGCCTGCAGCCCCCAGGTCTGTGGGGCTACGCAAGCCGTTCCCAAAGAGCTTTAGAAGAAGGCATAGTTTTCCCTGCTGGCTCTTTGCGCGTGGGACCAATCTCCAGACATATGGCCATTTTTGTGCCTGGCGCGGCGCCAAGTGGGAAAGGGTGGTTGTGAGGCTGAAGGCAGCGGGAAAGCCTGCAGCCCCCAGGTCTGTGGGGCTATGCAAGCGGTTCCCAAAGAGCTTTAGAACAAGGCATAGTTTTCCCTGCTGGCTCTTTGGGCGTGGGACCAGTCTCCAGACATATGGCCATTTTTGTGCCTGGCGCGGCGCCAAGTGGGAAAGGGTGGTTTTGAGGCTGAAGGCAGCAGGAAAGCCTGCAGCCCGTAGGTCTGAGGGGCTATGCAAGCGGTTCCCAAAGAGCTTTAGAACAAGGCATAGTTTTCCCTGCTGGCTCTTTGGGCGTGGGACCAATCTCCAGACATATGGCCATTTTTGTGCCTGGCGCGGCGCCAAGTGGGAAAGGGTGGTTT